>NC_086445.1:773892162-774207662 GCF_028390025.1 Pseudophryne corroboree
GCATGTGGCTGGGAGGCTGAGGTCTTCATTCTATCCAGGGTGCGTGGTGCTGCTACTGTACAGTGTTGGCTAGCGACGGCTGCCGGGGATCCCGCACCTCTCAGTGACAATGGCAGGGGTGCCCCGTTGAGATTCTCTCCCCCAGCGGTGGTCAGCAGTGGGTGACAGAGCAGTCTCTCACCACACCATCAGTCTATGTCTGTGTATCCCCCCAATTAATTCTGTCTTTCAGTGTCTCTCCCCTTCATTATATGTCTCTCAGTGTCCCCCCCTTCATTCTGTGTCTCTCAGTGTGTCGCCCCTACCCCCCTGTCTATGTCTCTCAGTGTCTCTCTCTTCCCCTTCTAAGTCTCTCAGGGTGTCCCTCCCTTCTATGTCTCTCACACCATGTCTCCCAAATGTGTGTCTCTCTTCCCTCCCCTCTGTCTCTCAGTGCCCTTTCCCCCACCACTTCAATGTCTCTCAATGTGTCACCCCCCACCTTATAATAATATCACAGCAGGGTCTCACCTCTTTTCCCTCCCTTCCTCCTGGGAGTCAGGAGCAGGTGGGTGAGGCAGCTGGTAGCTGAGGAACGGGGGCCGGCAGGGTGAGGAGGCTGGAGCCGGGAATTGAGGACCGGGAGCCAGCGGACATGACCATGATAAGTGGAACTGGTGGCAGGCGGGAGGACTGGCGGAGCTCCAGTGGGCAGGCGGGCTTTGACAGTAACGAGTGCGGTGTGATGTCAGCATGTCACGCCGCGCACATTCAATAGCATGGGGAGGGGGCAGAGCCCGGGAGCAGCAGCGCATGCTGCTATAGTCCTACCGGTCAGTAAATGCATCCCTGACCAGGAGGACACAATTTAAATGAATAAATAATGGATACAGGCTAATGGGTGGTCCGGTGTACCCCCGGACCACCCCCCAGATTCACCTATGGATGCAGCAGGTTGTGGGTTTGAGACCAGGGTGTGGCAGCATATTAAAATGTGTTACTTAATAAGAGGTATTGTTGCTGAATCACGGCAATCTCTCAGGTTGAGTGTATGAATGTATTATAAAGAGGATTTGTGTCCAAAACCATTGTCTTGCAGTGTTCTATAAATATATATAAAGGCGCATAATAGCACAGGCTTTCTCAGGGTTTCTGGAACAGATTTATATACAGGTATTAATCAAATCTCCCATAAGTGCTAAGCAAGAGACATCTGTCTCCCACCATAACACTCTGCACAGTAAAGACATGATGGCCCCTGCACGTTAGAATCTTGATGTCCATCTTAGGATATGGCATGAATTTTAACCAGGACAACAGGAAAACTGGAGTCTGCATGGTAGCACACTCCTCTTTCAACAATAAGAGTGTGTGGAAGTGTTGTTTTTTTGTTTTTTTTTGTTTTTATAAGACTTCGTGGTAGGCATGCACCATGTCTGACATGAATACAAGCATAGCAACGTGATATCATTTTTTTCACCACATTTATTATTTAGAGTATCCATAGCATTGCCTATTTTTTCATGTTTATTATTGTACTTTTTGAAAGGTCCCTACTTTTTCTTCTCTACAGATTTTCTTTTTCTTTCTATATGTGGACGGTGTGTATTTTTACTGTACATTCTTCAATACTTTTATACCTTTTTTGGCTGCAAATAAAGTTGTAATATTGTTATTGATTTATTTTCAGAAGCGTTTTTGTTTAAATCATGAGTTTGGATTTGATGTGTAAGTATGGGAAATAACAGTGTTACAAATAACAAGTGTTTGGGGATGTGTTGTGCCGAAACCTTTTGAAAGTAACATCACTGACACTGAACGGTCAGGGGTCATATGATGACACAATTGTTATCGATTTTTATATAGATTTGTTCTAACATTATTTATTTATGCTACATTCTTGTGTTCATTGCTTTAAAAAATGTCATCATTTTACCAATGTACTATAAATTAACTGAATGGCTTAGATCATGGATAATACAAAATGTATAGTCCATTTGGAAAATATATACCTGTGCATCATTTTTGCTCCATTCTAAAATATTCCACAAATATATATATGCACCCCTCATCCCTTCACCTGCTGGGCTCCCTACACCCCCCCAGCCATCCTCCTGTCAGCATGTAACTCGCACCAGCGGGTCCCACACTCACCTATAGTAAGCAACATTGCTCTCCAGTGGCCATCCAGTGGCTGATGTGTACTGGAGAGCAGACCCTGAAATACTCATGTCTCTGAGCCATTCAAGGCTGTAAGCAGGGATACCAACAGCCCACTCTAACCTGGAGCAGCAGCCATTTTCTCCATGCACAAGCACATAACAGCAGCATTCGAGCAGTGAGAGAAATGCTCACGTGACTCTCTAGGCACAGCCGACACAGTGAGGCATGCCTCCCCTGATATATATTTTTCTAGTAAACTACAATTACAAGCTGCTCTCAGTGCCACCACTAGCTCTAGGCAGTTTCTAAATGAGAGGGTAGACTGAGCTCATCATTTCCCACCGTTAGTCTCACCCTGTCATACTCTAATGAAAAAGAGCAGATTTTTATCATTTATAACACATTTATAACTACTATAAATTATAACACAGATCAGTGGTAAAATCTGTTACTTTCATTGGAGTATGACAGGTGAGGCTCTGCCTTCACTGGCTACCCTGACTGTACGTCCCTGAAAGGAACATAGGGCCAAATTCAGACCTGATCGGTGCTGTGAAAAGTGGGGTACCAGCGCTAAGAGTTGTAGTGCCAATTTTCAATAAGTCAGTTACCACTGGATCAGTAATAAATTTTAATAAACACAATTATCACATAAATTAAAAGCATGAAAGTAAGGGTGTTAAAAATTCACCATACAATTATAATATATAATAATTATATAATTGAGTTAAAATATGAATGGCTCTGAGGTATATATATTCAAAATGCTGAAAAGAACCCAACCATGTTTTTGATGATCCCGGACTTAGTAAAGTGCAGATTTCCTCCTCCTTGTATTTGGTTATGCAGTCAGCTGGTAATACCCTTAATATTACCTCTCACACAGTTCCATGTAAAGATGGTGATGATTGCTCGTCTGTGTAGATATTCAAGGGGTTTCCATATCTTGCTGGTTGTGCTGAAAGGAGTGGTTTGAATGTAGTTCTTGGAAATCCAAGTGTGCAAGAAAGTCCTTATCTGGATCAAAACTGGGCAAAGGTTGGGATTCCACAGCTATGTCTTAACGCATTTCCCTGAGCCAGGTCGCTCAGCTTCTTCAGTGCTGTGCATTTTCTCACAGCAGCCGAACAGGTCCGACGGCCGTCTCAGCCCTGCAATCGCCTCTGCCTGATTGACAGGCAGAGGTGTTCGCTGGGTGGGAGGGGTCGGTCCGGCGCCATTTGACCACCGTTTTAGGGGCGCGGCCCTGGCAATGCAGGCATTTCTGGACCATGCGGGGTTGGGCCGTGGCGGCTGTGTGACGTCACACGCAGCCGCTGCGACCCTCACTCTTCGAGTACAAAAGCATCGACCCCGTGCAATGCTTTTGTACTTGTGCGGAGGGGTCGGGCCTGACATGCGGGGCCTACTAGCCCTGTGCTGGGTGTCCCCCCACATGTCTGTGTGACTGATCCTAGACGTGCTAAATTTAGCACATTTACAATCAGGTCTGAATTAGGCCCATAGTTCGATTAGAGACAACATTTTTAATTAAAAGATAATTTCTCTTGTATCTCAAAATTGTTATGTGATAGAACATTGGGGGTCATTCCTACCTGATCGCATGCTACACTTCCTTGCAGCCGTGCGATCGGTGCGGAACTGTGCATGCACGGTGGCCGCATTGCGCAGGTGCATTGTTGCCCAGCGACGGCCATCGCCAGGCAGCGACGCAGCTAGAGAGGAAAGCGGTCGCAGCTGCGAAGATTCACAGGAGGAAGGCGGAATCGGGTGGTAACTCACCGTTTTCGGGGAGTGGTGTGTCCAACGCAGGCATGTCCAGCCGTTTGGAGGGTGGATGTCTGGCGTCAATTCCGGGAGCTGCATCGCTGGATCGATCGCACAGGGTAAGTAACTCTTACCCTGGTCTTCTTTTACAGGAAACTTTTTTTGCATAGCAGGGCTGCAAAAGCATTCGCAGCCCTGCTACGCAGAAATACCCTTTCCCCATAGGTGGCATGTAGTTGACCACAAAAAGTTGCTACGTGCGATCAACTCGGAATAACCCCCATTTTTAAGTATAATTGTTTTAATCAGCCCTATAAAACTTTACAGAAAACTACAGTTTCCATCCATGTTGCCAAATCCTTGTTGATTTAATGTTGTTGTTGTTGTTGTCATGATTATTATTATAATTATTATGATTATTATTATGATTATTATAATCTTTTATTTATAAGTCACCACAAAGTGTTCATCTGCTGTATAGGGTAATCATAGAAGGCAATAAAATAAAAGTAAGTAATATCACATAAAGCACTATACACAAATATATTTTTCATGTATAATTTATTATATTACAGGTTGAGTATCCCATATCCATATATTCCGAAATACGGAATATTCCGAAATACGGACTTTTTTGAGTGAGAGTGAGATAGTGAAATCTTTGTTTTTTGATGGCTCAGTGTACACAAACTTTGTTTAATACACAAAGTTATTAATAATATTGTATTAAATGACCTTCAGGCTGTGTATACAAGGTGTATATGAAACATAATTGAATTGTGTGAATGTAGACACACTTTGTTTAATGCACAAAGTTATAAAAAATATTGGCAAAAATTGCCTTCAGGCTGTGTGTATAAGGTGTATATGAAACATAAATGCATTCTGTGCTTAGATTTAGGTCCCATCACCATGATATCTCATTATGGTATGCAATTATTCCAAAATACGGAAAAATCCGTTATCCAAAATACCTCTGGTCCCAAGCATTTTGGATAAGGGATACTCAACCTGTATTTAGAAAATAATCTGAACATACAGATGGAGCCACGCTAGTCGTGGCTCAGTTTGTGCATGGGCGCGCCTAATGCCGAGAACGTCTTCGGGCGGGGGCACATGTCCGTGATGGAGACGCGCACCATTCACTAGAATGGGAGAGCGTCTCTGTACACTCCCAGCGGGGCTAGGCGGACGGATCGCCTAGTTACGCTGGGAGTGCACGCCTGTGATGGAGCCGAACTGGATGAGTGCGGCTCCATCTGTATGAAAGTCGAAAATTCTACTACTCTAGCATTCATAGCTAGAAATGCTAATACATTAGTACAGGGGTTCCGACCATGGTCCTCAAGGCACAGTAACAGTCCAGAATTTAAGGATAGCTATACCTGAGCACAGGTGATTACAGTAATTGTTAAGTATTATTTTGATTCAACCATCTGTGCTCAAGCATGGATATCACTAAAACCTGGATTGCTAGTGTGCCTTAAGGAATAAGGTTGGGAAGAGTAATTAAAGAATCTGGTGCAAGATTAGCTAACTGGAAAACAGGGAGCTTAGGGTAGGAAATGTGAATTACTTCATTATCGTGTTTATACTGCACATGTACCTAGATATGCTTCCTGATCTAATTATGAGATTATTGTGTCAATTTTATTAGGAGTGAAATGTTGGTGTTGCTATTGCATCCATGGCCCTCATTCCGAGTTGTTCGCCCACTAGCCGCTTTTCGCAGCAGTGCACACACTAAGCCGCCGCCCTCTTGGAGTGAATCTTAGCTTAGCAGAATTGCGAACGAAGTATTCGCAATATTACGAAAAGATTTTTCTTTGCAGTTTCTGAGTTGCTCGAGACTTACTCTTCCAGTGCGATCAGTTCAGTGCTTGTCGTTCCTGGTTTGACGTCACAAACACACCCAGTGTTCGCCCAGACACTCCCCCGTTTCTCCAGCCAGTCCCGCGTTCTTCCCAGAAACGGCAGCGTTTTTTCACACACTCCCATAAAACGGCCAGTTTCCGCCCAGAAACACCCACTTCCTGTCAATCACACTACGATCAGTAGAACGAAGAAAAAACCTCGTAATGCCATGAGTAAAATACCAAACTTCTTAGCAAATTTACTTGGTGCAGCCGCAGTGCGGACATTGCGCATGCGCAGTTAGCGGAAAATCGCACCAATGCGAAGGAAAATAACGAGCGAACAACTCGGAATGAGGGCCCATATTGGAACATCAGCAAAAGCACCATAATAGCATAGATTTTGTCCCAAAATGTGTTCCAAAATTGCACATTTTTATTTGCAGCATCATAAGGCTGTGCATTAAAATATGCAATTTGGGGGCTGCCATATGGTATGTGCAGCATAGGACTAAGTGAAAAAGTCAAGTATTTATTTTATAAGAGTGGACTGAATTGAACATATTAGTCTAAAGCAGAGGTTCTCAAACTCGGTCCTCGGGGGCACACACAGTGCATGTTTTGCAGGTAACCCAGCAGGTGCACAGGTGTATTAATTACTCACTGACACATTTTAAAAGGTCCACTGGTGGAGCTAATTATTTCACTTGCGATTCTGTGAGGAGACCTGCAAAACATGCACTGTGTGTGCCCCCGAGGACCGAGTTTGAGAACCTCTGGTCTAAAGGATATAGTATATTTACTAAAGGTCGATTATTATAATTTTCAATTGTTTTCAAATCAATTAAAATCAACTATTAGTAAATATACCCCCAGGAACTGAATAGTTCATGATCTTTACGTGTTACTTTGGATCCATATCTCATAAAGTAGAGTGACCAGATACAGTAGGCAAAGCTCCCCAGAGAGCTGCGATCTCCATTAATCCTTTCTCCTTAGTCTGTACATACAGTAGTAACTACAACTGATTAAGTTAAAGATGTGTTGTAGCCTGACCAGTACAGATCCAATTTCCTGTGACTGAATATTATCTGATCCATTTTATAGGACCCATGGAGTTCATTTCCCTATGCATCATTCTTTTTTCTTAGATTAAAAAAAAAATATTAATATGAAAATGCCACCCTAATTTGGAAGAGGGGACTCCCTTTTCTTAAACTGGATTAAGGGCCTCATCCCTAGTTGATCGCACGCTGCCGATTTGCAGCGCAGCGATCAGGTTACTACTGCGCATGGGTATGCACCACAATGCGCAGGCACGTCGTACAGTTAAAAACAGCGTTGTTGCTGTGCAATGCTTCTAGTAACGATTCCATACGCTCAGTCGTTCACAAGGAGATTGACAGAAAGAGGGCGTTTATGGGTGTCAACTGACCATTTTCTGGGACTGGTAATGAAAACGCAGGCGTGTCCAGGCATTTGTAGGGCGGTTGTCTGACGTCAAATTCCGGGTCTGGACAGGCTGAAGTGATTGCAAGGGCTGATTAAGTTCAGACTTACTCAGAAACTGCAAAAAACGTTTTCGTCCTGCTCGGCTGCACATGCAATCGCACACTTGCAAAGCGAAAATACACTCCTCCGTGGGCGGCGACTATACGTTTGCACGGCTGCAAAAAGTAGCTAGCGAGCGATCAACTCGGAATGAGGGCCTAAGGGGGTCATTCTGAGTTGATCGCTCGCTAGCAGTTTTTAGCAGCCATGCAAACGCTATGCCGCCACCCACTGGGAGTGTATTTTAGCTTAGCAGAAGTGCAAACGGTTGTATCGCAGAGCAGCTACAAAATTTTTTTGTGCAGTTTCAGAGTAGCTCATAACCTACTCAGCGCTTGCGATCCCTTCCGGATTTGACGTCACATACCCGCCCAGCGTTCGCCCAGCCACGCCTGCGTTTTTCCTGGCATGCCTGCGTTTTTCCAAACACTCCCTGAAAATGGTCAGTTGACACCCAGAAACGCCCACTTCATGTCAATCACTCTGCGGCCACCAGTGCGACTGAAATGCTTCGCTAGACCCTGTGCAAAACTACATAATTCGCTGTGCCCGTACGACGCACGTGCGCATTGTGCCGCATATGCATGCGCAGAAGTGCCATTTTTTAGCCTGATTGCTGCGCTGCGAACAAATGCAGCTAGCGATCAACTCGGAATGATCCCCTAAGCACGATGTAAATTGTGGCAAAAAAAAATTATATATATTAATTTGAACAATCAGAAACAGAAACACAAATTATTTTGGTTTACTCACATTCTGTGACAGAATTAATTTATGAATGATTACAACTGTTTTTTTTATGATTTTACACAAAATTTATAACATAAAAGCACTGAATCATTCAAACTGCCAACTGTAGCTCCACAATAACACATCTGTTTCAAAAGAAAAATACCAAAATAAAAAGCCAGAAAAAATGACAGAGCGAGTTTTGAAATAGAAGAAGGAAATTTGTATGAGAGATGGTTTAATAATGTGTTTGCAATGACAATACAAAGAAAGCTTCAGAGAAGATTTATAATACAGTAAAAATGGCAGATACAAACAGATGAGCACAGAACTGTATGATGAAGTGAAAGGAAAGCTATTATCTTTCATTTCATTTCTGTCTAAAAAGAGGCTTCATATTCTACTGTATATTTTTGATGTGAATGGTAATTAATTAAAATATTGTCTTGAAAGTAAATGTTAACTTTACTTATACAACTGTATAATTGCTCATAGTAAAAAATTCAATATTTAATAATTTAATAAAGAAACAGTAAAATATAATATTGACTTTAAATTAATTGCATGGTGAACTACATTAGTATCGCACACAAACATTATGATATTTATGAGTCAGTATCAGAGTCTCACATTTTTGAAGTGCAGAAAGCTGAGCCTGTTATACTGTAATGCTACTGAAAGTGTATCAGAACCATCCACTACCAGCTCAGACTCCTAGTAACTACAGCAGTGGCTCTCAAACTGTGTGCTGTGGCACCCTGGGGTGCCTCGGGACACTTGTAGGGGTGCCTTGGATTGGTAGTCCAGGACCAATTCAAATGATTTATGGCCAATGTTATAGCCCAAACCACTGCTGGTGGCAGTCAATCCTAATCAAACTGAAGCAAATCTTGTCCCTCACCACACAACTGAACCTACTGTAAGGATGACATATAAACACAATTTGTTATATTTAATATTTTTTTCTAAATTTATTTTTAAGAAATTTTAGTCCTAGGGGTGCAGTAAAAAAATTCTGATACCCGGGCCTAGAGTGCCGGGATTTAAAAGAGTTTGGGAACCACTGAACTACCGTAATTTTCAGAGATGCTTGCACCAATTTGAAAACAATTCTCAAACTAGTTTATCAAATGTATGCATATGCAGGATGTTATTATTATTATTATTATTATTATAATTAATAATAATAATAATAATACTAATAATAAGGGATGTGTGCCAGCCCAAATCTTGGGTTTTGGCTCTGAATTTCCTTTGTGTTTTGGATCTGTATTTGGGATTTTGCCCAAATCACCCTTGTGTGTTTTGGTTTTGGATCTGTATTTTTTTTAAAAATAAAAAAAACAGCAAAAATCACAGAATTTGGCCTTTTTTTGGTCCTGCAGTATTATTAACCTCAATAACATTCATATCCACTCATTTACAGTCAATTTTGACCACCTCACAGCTTACAAAATTGGGGGTAATTCCGACCCGATCACACGCTGCGCTTCGTTGCAACCGTGCAATTGGGTCGGAACTGCGCATGCACTGTGGCCACATTGTGCAGGCGCGTCATTGCCAGGCGATGGCAGTCGCCGGGCAGCGACGCCGCTAGCAAAGAAAGTGGTTGCAGTGGAGACCGCAAGAAGATTGACAGGAGGAAGGCGTTTTGGGGCGTCAACTCACATGGGCGTGAAGATCCGAACGCAGGCGTGTCGAGGCATTTTGAGGGCGGATGTCTGATGTCAATTCTGGGACCTGCAATGCTGGATTCATCGCACAGGGTAAGTAAGTCTTACCCTATTCTTGTTTTACGCAAAACCACTCCCCCATAGGCGGCGTCTAGTTGATCACACGGGCAAAGTTGCTACATGTGATCAACTCAGAATGACCCCCATTGTTCACCAACACGCCGGGATAGCTAAACTAAGCAACAAATCAGCGGCACAGACACACAGCATTTATTTTTGTTTAAAATGTTTTACAAATTAGTAATGCATTAGCAATAACCAAACTAACCAACTCGGATGTGCTCTCAATAGAAAACAATCCAACACAGAAATTTATAAAGAATCATGCGTAGAATATCATTGCTGTAAAAGTAGTAGTAGTTAATAAATAGCAAAGAAAATAAAAACGAAACCATGTGTAAAATAGCAACGCAGACATGGATGCCCCCTACACAAGTGCACATACCGCCAGCACATGCCTATTCTCAGTACCCATCCCTCCTGGGCAGTGATGTGCGGTGAGGTCAGAGGCTGGGAGGGACACATGGGGTTGGGTCTGAGTGCTGGGATCCTGACTCGCCACCTACTCAATGTAGCACAAACCCACAGTCCTGTCCCCACACTCACTACAGATGACACACACACACACACACACACACACAAATGCAGTCTTGTCACTACTCTCACTACAGATGGCACATACACACATTCACAGTCCTGTCCCCACACTTACTACAGATGCAATATACACACACAGTCCTCTCCCCACACTCACTGCAGATGCAATATACACACACGGTCCTCTCCCCACACTCACTACAGATGTCACACATACACACACACACACACACACACACACACACACACATACAGAGTCCTTTCCCCACACTCACTACAGTTGCCCCCCCCCCCCCACACACACACACACACACACACACAAAACACACATACACACACAGAGTCCTGTCCCCACACTCACTTCAGATGCCACACACACACACACACACACACACACACACACACACACACACACACACAGTCATGTCCCCACACACACGAATGCACAGTCCTGTCTCCACACTTACTACAAGTGCTAAACACAAACACGGAAACACACATATAGAGTCCTGCCCCCACACACACATACACACAGAGTTCTGTCCCCACACACATTGCAGATGTCACACACACACAGTCACTGCGCACAAGTATCTGCTAATGGCATTTTTTATCCCTATTTCCCTCCATCTCTGCCATGCTGCCTAGCTCTAGTTTCTGTCTTCCTGCAGTTCCTGGATCGTTACATGACCAATCCAAGTTGTCCATCAGAGCTCAAGCACACACCCACACTGGAACCTACCTCCTATTTCTCATTTCTATGTGGTATGATAGGCCGCTCTGTAGCCCAGCCGTGCTCTACAGGGAGTAACCATCTCCCGCTGCCTCATCTCTGTCTCTCCCTGCAATTCAAAGAGCCCTGCAAATATTCCCAGTTTTAACTATAAAAATGATTGTATTAATACACAGACGATGCTTGTAAGTTATAAATACAGTATCTTCTTTGTATTATTGTAATAATTTTTATAGTCAAAACTCTACAGCACGGTATGACAGGGAGCATGACAGGTGAGGCTCTGCTTCCCCTGCCTCCCCTAACTGCACATCCCTGCTCCTGGTGGCCCTGGGTGTAGAGTGGATCTTGATCCAGAGGCACCAACAGGCTAAAGCTTTAGGCTGTCCCAGGATGCATTGGGGCCTCTCTATAAACCCCACCTCCAGCCACTGGAGCTCAGTTTCAAGTTGGTGCCTGCAGCAGCAGGTCACTTAACAGAGGGCTAAACTGGGCAGCCCTGAAAAGCTTTTTAAGAAGACTTCAAGGGCCGCAGCACTGATATGTCAGTGTGACATTCTGTGCTGCAGCTCCATCACCTCCCAAGCGGCACCACCTACTCCCGCTGCCTGTTCCCAGGTACTTGCGGCAGAGAAGCTCTGGCTTTAGGCACACGGTCTCAGACGCTCTCTTGGGTCACGTGGCTGCTACGGGGAGGAGGTAAGATGGTCCCCCAGAAGGGACCCGCCATTAAATCGCATTCCTGTAGCAGTCTAGAGAGATGGACAGCAATGCTGGCATGGACACTGTCACCAAGCAGGGACCCCACTAGACTGCCAGGGCATAGGAGTACAGGTCGGGTGTACTAACGCCATTTTAATAAGACTCTGTAGTACTGGCGGTGAGGACCAGCATAGGGAGCTGGCGCTTGACCTGTAGCCCCTTCCCCCATCTATGTTCTCTGCCTGAAAACACTCCATATCTGTGCTCAGTGTGCTGCAAATATCTGTGCTCAGTGTGCTGCATTGTGGGGACCACCAGTATATAATTGTAGTAGTACAGTACAGTATGCCATTGCTGTATCTTGCAGCTCTGTGTCAAGTATAATATCTCTGTGCTGCATTATTGCGAGCAGTATATAGTAGGACAGTGCAGCATTTTGGTGACCAGCAGTATACATATAGTACAGTACAGTAGGCCATTGCTGTATCTTGCAGCTCTGTGTCAAGTATACTATCTCTGTGCTGCATTATTCTGAGCAGTATATAGTAGGACAGTGCAGCATTTTGGTGACCAGCAGTAATAGTACAGACAGTACAGTAGACTATTGCTATTGATATATTACTGGCATATAATTCCACACATTAAAGTATGGAGAACAAAAATGTGGAGGGTAAAATAGGGAAAGATCAAGATCCACTTCCACCTCGTGCTGAAGCTGCTGCCACTAGTCATGGCCGAGACGATGAAATGCCATTAACATCGTCTGCCAAGGCCGTTGCCCAATGTCATAGTAGGGAGCATGTAAAATCCAAAAAACAAAAGTTCAGTAAAATGACCCAAAAATCTAAATTAAAAGTGTCTGAGGAGAAGCGTAAACTTGCCAATATGCCATTTACGACATGGAGTAGCAAGGAACAGCTAAGGCCCTCTCCTATGTTCCTCATGACTAGTGGTTCAGCTTCACATGATGATGGAAGCACTCATTCTCCCACTAGAAAAATGAAAATACTTAAGCTGGCAAAAGCACAACAAAGAACTGTGCGTTCTACTAAATCATAAATCCCCAAGGAAAGTCCAATTGTGTTGGTTGCGATGCCTGACCTTCCCAACACTGGACGGGAAAAGGTGGCGCCTTCCACCATTTGCATGACCCTTGCAAGTGCTGAAAGGAGCACCCACAGTCCAGTTCCTGATAGTCAAATTGAAGATGTCACTGTTGAAGTACACCAGGACGAGGATATGGGTGTTGCTAGCGGTGAGGAGGAAATTGACAAGGAGGATTCTGATGGTGAGGTGGTTTGTTTAAGTCAGGCACCCGGGGAGACACCTGTTGTCCGTGGGATGAATATGGCCATTGACATGCCTGGTGAAATTACAAAAAAAATCACTTCTTCAGTGTGGAATTATTTTAACAGAAATGCGGACAACAGGTGTCAAGCCATGTGTTGCCTTTGTCAAGCTGTTTTAAGTAGGGGTAAGGACGGTAACCACCTAGGAACATCCTCCCTTATACGTCACCTGGAGCACATTCATCAGAAGTCATTGACAAGTTAAAAAACTTTGGGTGACAGTGGAAGCAGTCCACTGACAACTAAATCCCTTCCTCTTGTACCCAAGCTCCTGCAAACCACACCACCAACTCTCTCAGTGTCAATTTCCTCCTTAGACAGGAAAGCCAATAGTCCTGCAGACCATGTCACTGGCAAGTCTGACAAGTCCTCTCCTGCCTGGGATTCCTCCGATGGATCCTTGAGTGTAACTCCTACTGCTCCTGGCTCTGCTGTTGTTGCTGCTGGGAGTCGATCATCATCCCAGAGGGGAAGTCAGAAGACCACTTGTACTACTTCCAGTAAGCAATTGACTGGCCAACAGTCCTTTGCGAGGAAGATGAAATATCACAGCAGTCATCCTGTTGCAAAGCGGATAACTCAGGCCTTTGCAGCTGTGTTGGTGTTAGACATGCGTCCGGTATCCGCCGTTAGTTCACAGGCAATTAGAGAATTTCTTGAGGTAGTGTGTCCCCGGTACCAAATACCATATAGGTTCCACTTCTCTAGGCAGGCGATATCGAGAATGTACACAGTCGTCAGAAAAAGACTCACCAGTGTCCTAAAAAATGCAGCTGTACCCAATGTCCACTTAACCACGGACATGTAGACAAGTGGATCAGGGCAGACTCAGAACTATATGACTGTGACAGCCCACTGGGTAGATGTATTGCCTCCCGCAGCAATAACAGCAGTGGCGACACCAGTAGCAGCATCTCGCAAACGCCAACTCGTTCCTAGGCAGGCTACGCTTTGTATCACCACTTTCCATAAGAGGCACACAGCTGACAACCTCTTACGGAAACTGAGGAACATCATCGCAGAATGGCTTACCCCAATTGGACTCTCCTGGGGATTTGTGACATCGGACAACGCCACCAATATTGTGCGTGCATTACATTTGGGCAAATTCCAGCACGTCCCATGTTTTGCACATACATTGAATTTAGTGGTGCAGAATTATTTAAAAAACGACATGGCCATGTAAGAGATGCTGTTCGTGGCCCGAAGAATTGCAGGCCACTTTCGGCATTCAGCAACCGCGTGCCGAAGACTGGAGCACCAGCAAACACTCCTGAACCTGCCCCGCCATCAGCTGAAGCAAGAGGTGGTAACGAGGTGGCATTCAACCCTCTATATGCTTCAGAGGATGGAGGAGCAGCAAAAGGCCATTCAAGCCTATACATCTGCCTACGATATAGGCAAAGGAGGGGGAATGCACCTGACTCAAGCGCAGTGGAGAATGATGTCAACGTTTTACAAGGTTTTGCAACCCTTTGAACTTGCCACACGTGAAGTCAGTTCAGACACTGCCAGCCTGAGTCAGGTCATTCCCCTCATCAGGCTTTTGCAGAAGCAGCTGGAGAGATTGAAGGAAGAGATAAAATTGAGCGATTCCGCTATGCATGTGGGACTTGTGGATGGAGCCCTCCATTCGCTTAACAAGGATTCGCGGGTGGTCAATCTGTTGAAATCAGAGCACTACATTTTGGCCACAGTGCTCAATCCTAGGTTTAAAGCCTACATTGTATCTCTCTTTCCAGCAGACACAAGTCTGCAGAGGCTCAAAGACCTGCTGGTGAGACACTTGTCAAGTCAAGTGGAACGTGACCCGTCAACAGTTCCTCCTTCACATTCTCCCGCAACTAGGGCTGCGAGGAAAAGGCTAAGAATTCCGAGCCCAACCGCTGGCGGTGATGCAGGGACGACTGGATTGAGTGCTGACATCTGGTCCGGACTGAAGGACCTGCCAACGATTACTGACATGTCGTCTACTGTCACTGCATATGATTCTGTCACCATTGAAAGAATGGTGGAGGATTATTTGAGTGACAGTTTCCAAGTAGGCACCTAAGACAGTCCATACGTATACTGGCAGGAAAAAGAGGCAATTTGTAGGCCCTTGCACAAACTGGCTTTATTTTACCTAAGTTGCCCCCCCTCCAGTGTGTACTCCGAAAGAGTGTTTAGTGCAGCTGGTCACCTTGTCAGTGATCGGCCTACGAGGTTACTTACACAAAATGTGAAGAAGATGATGGTCATCAAAATGAATTATAATCAATTCCTCCGTGGAGACATTCACCAGCAATTGCCTCCAGAAAGTACACAGGGACCTGAGATGGTGGATTCCAGTGTGTACAAATTAATCATCTGTGAGGAGGGGGATGTACACAGTGAAAGGGGTGAGGAATCGGAGGATGAGGAGGAGGTGGACATCTTGCCTCTGTAGAGCCAGTTTGTGAAAGGAGAGATTGATTGCTTCTTTTTTGGTGGGGGCCCAAACCAACCAGTCATTTCAGTCACAGTCGAGTGGCAGACCCTGTCGCTGAAATGATGGGTTTGTTAAACTGTGCATGTCCTGTTTATACAACATAAAGGTGGGTGGGAGGGCCCAAGGATAATTCCATCTTGCACCTCTTTTTTAATTTATCTTTGCATCATGTGTTGTTTGGGGCTAATATTTTAAGTGCCATCCTGTCTGACACTGCAGTGCCACTCCTAGATGGACCAGGTGTTTGTGCCGCCCACTTGGGTCACTTAGCTTACACCTCAATATCACAGGAATTATTCTTTCTAATCAATGGTATTATTGGTCCAAATCACTGGAAGAAAATGACAAAATCACTGGAATTATTCGTTCTAATCAATGGTATTATTGGTCCAAATCACTGGAAGAAAATGACAAAATCACTGGAATTATTCATTCTAATCAATGATATTATTGGTCCAAATCACTGGAAGAAAATGACAAAATCACTGGAATTATTCGTAAACATTTGTAGAAAGTCGCTGCTTTCTGATTACAGAAATGCTCAGATATTCCTGCGAATCCACAATCCCTTCTCAGAGGAAAAAGAAATTGAGAAACCGTTTTTTGAGAACGTTTGTTCTCTCTCCCTTACAAAGGAACAAACCACTTTCCAAGAAGACTGACATTTTTGGGATTATGGAGACAATGTTTTTGAATATAAATCCTAAAGCAGGTGGTGTATTAGAGCAAAAGAGTGCAAGAGACCAGCCATGCAGTTTCTAAAATATTATGACAAAATGTTACTGTATTTCATAAGCACTCATTCCTAACTCTGCTAAGTACTGTTTGGTATACTGTATCTGGCTTCCATGAGGTAGTTGTCCATTATTTCAGCTTCCATTGACCTTTTTAAAAGCGGTAGAAGTTATCGATTCTTTTTATTTATTTATATTTTCCCCTATTTTTAATTTTCTCCTGCATAGCCCAGTAAAATGTTGCAATGTTAAGTATTGACTTGTGCCTTCTGGGGGTCCACTTCTTCACCAAACCCAGCCAAATCTCATCCTAATCCTCTGTTCCACATTCTCTATGTACCCCATCTGTGTCACCCATGTCTGTGTACCCCTCACCTTTAGACTGTAAGCTCTCACGAGCAGGGCCCTCTTCCCTCATGTGCTTATCCTTTGTCTTACTTTAATAATCTTCAACTGTACCAAATCCAGCAGTATTCTGCCACCTGATACTTATTCCAGTGTCATCTGCTGATGTAACTATGTTTATTTACCCTGTACTTGCCCTATACTGTCATCAACTGTAAGTTGCTGTTTTCCTTTTTGATTATTTATGTACTATGTAATTGGGCGCTGCGGAACCCTTGTGATGCCATATAAATAAAGGATAATAATAATAATAATAATAATAATAATAATAATAATAATATAGGGTGTATAATCCCCAGGTATATCTCACACATCACACAGTATATACGGTGTATAATCCCCAGGTGTATCTCACACATCGCTCAGTATGGTATACAGGGTTTATAATCACCAGGTGTATCACTAACGTTGCACAGTACAGTATACAGGGTGTATAATCCCCAGGTGTATCTCACACATCACACAGTACATTATATAGGGTGTATAATCCCCAGGTGTATCTCACACATCACTCAGTATAGATTACAGGATGTATAATCACCAGGTGTATAACAAACATTGCACAGTACAGTATATAGGGTGTATAATCCCCAGGTGTATCTCACACATCGCTCAGTACAGATTACAGGATCTATAATCACAAGGTGTATAACACACTTTGCACAGTACAGTATATAGGGTGTATAATCCCAAGGTGTATTTCACACATCGCTCAGTACAGTATACAGGGTATATAATCACCAGGTGTATCACAAACGTTGCACAGTACATTATATATGGTGTATAATCCCCAGGTGTATCTCACACATTGCTCAGTACAGATTACAGGATGTATAATCACCAGGTGTATAACACACATTGCACAGTACAGTATACATACTGGTCACAACAATGCAGCAGATATTGAGCACTGATCAGGATACTAGAAGTGACACAGAGCTGCAAGATACAGCAATGGCCTACTCTACTGTACTATATATATATATATATATAAAACAAAAAATCAACCCTAATATCTTGCGCTATACCTCTAGTCTCAAACCAACAAGAAATACCCTCTGTCAGATAAGGTATTAAAAGTAGATTACAAATAGAAATGGATTCTCGTGGGAGCCAATATGCCTTTTGTATGACAATAATTAAAAGTTTTTATTGTACAGAAACAAACGATATTTATCTTAAGCGTTCGTTATTGACACAACCTTCTAAAAATTCATATAAAACAATATTACAATCTTATACATAAATTACAGTTGGATGTGAGGATTTTACAGCCAGGTGATCACAGTCAGAACTCGAAATGGATGTATCTCCAACCAGATGTTTGTGATAAGGACTTTGTTAACCAGACGTTGCAAAACCCAACGCGTTTCGTCCGTTAGGACTTCATCAGGGGTTTGGAATCAGTTCTTATAGTAGGAGTGATTACCATTGATTAGAAAGGTTTAGAATATCCAATGATTACATCCAATCACATATTCAATTCGATAAATATAATATCTAGATAGACTTAAAAAAAAAAATATATAAATTTGGTTGAAATTAGATGATGTTACGTTCAGACCACCTATCAGACTGATTATCTCAGCAAGGGATTCTTTATATTACCCGATCTCCAAATTTCTTGACCTTATGGTACAACCCTTGGTGATTGAGCAACCCACACACCTACGAGACACCACAGACCTTTTAAACATCTTAACCACCATGGACACCTTGCCTGCTAACACCATCATGTGTACCATGGATGTGAAGAATTTATATTCGGTGATTCCGCATACCGAAGGGTTGGCCACTATGAGAGCCTTCTTGGAGTGCAATCATTTTCAAATGATCGACATTGACCTATTCAGTGTTGAAACTGACACTTCAGCGCAATTATTTCATACATAATGGGAAATATTACGAACAAACAACTGGCTGTGCAATGGGTTCTTGTATCGCACCGTCGCTAGCCAATGTATACATGTTCGCCATAGAACATGAGTTGTTCTTTTCAGATTTTTCCATCAGTTCCAACATTCTGTTGTACAAACGGTACATTGACGATTTGATTTTGTTCTGGACTGGAGACGAAGACAGTTTAAAACAACTCCTTCGTTCCATCAATTTGGTAGATTCAATAATCTGGTTCACTCACCATTACAGCAAAGAAGTGATTCAGTACTTAGATGTCTCCATCACCATCAAAGACTGTCATATACACACGGCTGTCTATCACAAACCGACAGACCGTAACACACTCCTCGAGCACTCCAGTTTCCATCCGCCAGCTCTGAAAGCAGGACTACCTAAGTCCCAAATGACCAGGGTGGCTCGTATCACAAGCAACCCGGGAGAGTTGGATCAAGCGTTAACACAGGTGGTGGATAGATTTAGAGCCAGGGCGTATCCACACAACAATCTTCTACAACAGAAGGCTGATGTTTTAATAAAATCGCGGGCAATGCTACTACAGCCCAAAAGGGGTGAGACGTCATCTGAGAAAATCCCGTTAGTTACAGAGTTTACCACAGCAAGTTCAGTCATCCCCAGGGCCATCAGTGCGCTCTGGCCGATTGTGAAAAGTGATCACACGCTGCCGTGTTTCCACAATAAATCAGTGATGCCCAGCTATAGGCACGGACGCAATCTTCGCGACTTTCTGGTTCATACAGATGTCTCTCCGAAGGCTATAACATCCACACGCAAATGGTGTTATAAATGCCCCTCATGCACTACATGTAATTATCTTATAGCTGGCTCTTACTTTCAACATCCGGCCACTGGCAAGAAGTACACCATACATCACTTTCTAACTTGCAGTTCCCAGTACGTTATTTACGTCATTATCTGTCCTTGCGGACTACTGTACGTTGGACAAATGATTAGAACATTCAAAGAACGTATGGCCCTCCATCGGTCAGCCATTAAAGCTGCAATTGAGGGCAAGGATAATGATCAGCCAGTCGCCCGTCATTTCAAGCTATGCGGACATCCTCTTTCGAGTTTGAAATATCAGATTGTGGACCACGTTCCTATCTCCAACCGCGGTGGTGAAGACAGAAACTTCTGTCACAACGAGAAATGCGATGGATCTCCTTGTTGAACTCTGTAGCACCTCAGGGACGGAATGAAAAACTGACATGGAGTGTTTTTCTTTAAATGTCATTATACAGGCCAGTTTACTGTACCTATGGGGAGTTATCAGTATATACATAGTGTGCAATTTGCAGCAACTTTAAGTTTCTGAGCTTTTCATTATCATGTTTGATAACGGTACGCTTTATAGTGTAAAGTTTATAATTTACACATATGTTGATATTTATTTAAAGATGTCTAGATTGTTTCCCAGTCACACGATTGCTCAGCTATTATGTATCTCTTCACTTACACCGCTGGAAACTTTATTTTGTTTCCTCATATTGTTTTTTTGTATCACTTTGTTACACTTTGTATTTAACTATGCCTCTGCTCTACAGCGCAGTAACGGGATGCGCCGGGTGTTGGTGTTTCCCGTTAGCCTAGCAACGGTGACGTCATCTTCAGCCGCCCAATGCCGGAGCCGCCGGCGACTCTCCCGCCCCGCCGCACCTGTCTGACTGCACTGACAAGAGAGAGGCATATTTAAGGTAAGAACAATGCACACACTGTTTGCTTTCACCATGTGTCCTTGACAAAAACACCCGCCGCGGTGTTGAAACGTTGGACTCTTCATGCTGTTTGTTTTATAAATTTTCATTCTACACTTAATCCGTGGAGTGCCGCCTGTTTCTGTGGTAGAGGGGTCAGTGGACTGTGGCTTCCGACACTGCAGACACCCACATTGTATGTATATTATAAGGGCACGGTCGTGCCCTTATATTAAGGCTGAATCGAACAAACGGAATTCTCCCATAGGGAACTTCTGAGATGGGGGCATGGTGTTTGAGGGGCTACACCTCAAAACTGATTGGACGTACCGAGCTGAAATTTGGCATGGACGTGTAGAATCGTCACCCGCTGCTGCATGCCAAATTTCAGGGCAAAATAATAAAAAATGAGGAATTGGGAGTAAGCTAAAGTTCCAACTGTCAGTTTTTTTCTGCCACTCCCTCTGTGGCTTTTTGACACCGTTTTCCTATAGAATGAATGAGGATTTTTTTGGGAAGGCATAACTCAGGATAGAGGACAAATTAAGACTTGGGGTTTGATTTATTAGATAGAGTATGTCCCAGTGTAGTGCCTTTTGGGGTTGTGGTTTTTCAAAAAGTTATAGTTTTTTTTTAATTAAGTAAAATATGCCCCATTTTAAAGATAGGGCTTTTCAATTTGTTGCGCCTGCGCAGTGGCCGCCAGCAGGGGGTGGCATAATGGCTCTAGTAGCCTCACGCGCTGTGTACTGGCAGTTGTGCACGAGGAGAGCGCGGGAAGCAGTGTCTCGTGCATGACGAGGACAGCTGCAGGCGGCGGGAGGAGGAGAAGGAGGGAGCGTCTACAAGACCCGGAGGAGATCGCGGGACGTGAGCGACGGAGGGAGCCTTACTGGGGGAGGAGAACGACGGAGCAGTCACACGGAGAGAGCCGGAAGAAGTTGGAAGAAGCCGGGTCCCCTTCAGGAGTGTCAGCGGGAGGAGATAGCCGCAGCTCGGAGGAAGCCGGGCCCACTTAACTCAGCGGGAGCGTCGGCAGGATGTATGCCATCCTTTCTTATTTTTCTTATACTTCTCCCGCCCGCCCTGCTGTGTCCGCCCCCCGCCCGCCCTGCTGTGTCCGCCCGGCCGTGTCCGCCCGGCCTGCTGTGTCCGTCCCCCGGCCGCCCTGCTGTGTTCGCCCGGCCGCCCTGCTGTGTCCGCCCGGCCGTGTCCGCCCGGCCTGCTGTGCCCGTCATCCGATGCTGTGTCCGTCCTCCGCCCGCCAGCCCTCCCGCCCTGCTGTGTCCGTCCTCCGCCCTCCCTGCTGTGTACGCCCATCCCCCCACCCTCCCTGCTGTGTACGCCCATCCCCCCCACCCTCCCTGCTGTGTACGCCCACCCCCCCCCACCCTCCCTGCTGTGTACGCCCACCCCCCCCACCCTCCCTGCTGTGTACGCCCACCCCCCCACCCTCCCTGCTGTGTACGCCCATCCCCCCCACCCTCCCTGCTGTGTACGCCCATCCCCCCCACCCTCCCTGCTGTGTCCGCCCATCCCCCCCCACCCTCCCTGCTGTGTCCGCCCATCCCCCCCACCCTCCCTGCTGTGTCCGCCCATCCCCCCCACCCTCCTTGCTGTGTCCGTCCTCCGCCCTCCTTGCTGTGTACGCCCACCCTCCCTGCTGTGTACGCCCACCCCCCCCACCCTCCCTGCTGTGTACGCCCATCCCCCCCGCCCTCCCTGCTGTGTACGCCCATCCCCCCTGCCCTCCCTGCTGTGTACGCCCATCCCCCCCGCCCTCCCTACTGTGTACGCCCATCCCCCCCCGCCCTCCCTGCTGTGTACGCCCATCCCCCCGCCCTCCCTGCTGTGTACGCCCACCCCCCGCCCTCCCTGCTGTGTACGCCCCTCCCCCCCGCCCTCCCTGCTGTGTACGCCCATCCCCCCCGCCCTCCCTGCTGTGTACGCCCATCCCCCCCCGCCCTCCCTGCTGTGTACGCCCATCCCCCTGCCCTCCCTGCTGTGTACGCCCATCCCCCCCGCCCTCCCTGCTGTGTACGCCCACCCCCCCGCCCTCCCTGCTGTGTACGCCCATCCCCCCCGCCCTCCCTGCTGTGTACGCCCATCCCCCCCGCCCTCCCTGCTGTGTACGCCCATCCCCCCCCGCCCTCCCTGCTGTGTACGCCCATCCCCCTGCCCTCCCTGCTGTGTACGCCCATCCCCCCGCCCTCCCTGCTGTGTACGCCCATCCCCCCGCCCTCCCTGCTGTGTACGCCCCCCCCCGCCCTCCCTGCTGTGTCCGCCATTCCCCCCCCGCCCTCCCTGCTGTGTCCGCCATTCCCCCCCCGCCCTCCCTGCTGTGTCCGCCCACTCCCCCCCGCCCTCCCTGCTGTGTACGCCCATCCCCCCCGCCCTCCCTGCTGTGTCCGTCCATACCCCTCCGCCCTCCCTGCTGTGTCCGTCCATCCCCCCCCGCCCTCCCTGCTGTGTCCGTCCATCCCCCCCCGCCCTCCCTGCTGTATCCGTCCATCCCCCCCCGCCCTCCCTGCTGTGTCCGTCCATCCCCCCCGCCCTCCCTGCTGTGTCCGTCCATATCCCTGCTGTGTCCGTCCATCCCCCCCGCCCTCCCTGCTGTGTCCGTCCATCCCCCCCCGCCCTCCCTGCTGTGTCCGTCCACCCCCCCCGCCCTCCCTGCTGTGTCCGTCCATCCCCCCCCCGCCCTCCCTGCTGTGTCCGTCCATCCCCCCCGCCCTCCCTGCTGTGTCCGTCCATCCCCCCCGCCCTCCCTGCTGTGTCCGTCCATCCCCCCCGCCCTCCCTGCTGTGTCCGTCCACCCCCCCCCGCCCTCCCTGCTCTGTCCGTCCATCCCCCCCCCGCCCTCCCTGCTCTGTCCGTCCATCCCCCCCCCCGCCCTCCCTGCTGTGTCCGTCCATCCCCCCCCGCCCTCCCTGCTGTGTCCGTCCATCCCCGCCCTCCCTGCTGTGTCCGTCCATCCCCCCCCCCCCGCCCTCCCTGCTGTGTCCGTCCATCCCCCCCCGCCCTCCCTGCTGTGTCCGTCCATCCCCCCCCCTCCCTCCCTGCTGTGTCCGTCCATCCCCCCCGCCCTCCCTGCTGTGTCCGTCCTTCCCCCCCGCCCTCCCTGCTGTGTCCGTCCATCCCCCCCGCCCTCCCTGCTGTGTCCGTCCATCCCCCCGCCCTCCCTGTTGTGTCCGTCCATCCCTCCCTGCCGTCCCCAGACGCAGCACCTGACACTCACACGGACCTGACACACACGCACACATTCACACGCAGCGCCTGACACACAGTCGCGCAGCGCCTGACACACACAGACGCGCAGCGCCTGACACACACAGACGCGCAGCGCCTGACACACACAGACGCGCAGCGCCTGACACACACAGACGCGCAGCGCCTGACACACACAGACGCGCAGCGCCTGACACACACAGACGCAGCACCTGACACACACAGACGCAGCACCTGACACACACAGACGCAGCACCTGACACACACAGACGCAGCACCTGACACACACAGACGCAGCACCTGACACACACACGCAGCACCTGACACACACACGCAGCACCTGACACACACACTCACGCACCTGACACATGCACTCACACGCAGCACCTGACATACTCACACGCAGCACCTGACACACACGCAGACACGCAGCACCTGACACACACACACACACATGCAGCACCTGACACACGCAGACATGCAGCACCTGACACACGCAGACACGCAGCACTTGACATACACACACACACACGCAGCACCTGACACACACACACACAGCACCTGACATTCAGACATGCAGCGCCTGACATGCAGCACCTGACAGACACACACACACCCACACACACAGACATGCAGCACCTGACACACACACACACACACACACACACACACAAATATGCAGCACTTGACACACCCACACACACACACACACAGGCAGCACCTGACACACACACACACAGACGCAGCACATGACACTCACACGGACCTGACACACGCACACACTCACACGCAGCACCTGACACACACACAGACGCGCAGCGCCTGACACACACAGACGCGCAGCGCCTGACACACACACACAGGCACGCAGCACCTGACACACACACACAGGCGCGCAGCACCTGACACACACACACAGACGCGCAGCACCTGACACACACACACAGACGCGCAGCGCCTGACACACACACACAGACGCGCAGCGCCTGACACACACACACAGACGCGCAGCGCCTGACACACACACACACAGACCCGCAGCGCCTGACACACACACACAGATGCGCAGCGCCTGACAGACACAGACACGCAGCGCCTGACACACGCAGCGCCTGACAGACACGCGCACTCACACGCAGCGCCTGACAGACACGCGCACACGCACTCACACGCAGCACCTGACAGGCACACGCACACACACTCACACGCAGCGCCTGACAGACACGCGCACTCACACGCAGCGCCTGACACACACGCGCACTCACAGGCAGCGCCTGACACGCACACACACACACGCAGCGCCTGACACGCACACACACTCACACGCAGCGCCTGACACGCACACGCACATACTAGTGATGAGTGGGTTCGGTTCGTCGGAATCCGGACCCCCCGAACTTCACCCATTTTACACGAGGCAGGCTCGAACCTTCCCGTCTTGCTCGGCTAACCCAAGCGCGCCCGAACGTCATCATCCCGCTGTCGGATTCCCACGAGATTCGGATGTCTGCATTCGTGGAAAGGGGTCCCATGTGTAAACATGGGACCCCTTTCAGTCCGTCTGGTCCGGGTGTTCGGTTTGTTGTTTTGCCAAGTACGTGGATTTAATCTGGGACCTGGATCAGGTGAGTATAATTATCTTTTATTTTCAGGTACCCGTGGATTCTACTTGGAGAAGAGGACCGACTGCTTCGTGTCAACATAGGTAAGTATGTGTGTGTCGGCAGGTGTGAAATAAAGTTATACTTTCACGGTGTCTGTGTCCTGTTTTTATTTGGGTATTTTTTTTCCAGTAGAACTACAGGTACCAGCGGGCCCGTTTTTCTCCCGCATGCTGGTACTTGTGGTTCTCCAAGTACCAGCTTGCGGGGGAGGCTTGCTGGGACTTGTAGTACTACTGGAAAAAACAATATTCTTTCAATTTTCTCAAGGCTATCAGCCTCCCATCCGCAGCCCTTGGATGGGGGGGACAGCCTCGGGCTTCACCCCTGGCCCTTGGGTGGCTGAGGGGGGGACCCCTTGATTGAAGGGGTCCCCACTCCCCCAGGGTACCCCGGCCAGGGGTGACTAGTTGGATATTTAATGCCACGGCCGCAGGGCACTGTATAAAAGTGACCCCCGGCTGTGGCATTATCTGTCCAGCTAGTGGAGCCCGATGCTGGTGTAAAAAATACGGGGGACCCCTACTCTTTTTGTCCCCCGTATTTTTTGCACCAGCACCAGGCGCAGAGCCCGGCGCTGGTTTTAAAAATACGGGGGATCCCCTGTCCGTTTTTCCCCCGGATTTTTAGAACCAGGACCGGCTCGAAGAGCCCGAGGCTGGTTATGCTTTGGAGGGGGGACCCCACGCAATTTTTTTTTCGGGGTTTTCACATTCCATTTTAAAAAAAACCCCAAATAATAATCTTTTAAAAAATATATAAATAATACTTGTGCCTCCAATAAAGACAAACCAAGTACCTAATCCCTTCTAATATAAATAGATATGCTATTACCCCCCAAAAAATAGCAAAAAAAACATATTTAAATTTTTTTTATTAGATTCCGCCTGCAAAGTGTGGCGGATTGAAAATGACGAATTTACTGTTTAAAAGCACTGTTGTCGAATTTACAAACTTCAATTGAATATACTTTTGTCGAATTGCCGCATTTGTACCATTGCAGAAAAGTCGAATTTGTCAAATGTCGAATTTTAAAAAGTCGAATTTTGAGAGCCTGTAAGAATAGGCCCCTCCTCCTTCTTCACATCAGCCGTCCTCTTCTACCCCTGTACCTTGCTCTCTCCTGTCTGTGCTCTCTCCTGTCTGTAGGACTAGGCCCCGCCCCCTTCTTACCCTCCAGTGACTGCTCTCTCCTGACAAGTGGACCAGGCCTGCCCCCTACACGCTGCTGGTATCTTCATTGTTACTTGGTCTGGAGCTCCGTTGGGGAGAGAACTCACGTGAGCTCATTAAGAATGAGGAACTGGGATGTTTTAATTTTATTGTGACTAGTGTAGTGTGGTGATGTAGTATGTTGTATGGGGGGTATAGTGTAACTATGAAGTGCAGCATATGGGAGGGCTATAGCATAGTGATGTAGTGTGGCATATGGGGGGTGGTAGCGCATAGGCGTGCGTACAGGGGGTGCCTGGTGCACCGCTGCACGCCACGCTTGCTGTAGCACAGTGATCGCTGAGTGTGTGATCAGTGGAGCCTAGCCTGCAGCTCATTTCTGTACCTCCCACCACCGCTGCACCCCCCCCCCCCTCTGCCTGCTGCTAATACTATGCTGAGTGCATTAGTTGGCGGCCTCACTGGGGGGACTGGTGTCACCTTGCAATGTGACGTGGTGATGTCCGCCCATGCTCTCCTCCCGCCCATCCGTGCTTTCCTCTCGCTGTGGTCTCTCAGTCCTAGTGTGCCGCGGCTGCCACACCACTGGCAGTGTTCCTCTAGGGGGGACTGGGAGCCACCGGCAGACGCATTCTGCTGAGACTTACTTGTCAGTGCGGGTTCCGGACAGCAGGCGGCGGGTGGGAGGGCAGACGGGGAGCAGGTGTCACAAGGAGTGTGTGGGTAACTAATTCACAATACTTCCGCTCAATGTGGCACTGCTGGTCCTTCATCTCCCATGTCTCTTCACCAGGTGGCGGGCGGCCCAGAAATTAAGTGATGTGTTGTGCAGCAGTCAGTGTGAAGTGACTGTGAGTAACACTGGTGGTGCTGATGATGCTGCTGCAGAATCGGGAAGCAATTAATTCATAAATATAATGTACTCTATCAGTGTATTATACATACATAAACATGTACATATGTGTATTTGTGTATACAAGTATATGCATGTATATACATGTGTGTGTGCATATATATATACAGCCAGTTCCCAGGAACAAGAGTCCTCCCCCGCTTCCGCTAAGTCCACAGCATGATGCTGGGGCTCCACTGGTGGAGCCAGGTGCGGTGGGGGCCCGTCTCAAGTGCTTCAGCGGTCAGTGGGCTTGCTCACAGGTGGATCCCTGGATTCTACAAGTAGTGTCTCAGGGATACAAGCTGGAATTCGAGACGTCTCCCCCTCGCCGTTTCCTAAAATCTTCCTTGCCAACATCTCCCTTGGACAGGGAGGCTGTGATAGAGGCAAATTCACAATCTGTATTCGCAGCAGGTGATAGTCAAGGTACCCCTCCTTCAACAAGGAAGGGGTTACTATTCCACAATGTTTGTGGTACCGAAACCGGACGGTTCGGTGAGACCCATTTTAAATTTAAAATCTTTGAACACGTATATAAAACGGTTCAAGTTCAAGATGGAATCGCTCAGGGCGGTTATCTCAAGCCTGGAGGAAGGAGATTACATGGTATCACTGGACATCAAGGATGCTTACCTGCATGTCCACATTTACACTCCTCACCAGGAGTACCTCAGATTTGTGGTACAGGACTGTCATTACCAATTCCAGGCGCTGCCGTTTGGTCTGTCCACGGCACTGAGGGTGTTTACCAAGGTAATGGCCGAGATGATGATACTCCTGCAGAAAAAAAGAGTTATAATTATCCTGTACTTGGACAATCTCCTGATAAAGGCGAGGTCCAAGGAACAGTTGTTGATCGGAGTAGCACTTGCTCTAGGCTGGTGCTACAACAGCACGGCTGGATCCTGAATATTCCAAAGTCGCAGCTGGTTCCTGCAACACGTCTATTGTTCCTGGGGATGGTTCTGGACACAGAACAGAAAAGGGTGTTTCTCCCGGAGGAGAAGGCCAAGGAGTTGTCATCGCTAGTCAGAGACCTCCTAAGACCAAAACAGGTGTCGGTGCACCACTGCACGCGAGTCCTGGGAAAGATGGTAGCTTCTTACGAAGCAATTCTGTTCGGAAGGTTCCATGCACGGATCTTTCAGTGGGATCTGTTGGACAAGTGGTCCGGATCGCATCTTCAGATGCATCAGAGGATAACCCTGTCTGCAAGGACCAGGGTGTCTCTACTTTGGTGGCTGCAGAGTGCTCATCTTCTGGAGGGCTGCAGATTCGGCATACAGGACTGGGTCCTGGTAACCACGGATGCCAGCCTTCGAAGCTGGGGAGCAGTCACACAGGGAAGAAATTCCCAGGGACTATAGTCAAGCCAGGAAATGTCCCTACACATAAATATTCTGGAACTAAGAGCCATTTACAATGCCCTAAGTCAGGCAAGACCCCTGCTTCAAAGTCAGCTAGTACTGATTCACTCAGACAACATCACGGTGGTCGCCCATGTAAATCGACAGGGCGGCACGAGAAGCAGGATGGCGATGGCAGAAGCCATGAAGATTCTCCGATGGGCGGAAAATCACATGTTAGCACTGTCTTCAGTGTTTATTCCGGGAGTGGACAACTGGGAAGCAGACTTCCTCAGCAGACACGACCTCCACCCTGGAGAGTGGGGACTTCATCCAGAAGTCTTTCGGCTGATTACAAACCGATGGGAATGGCCACAGGAGGACATGATGGCGTCCC
Source organism: Pseudophryne corroboree (assembly GCF_028390025.1). Taxonomy (NCBI): domain Eukaryota; kingdom Metazoa; phylum Chordata; class Amphibia; order Anura; family Myobatrachidae; genus Pseudophryne; species Pseudophryne corroboree. The sequence continues at coordinate 773,921,239 of NC_086445.1, forward strand.
GCCTCAACAAAAAGCTAGAAAACTATTGCGCCAGGTCAAGGGACCCTCAGGCGATATCGGTGGATGCTCTAGTGACACCGTGGGTGTACCGGTCGGTTTATGTGTTTCCTCCTCTTCCCCTCATACCAAGGGTGCTGAGGATAATAAGAAGGAGAAGAGTAAGAACTATGGGGGTAATTCCAAGTTGATTGCAGCAGGAATTCTGTTAGCAATTGGGCAAAACCATGTGCACTGCAGGGGAGGCAGATATAACATGTGCAGAGAGAGTTAGATCTGGGTGGGGTGTGTTCAATCTGCAATCTAATTTGCAGTGTAAAAATAAAGCAGCCAGTATTTACCCTGCACAGAAATAAAATAACCCACCCAAATCTAACTCTCTCTGCAAATGTTATATCTGCTCCACCTGCAGTGCACATGGTTTTGCCCAACTGCTAAAAAATTTCCTGCTGCGATCAACTTGGAATTACCCCCTATACTCATTGTTCCGGATTGGCCAAGAAGAGCTTGGTACCCAGAACTTCAAGAAATGATCTCAGAGAACCCATGGCCTCTACTGCTCAGACAAGACCTGCTGCAGCAGGGGCCTTCTCTGTTCCAAGACTTACCGCGGCTGCGTTTGACGGCATGGCGGTTGAACACCGGATCCTGAAGGAAAAGGGCATTCCGGAGGAAGTCATTCCTACGCTGATCAAATCCAGGAAGGACGTGACCGCAAAACATTATCACCACATATGGCGAAAATATGTTGCTTGGTGGGAGGACAGGAAGGCCCCAATGGAGGAATTTCAACTGGGTTGATTCCTGCACTTCCTACAGTCAGGGGTGACTATGGGCCTCAAATTGGGGTCCATTAAGGTCCAGATTTCGGCTCTGTCGATTTTCTTCCAAAAAGAACTGGCTTCCCTGCCGGAAGTTCAGACTTTTGTTAAAGGAGTGCTGCATATTCAGCCTCCTTTTGTGCCTCCAGTGGCACCTTGGGATCTCAACATGGTGTTGGATTTCCTTAAATCACATTGGTTTGAGCCACTTAAAACCGTGGAGTTAAAATATCTCACGTGGAAAGTGGTCATGCTATTGGCCCTGGCTTCGGCCAGGCGTGTGTCAGAGTTGGCGGCTTTGTCATGTAAAAGCCCTTTTTTCCATATGGATAGGGTGGAATTGAGGACTCGTCCCCAATTTCTGCCTAAGGTGGTTTCAGCGTTTCATTTGAACCAACCTATTGTGGTGCCTGCGGCTACTCGGAACTTGGAGGATTCCAAGTTGCTGGATGTAGTCAGGGCCCTGAAAATTTGCTTCCAGAATGGCTGGAGTCAGGAAAACTGACTCGCTGTTTATCCTCTACGCACCAAACAAGATGGGTGCTCCTGCTTCAAAGCAGACTATTGCTCGCTGGATATGTAGCACAATTCAGCTTGCACATTCTGCGGCGGGACTTCCGCATTCTAGATCAGTAAAAGACCATTCCACGAGGAAGGTGGGCTCTTCTTGGGCGGCTGCCCGAGGGGTCTCTGCTTTACAACTTTGCCGAGCTGCTACTTTGTCGGGGTCAAACACATTTGCAAGATTTTACAAGTTTGACACCCTGACTGAGGAGGACCTGGAGTTCGCTCATTCGGTGCTGCAGAGTCATCCGCACTCTCCCGCCTGTTTGGGAGCTTTGATATAATCCCCATGGTCCTTACGGAGTCCCAGCATCCACTTAGGACGTCAGAGAAAATAAGATTTTACTCACCGGTAAATCTATTTCTCGTAGTCCGTAGTGGATGCTGGGCGCCCATCCCAAGTGCGGATTGTCTGCAATACTTGTACATAGTTATTGTTAACAAAAGGGTTATTGTTGAGAGCCATCTGTGCAGAGGCTCCGTTGTTGTCATACTGTTAACTGGGTATAATATCACGAGTTGTACGGTGTGATTGGTGTGGCTGGTATGAGTCTTACCCGGGATTCAAAATCCTTGCTTAGTGTCAGCTCTTCCGGGCACAGTATCCTAACTGAGGTCTGGAGGAGGGTCATAGGGGGAGGAGCCAGTGCACACCAGGTAGTCCTAAAGCTCTCTTTAGTTGTGCCCAGTCTCCTGCGGAGCCGCTATTCCCCATGGTCCTTACGGAGTCCCAGCATCCACTACGGACTACGAGAAATAGATTTACCGGTGAGTAAAATCTTATTTTATTTATATATATATATATATATATATATATATATATATGACTTTGGGTTTGTTTTATTAGATAGAGCATGTCCCTGTGAAGTGCCTTTTGGGGTTGTGGTTTTTCAGAAAGTAACAGGTTTTTTTTAATTAAGAGAAATATGCCCCATTATAGAGATCGGGCATTTCAATTTGTTGCGCCTGCGCAGTGGCCGGCAGCAGGGGGTGTACTAGAGTGCCTTCTCTTGAGAGCCGCAATATGGCCGCCTTCTCCCCGGTTATTCTGTAAATAGGAAAATAACCTCACAGGTTCACATAGGGCAGAGTTGCCACTACTAGTGCAGGGCTGTAACGTACAGTACTAAGGAAAAGCCATATACTAAAGCGGCACGGTGACCTCACCCCTCTCAGAGACACCAGGGCGCAGCACACTGTACGGGGTACACTGGTACACACACCTGTTAGCTCAGGGCAGCACTATAGGACCCTCCTGTAATGCTGTGCTGGTGGCGTGTAGTGATCAGGGCACTGGGAGACAGGCAGGCTGGTCTCCGTCTCTGCTGCCTATAGAACTTCCACCTCTGTTATATATCAGGGCTGCTCTCCTGTTGTTATGATTCCAATACTCTGGTCTGGGGATATCTTATAGCAAGGACCTGAGTACTGGAACGTAATGCTGGGAAAGGGAGTGGGAACGGGAATAGCCCCTGGCGCCCTATCTCCGTTGTCTCGCCCGTGCTGTCAGAAATCTCTTGTGAGACTATGGTTGCTTGGACCCATGGCAGCCGCGTTTGAAGGGCGGATTACGTCTGCCCAACTCCGATGGCCCCTCAGGTCTTAATGGGAGACAAAGAGAAATCCGAGACAGGGTGATAACAAGGGGCCCTCTACTAAACAACAAAGCCAGGGGCTCAAAACTAACTTTAAACTAGAGTATGTGCGGAAAACCGCCAGGGAAAAGGACAAATAAAATGCCCACTTGTCCACTCTCCTACCCGGCACCGGCGAGTTCCGGAGAGGACTGTGGGAGCGGAAACCTCCGCAAATGCACCAACACAAAATAAAAATAAAGCGGCCTAGGCCGCAGCACGCGCCAGAGCCGCCACTCACGAAAACCACACGAGATCCTCTAGCGACTGTTGCGGGTAAATGAGGACTGGAAGACTCCTTGGGAAGAGATGACAACACCAAGATTCAGGAACTCTGAGGACAGGAATGACCGGACACAGCAGAACTGGAACAGACGTCGGCAAACCAAAGCAGCATGCAGGAAGCTATTACCGGCGTCTGTGTGAAGCACTGAGAAGGTATTTAGCAGGGAGTCCTCCAATCAGAAGTTCAGAGCCTGATTAGCACATTGTCGTGCAGCTGCCTTGCTGCACGACCAGAAGACAAGTGTGTGTGTAGTTCACTTGATTGACCCTGCAACGGGGAGCGCAGTCCGTCCGTGGCGTCCCCATTGCTAGGGTCCAGGCGCCTCAGCGCGCCCGGCGTCTTAGCGTTGCTAGGGAGCCGGCGGCTAGCACGCTCGGCGTTGCTAGGCGCCGGGCCGCGAGGACATCGCGGACCACGGCGCCTAACACCTGTGTGTTCTTTTCCTCTCCTACCTCACACTGGAACTGGCCGCCCAGAGAACGAGAGGGCAGCGGCTGACATCAGAGAGGGTGCAGCAATCTGTGTGGGCAGAGCCCCTCACAGCAAGGTGTCCTTGTGCTGTGCCCCGTGTAATCACTGTGATCCATACAGACTCGCACCCTGGTATGCTCTCTATTTATTATTGATTTTTTTACACTGCGGCATGCTCAAGGGAAGGGAGCAGGCACCCTCCCACCCCACCGCCACTACTCCTCTGCCAGCATCACTGCCGAGCCGGTCAGTGTTCCGGCGGCAATGAGCAGTAGGCTGCCACCAGCAACAACAGTCAGAAAGCTGTTACTCCCGGCAGCAGTAGCGTCAAGCTGCAATTCAGCCAGCGGCACGATGATCCGGGAGACAGTGGAAGCACAGGGAAGCAGTACCCCCTCCAATCGCAGCACCAACCAGGAGACTGAGGCAGCAACCTGCCCCCAGCAGCAGCACCACCCTGATGATATGTAAGATGCATTTTGGTGTCACAAGAAGGTGGCCGGAGTAGTGGCTGGCTGTGGTCACACCCTGGGGAAAAGTGATAGTGATTTCAGTGTTCCCTTGCGCGGGGACTTGATGTGTAGATGTATGGAGGCTATGTATGTATAGATGTGAGCGGCAGTGTGCGGATATATGACAGCGGCAGTGTGCGGATGTATGAGAGCGGCAGAGTGCGGATGTATGAGAGCGGCAATGTACGGCTGTATAACTGCATCGGTGTGCGGCTGTATGAGTGCGATGGTGTGCGTCTGTAAGAGTGCGGCAGTGTGCGTCTGTAAGAGTGCGGAGTTGTACGGATGTATGAGAGCGGGGTTGTACGGATGTATAAGAGCGGGGTTGTACGGATGTATGAGAGCGGCAGTGTATGGATATATGAGAGCAACAGTGTACAGTTGTGTATGAGAGTGGCGGTGTACGGATATATGAGAGTGGCAGTGTATGGATGCCAGCGTCATAGGGAGGGATGTCGGAATGCTGTTATAGGGTTCCTAATACAAAATGGAATCCGTATAGTGGGTGGGGCTGGCACCATGGCACCACGTTGGGCTTGATGGGCAGGTAGTGCGGCAAGCACACCCAAATTGGCATATGACGTCGCCCGCAGTCCACACTGTTGTGAGGAGTCAGAGTTAATTTTGACTGTGTAGTGCTCTCACAGAGGACTTACCACCCGTCCCCTCCTCGCATCTGAGCAGCAGGTCAGGCTCTTATTTTCTTTTTAATCAGGAGAGGCCAAGTGAACTGTGAGCAGGGCGGCAGAGCTACATGGGACCCAGAGGGGCTGCTGTGCTGTCAGAGAGGGAGAGGAAGAGAGAGATGAAGCTACTGCAGATCCCCAGCTGATTGTGAGGTGCCAGGTTGAAGGGTGATGTGATCACCCTTCTCCCTTGCTGCAGCTGGGGACCGCATCTAGGCTTCCTCCATCGAGGGCATGCGGCGCAGCAGTGGGCAGCATGTAATGAGTTTGTCTGACTCATTATACTGCTGCCTGTTGTGGACACCTCCGTCCGTACGGACTGGTGTACATGCCCAGTACAGAGGTGACAGTGTTGGTGGAAGTGCTGCCCAGCTCTGACCCTGCAGGCCTCCCTGATCTGGCTTCGGCCGCTGCTGCTGCGGCCCCGAAACCCCTGCCGGTCCCCTCCATAGACTTCTGCCTGGCCAGCGCTGAGGTACTAGGGGTAGCCCAGCTGCGGGAAGGGTATGTCTCTGGCTTTCTCTCCGGCAGGGGAAGGTGACAGCGGCGGAGGAAGTGCTGCCCACCTCAGACACTGCAGGCCTCCCCGATCCAGCTGCGGCCACAGCTGATGCTGCCAGAACCCCCTGCTGGTCTCTTTTGTTGACTGCCGCATGGCCAGTGCTGAAGTACTGGGGGTAGGCCAGCTACGGGAAGAGTGTCTCTGCCTCGGACTCTCTCTCACTGGCAGGGGAAGGAAGGGCTGATTCTCTGGCAAAACAGGGAGGGCTGGGCTGCAGGAACACAGCACTGGAAGAAACAGGAGGCCAAACTCATGACCAAAAAGTGAGCAGTGCAGTGATCAGCCCCCTGGTCTTTCCCTCTCTCTGGGTGCAGAGCTGTATTCTATAGAGAGAGCTGGGATGGGAAGAAGGGGAACGGCACTTGACATACACATACACGCGCAACACCTGACACACACACACACATACACGTGCGGCACCTGACACACACACACGTAGCATCAGACACAATAAAATATACATGCAGCACCTGACACACACACACGCGCAACACCTGACACACACACATATACACATGCGGCACCTGACACACACGTAGCATCAGACACAATAAAATAAACATGCAGCACCTGACACATGCATATACACGCAGCACCTGACACATACATATACACGCAGCACCTGACACATACATATACACGCACACCATCAGACACACTAATATACACATGCAGCACCTGACACACACATAGACACGTGCAGCACCTGACGCACACACATGTACACGCGCAGCACCTAATGCACACTCATGTACACACACAGCACCTGACGCACACTCATGTACATGCACAGCACCTAATACACACTCATGTACACGCGCAGCACCTGACGCACACTAATGTACACGCGCAGCACCTGACACAGACATACGTATTCATGCGCAGCACCAGACATACACTTGTACACACGCGGAGCACATGATACTCGCACACATATACACCCGCAACACCTGACACACACACACGTGCGGCAGCTGACGCATACACACGCTTCATCAGACACACTCATATATACACGCAGCACCTGACACGCACACACACACACAGGACCTGACACACATACACAGGCAGCACCTGACACACACACATATACACGCGCAGCACCTGACACCACGCACTCACACGTACAAGCAATGCATTTCACGCCTACCTCCAGCCTCAGTTACATGCTGCTGCCGCCTACCCCCCTCCCTGCATCAGCTGCAAAATATTTTGACCAAAGTCTAAAGGCCCATACACATTAAACGATGTCACTCTGTGAGCGAAACATCGTCTAATGTTTCCCCCTCCCGGGCCGGCGGCCGTCTGTACACACTGAGCGGTATGACCGCTCATATCGCTCAGTGACGTCACGCCCCCGCCAGCCCTGTATGAAGGTCGTGAACGACAGTCCACATCCTTCATGCATGCCCTACCGACAGCGACGATTGTTGCCGACCCGCGGGGCCGCGCATTGTTTCTTCGCTGGCGGCATATACACTTAACGATAAAACGAGCGACGTCGCTCAAGGAGGGGGAAAATGAGCGACGTCGCTCATTAAATCGTTAAGTGTGTACGGACCTTAAACAATTCGGTTTGGTAAATAAAATAATTTTGCACAGAACAGTGATGTTATACGAACATTTTCATTAAACATTTAAAAAATCAAATGTTTATTCTTACAGTGAAATTTTACATTTCTGAATAAAAAAAATAAATTTAAAAAAAGCGATGAAATTCCATAGACAAAAAACCTTACGGTTTCACATGTCCCATTAAGGCTTTTTAGACATGATCGAAATTTCAGAAACCTGTTGTAACTCTTCCACTCAAACTCCAAAAAGCAATGAAATTCCGATCATTAAGGCTGACGCCTTAATGGACGTGTTCCTTGCGCAATACAGATATGGTATGCCATCACAGCCTGTGGGTAAGTGCAGATTCAGCACTCTCACAGAGTGACATTGCTGTCACTCACACAATGGTGGAGCTGCTAATTCACAGATTTGTGTGCTCATTGGAATACACACATGCAGGCTATGCAACTGAAGGTCTGAGCGGAAGACAAAGCTGCTCAGATGAGGTATGAGTGTTGTTGATTGGAGGGAGGAGAGCGGTGTGGATGGGGGAACAGAAGTGTGTGGATAGAGGGAACACTAAGCAGCACTGATGGGGGGGGGGACAAAGAAACGGGGTAATTCAGACCTTTTCATTAGACACACATGATGAGTTTTAGAGACAAGATACAATATGGAAGCTGAAGGCTCTATTAAGCCTGATGCTGTATAAGCCACTAGTTGGTGACGAGTAGAGATGTGCACCGGAAATTTTTGGTGTTTTGGTTTTGGATTCGGTTCGGCTGCCGTGTTTTGGATTCGGACGCGTTTCGGCAAAACCTCCCTGAAAATTTTTGTCAGATTCGGGTGTGTTTTGGATGTTCCTTTTTCAAAAACCCCTCAAAAACAGCTTAAATCATAGAATTTGGAGGTAATTTTGATCCTGTAGTATTATTAACCTCAATAACCACAATTTACACTCATTTGCAGTCTATTCTGAACACCTCACAATATTATTTTTAGTCCTAAAATTTGCATTGAGGTCGCTGGATGACAAGCGAAGCGACCCAAGTGGGCGGCACAAACACCTGGCCCATATAGGAGTGGCACTGCAGTGTCAGACAGGATGGCACTTAAAAAAATTGGCCCCAAACATAACATGATGCAGAGAAAAAGAGGTGCACTGTGGTCGCTGGATGGCTAAGCTAAGCGACCCAAGTGGGCGGCACAAACACCTTGCCCATCTAGGAGTGGCACTGCAGTTTCAACAGGATGGCACTTAAAAAAAATTAGCCCCAAACATCACATGATGCAGAGATAAATAAAAAAAGAGTTGCAAGATTGTATTGTCCTTGGGCCCTCCCACCCACCCTTTTGTAGTATAAACAGGACATGCACACTTTAACAAACCCATCATTTCAGCGACAGGGTCTGCCACATGACTGTGACTGAAATGACTGGTTGGTTTGGGCCCCCACCAAAAAAGGAAGCAATCAATCTCTCCTTGCACAAACTGGCTCTACAGAGGCAAGATGTCCACCTTCTCCTCATCGTCCGATTCCTCACACCTTTCACTGTGTACATCCCCCTCCTCACAGAGTATTAATTCATCCCCACTGGAATCCACCATCTCAGGTCCCTGTGTACATTCTGGAGGCAATTGCTGGTGAATGTCTCCATGGAGGAATTGATTATAATTCATTTTTGATGAACATCATCTTCTCTACATTTTTCTGGAGGTAACCTCGCACACCGATTGCTGACAAGGTGACCGGCTGCACTAAACACTCTTTCGGAGTACACACTGGAAGGGTGGCAACTTAGGTAGAATAAAGCCAGTTTGTGCAAGGGACTCCAAATTGCCTCTTTTTTCTGCCAGTATACGTACGGACTGTCTGACGTGCCTACTTGGATGCTGTCACTCATATAATCCTCCACCATTCTTTCTATGGTGACAGAATCATATGCAGTGACAGTAGACGACATGTCAGTAATTCTTAGCCTTTTCCTCGCAGCCCCAGTTGCGGAAGAATGTGAAGGAGTAGTTGTTGACGGGTCACGTTCCGCTTGAGTTGACAAGTTTCTCACCAGCAGGTCTTTGAACATGTGCAGACTTGTGTCTGCCGGAAAGAGAGGTACAATGTAGGCTTTAAATCTAGGATCGAGCACGGTGGCCAAAATGTAGTACTCTGATTGACCACCCGTGAATCCTGGTTAAGCAAATTAAGGGCTCCATCCACAAGTCCCACATGCCTAGCGGAATCGCTCAGTTTTAGCTCCTTCAATGTCTCCAGATTCTTCTGCAAAAGCCTGATGAGGGGAATGACCTGACTTAGGCTGGCAGTGTCTGAACTGACTTCACGTGTGGCAAGTTCAAAGGGTTGCAGAACTTTGCACAACATTGAAATCATTCTCCACTGCGCTTGAGTCAGATGCATTCCCCCTCCTTTGCCTATATCATAGGCATATGTATAGGCTTGAATGGCCTTTTGCTGCTCCTCCATCCTCTGAAGCATATAGAGGGTTGAATTTCACCTCGTTACCACCTATTGCTTCAGATGATGGCGGGGCAGGTTCAGGAGTGTTTGCTGGTACTCCAGTCTTTGGCACACGGCTGAATACTGAAAGTGGACCACAATTATTCGTGCCACAGACAGCATCTCTTGCACACCCTTGTCCTTTTTTTAAAATAATTCTGCACCACTAAATTTAATATATGTGCAAAACATGGGACGTGCTGGAATTTGCCCTCATGTAAAATATGCACAATATTGGTGGCGTTGTCCGATGTCACAAATCCCCAGGAGAGTCCAATTGGGGTAAGCCATTCTGCGATGATGTTCCTCAATTTCCGTAAGAGGTTATGAGCAGTGTGCCTCTTATGGAAAGCGGTGATACAAAGCGTAGCTTGCCTAGGAACGAGTTGTTGTTTGCAAGATGCTGCTACTGGTGCCGCTGCTGCTGTTCTTGCTGCAGGAGGAAATACATCTACCCAGTGGGCTTTCACAGTCGTATAGTCCTGAGTCTGCCCTGCTTCACTATTCCACATGTCCGTGGTTAAGTGGACATTGGGTACAACTGCATTTTTTAGGAAACTGGTGAGTTTTTTTCTGCCGTCTGTGTACATTCTCGGTATCGCCTGCCTAGAGAAGTGGAATCTAGATGGTATTTGGTACCTGGGACACAGTACCTCAATCAAGTCTCCAGTTGCCTGTGAATTAACGGTGGATACCGGAACCACGTTTCTCACCACCCAGGCTGACAAGACCTGAGTTATCCGCTTTGCAGCAGGATGACTGCTGTGATATTTCATCTTCCTCGCAAAGGACTGTTGGACAGTCAATTGCTTACTGGAAGTAGTACAAGTGGTCTTCCGACTTCCCCTCTGGGATGACGATCGACTCCCAGCAGCAACAACAGCAGCGCCAGCAGCAGTAGGCATTACACTCAAGGATCCATCAGAGGTATCCCAGTTAGGAGAGTACTCGTCAGACTTGCCAGTGACATGGCCTGCCGGACTATTGGCATTCCTTTCTAAGGAAGAAATTGACACTGAGGGAGTTGGTGGTGTGGTTTGCAGGAGCTTGGTTACAAGAGGGAGGGTTTTAGTTGTTAGTGGACTGCTTCCGCTGTCAGAGATAGTATACTTGACACAAAGCTGCAAGATACAGCAATGGCCTACATTAATGTACTATATATGTATACTTCTGGTCACCAAAATGCTGCACTGTCCTACTATATATACTGTTCACAATGATGCAGCACAGAGATAGTATACTTGACACAGAGCTGCAAGATACAGCAATGGCCTACTATATTGTACTATATATGTATACTGCTGGTCACCAAAATGCTGCACTGTCCTACTGTTTACTGCTCACAATAATGCAGCACAGAGAAAGTATACTTGACACAGAGCTGCAAGATACAGCAATGGCTTCCTGTTCTGTACTATATATGTATACTGCTGGTGACCAAAATGCTGCACTGTCCTACTATATACTGTTCACAATAATGCAGCAGAGATAGTATAATTGACACAGAACTGCAAGATACAGCAATGGCCTAATTTACTGTACTATATATGTATACTGCTGGTCACCAAAATGCTGCACTGTCATACTAAATACTGTTCACAATAATGCAGCACAGTGATAGTATACTTGACACAGAGTTGCAAGATATAGCAATGGCCTACTGTACTGTACTATGTATGTATACTGCTGGTCACCAAAATGCTGCACTGTCCTACTGTATACTGCTCACAATAATGCAGCACAGAGAAAGTATACTTGACACAGAGCTGCAAGATACAGCAATTGCCTACTGTACTGTACTATATATGTATACTGCTGGTCACCAAAATGCTGCACTATCCTACTATAATCTGCTCACAATAATGCAGCACAGAGATAGTATACTTGAACCAGAGCTGCAAGATACAGCAATGGCCTACTGTACTGTACTACTATAATAATATACTGGTGCTCCCCAGTTCCCACAATGCAGCACACTGAGCACAGATATTTGCAGCACACTGAGCACAGATATGGAGTATTTTCAGGCAGAGAACATAGATATTTTCAGCACACTGAGCACAGATATTTGCAGCACACTGAGCACAGATTACGGAGTTTTTTAGGGAGAGAACGCAGTCACGTCCTCTCCGGTCAATCTCCAATGCACGAGTGAAAATGGCGGCGGCGCGCGGCTCTTTATATAGAATACGAATCTCGTGAGAATCCGACAGGGGGATGATGACGTTTGGGCGCTTTTAGGTTAACCGAGCAAGGTGGGAAGATCTGAGGCTTCCTCGGAACCGTGTAAAATAGGTGAAGTTCGGGGGGGTTCGGATCTCGGAGAACAGAACCCGCTCATATCTACTATATACACTGCTCAAAAAAATGCAGCACAGATATGGCATGGATACTTGCAGTGACACAGAGCTGCAAGATACAGCAATGGCCTACAGTACTGTACAACTATATACTGTTGGTCACCAAAATACTGCACTGTACTACTATATTTACTGCTCAAAAAATGCAGCACAGATATGGAATGGATACTTGCAGTGACACAGCTGCAAGATACAGCAATGGCCTACTGTACTGTACAACTATATACTGTTGGTCACCAAAATGCTGCACTGTACTATTATATATACTGCTCACAAAAATGCAGCACAGATATGGAATGGATACTTGCAGTGACACAGAGCTGCAAATTATCGCAATGGCTTACTGTACTGTACAACTATATACCGTTGGTCACCAAAATGCAGCACACTGTGCACAGATATTTGCAGAACACTGAGCACAGATATGGAGCATTTCAGGCAGAGAACGTAGATATTTGCAGCACACTGAGCACAGATATTTGCAGCACACTGAGCACAGATATGGAGCTTTTCATGGAGAGAACGTAGCCACGTCCTCTCCGTTCAATCTCCAATGCACGAGTGAAAATTATATAGAATACGAATCTTGCCAGAATCCGACAGCGGGATGATGACATTCGGCCACGTTTGGATTAACCGAGCAAGGCAGGAAGATCTGAGGCTGCCTCTGAACCATGTAAAATAGGTGAAGTTCGGGGGGTTTGGATCTCAGAGAACTGAACCCGCTGATCTCTAGTAAGGAGTAGAAGATAATGGAGAATTACAATTTCATGGGTTATGCTATTTTAGGATATTGATTGACAGGCTTGTAGGGACTAATCAGCATTAGGTTGTGGTGGACCGTATGGGTAAATTTACTAAGATGGGAGATGGGGTAAATAATTTACTAAGATAGGAGATCTATTTAAGATGTTGTCCATAGCAGCCAATCATCTTCTAGAACAGGGGTGGGCAATTATTTCAGCTGGGGGGCCGTTTAACACTTCCAGCGAATTTTCGAGGGCCACACACAAAATACTCAAAAAAGTCCCCTTTTTACACATTATGGCAGACAGCGTGCCCCTTTTTACACATTATGGCAGACAGCGTCCCCTTTTTTATACATTAAGGGAGATAGAGTCCCCGTCTTACACAATACGGCAGACAGTCCTCCTTTTTACACATTACGGCAGACAGCGTCCCCGTTTTTACACATTACGGCAGACAGCGTCCCCTTTTTTACACATTAAGGCAGAAAAGAAAGAAACAAAGAAAGAAAGAATGAATTATACTTACTCTCTCCGCTGGCTCAGGCTCCTCTGTGCAGCTTCTGCAGAGATCCCGGGTAGGGGAGAAGGAGGAGGAGGGAAGGGGAGGAGGGAGCCGCAGCAGCGCTGTGTAATTGGTGGGGGCACTGCTTCACCATAAGCTGTTCTCTGCCGCTGGGATGCGCTTCCCAGCATTCACAGCGGCGGAGGACAGCCTATTGTGAAGCAGAAGGACAGCAGCAGCAGCGCCTCAACCAATAACACAGCGCTGCTGCGGCTCCCTCTTCCCCCTCCCTCCTCCTCCTCCCCTGTGCCGCTGCGCTCTTCTCCTCAGTTACTGGCCGCCGATCCTGCTCACAGCCCAACCCCCAATTGCCCCCCCCTCCCGTGCTGCCCTGTGCATAACAACAGAGGAAATCCCATTCAGCTGACCCTGTGACGTGACTGGGATTTCCTCAGTGGTGCCGCGTCTGGGAGCTGTAGTGCAATGACAAGCGGCTCAGCCTGTCGGGCCGCTTGTCATTGCACTCTGATGGGGCTCAGCGGGCCAGGCAGGATTGGTCCGCGGGCCACATGTAGCCAACGCCGATTCTAGAAGGTGCTAGATAAATGAGAATTAGAATCTAATTGGTTGCTATGGGCAACATCCCATTTTAAATAAAACTCACATCTTATTAAATGTACCCCTGTCTCTTCTCTGTTCTGTCATAGGTTTGTTAATCTCTGTCTCCTGCTTTTATTCTTATTCCATTCACAGCTACCATATCGTTTTATCTTGCTTTCCTTCTCTTGCTTATAGACTGTTTTCAGTTTTTTTTATCTCCCTTTATTCTTCCACTATCCCAGTTTCTCCATCCTCAATTGCATCCCATCTTTTCCACTACTTCCATTTCTTTCTGTCCCTTCTACTTTCCTTTCCTCTCCCCAAATCCTTTTATCTCCCAGTATTTCCCATCCAGTCTGGTCTGCCCAGCCAGCTGCCTTTCCAGGTTTTACTACCCATTCTCCTTTGCACCTGTACCCTTTTAAGCACTACTGCAGCTCCCCTATCCCCAGGTAGTCCTCCTTTCCTCAGCTCTGCTGGCTATCTTCTGCAGCTATTACCTGGTCCTCACAGCTGCAGACAGACCACCTTCCATAACCACACCACTTCCATTGCTATATAGATATATCTTTTACTCCCCATTAGTTCCTGGACTGCTTTCTGCCCTGCCAGCTCATCTTCTGCACTACCACTGGTCAACCCTAGCATTGACTCTCATTCTATCTTCACCTGTGGCTCCAGTGGCAATATCAGCTACCCATTTCTCTTGTCAGAAAGAATACAGGTGTCATTATGGGAGATTCAGTTGTTTCAAGACTTTAGATATTAAGAGCAATTTATTCAGAGGTGATAATTTAGGGATTGTTCAAATCATTAACAATAAAGGGTTAAACTCTCCCCCAATTTTTTATTTGTCTCCTTGTTCTTTGCAGCTTGAGATAAAGTAAAGTTGTCAGGTAACCAGGAATAAGGATATCTGTATTATAAAAGATTATCACAGCCAGAGATTAAGTGAACACACAAACACACCTTTAGTGTTCCGGCAAGTATCTGTCTTTATTAAACTTAAGAGGGTTATATACATTTTTGAACAGGTGTCACATCATATTCAGAGCATGTGTTATGTTTTGTCAAAAATTATATAAAAATAACAAACACACTATAAACTATTGCTTGTATTAGCAGCAATGGGCAGTATTGCCTAGATTTTTTAATGTTTCTAGACTTTTCTCCTTACTGTATACTTGGCACATATTTTAAAAAAAACCTTGCTCATTGTCCATGAGAAAAAAAACAAGTAGATGCATTCCAACATATACATTTGCAACATTTGTATAATCTTTCCACCTGAAGCACATAGGAATCTTTGCTGAGAAAATATGTGAGAATATGAACCTTAAACACAAATTGCCATTTCTAAATGTCAGCATACTGTAAATTTGAACAAACCATTTAACACTATCACTTGGAAGCAAATATACTGTAAGTGTGCCACATGCCCAGAACAGATTTGGTAAGACATAAGACAGCCTAACAGTGCCTCTCTACTTTTGTCTGGGAGGTGATATGAAGGGGTTTGCTCTAAATCAGTGGTTCCCAAACTCTCCTCAAGGAGCAATAACAAATCATATTTTCTAGGTCAACTGGCAGCTGCACTGTGTCACATTTTAAAAATCCACATGTGATCTGGAAAACATGATGTTAATGCTACTTGAGGACCAAGGGCCTAATTCAGACTGGATAACTGCAGCGGCAGCAATTGCAGTCTGAAGCCCTTTGTGGAGTGCACCTGCACACTAACAGTATCTCAGGGCTGCGATCAGGCAGAGGCGGTCACGGGGAGGAAGGGGCTGCGCCAAAGCCATTAGAATGCCATTAGCAGGGCATGGTCTGGACAATGCAGGCATGTCTGGACTATTGCGGGGACGGACCACAGTGGCTGCATGAAGTCACACACAGATGCTGCAACTCAGGACGCGGCAAGTAGCTCCCTGCCAGGGCAGCTAGGCTGCGCAGGCAGGGAGCTACTATTCGCCAGGTGCAAAAGCTTTGCTGCTGTGCAATGCGTTAGCACCCATACGGGGGATGGGATGGGCCTGACCTGCAGGGTGGACTTCCCCCGCATGTCAGTGTACGTGATTGTAGATATGCTAAATTTATCACATCTACGATCAGATCTGAATTACCCTCCAATTTTGGAAACCACTGCTCTAGAGTATCCACTTTTACTCTCCACAGGTGTTTCAGTCTCATAAACTTCTTGTTTAGGTGTACTGAGTCAATATATAAGGGTGGTTCAATAAATAAGGTAACAAGACCTCTCGCATGTTCTATATTTTATTTTGTTTTCCTACGGAGCCAGAGCAGTTAACCACTGCTTCCCCTCATGGCCATTATACTGTGCCTAATTTCAGCCTTACTGTCCCAACAGTAGTTGTTAGATTGCAGAACAATTGGCAAACATTTGTCAGGAATCAGTATTTGGCACAACACCTGCACTCTGGTGTGCTAACTTGCAGAGGTCAGATATTTATGCTGGTTGTCTATCTTCCCTGCTCTTCTGCTGTGGCCAGTGTACCCCACTCCATGAACCCCGCTGTTTGTCCACTTTCCCATACCCTGGACGCCGCCAGGGCAACTGTGATTAGCTGACTTGCCATACTCCAATCCCGACATCCACTCTAGTCAGGTGATCCAGCATTCTAATAACAGCAACCCAAAGGGAATATAAGTAAAGGACTGACTAGCCACCAGTGCCTTGAACAAACTGTTGCTTCCCGAGCAACGTTCTGGGCAACGGACCTCTGACTTCTGTTCCTATACTTGTCCGTTGTCTGTTCAGCCTGACTTCTGTGACACTCTCTGTTCCAGCCTAATTAACCAGTTGTATCCAGCTCTGCTGAAGTACACTTCTCTGTTCCAGTCTGACTAAAGTAACATCTACTGTTCCTGGGTCAGCCTGTAGCATTGTCAGTTCTAGCTTGATGTCAGTAACACTTACTGTGTCTGCATTTACCTGCAAGCATTGCCAAATCCATTCTCACTCTACTAAGATCTGCTACATTCAGCCGAGAACATAGCATTCTTCAGATGAAGCCCGACTCAACTATACTGGTGAATACCAGTACAGCACAGTGTAATCCTTGGTCATTTTCTGGTTATCATCACTGGATCAAGTCCAATAATCAAATAATTGGTTCCAGTCCAATAGTAGCATCATCGATACCAGCCCAATACAAGTATTATCAGTTCCAGTCCGATAGTCACATCATAGTTTCCAGTCTTATAGCAGCATCATTGGATCCAGTCTTATACAAGTACCATTGGTTCCAGTCCAATAGTTACATCATCAGTTCCAGTAGCATTATGGTTCCAGACCAATACAAGTATCATGGTTCCAGGCCAATACAAGTACAGCACCATCGATTCCAACCCAAAACCTTTATCATCAGTTACAGCCTGAAAAAAGTACTGTACCATCAGTTCCAGCAGAATACCATTATCATCAGGTTCCAATTGTATATCCAAGCTCATATTATTTCTACCAGTTCATTCATTCAAGCGCATTACCGGAAGACCCAGGTAAAGGGCCGCAGTCTGCACATCGGACTCAGCTAAGAGTATACCTCCTTGCAGGGGTTCATAGTGAAGATCTCTGGTGTGTTAGATTTTGTGCCTCTGTTTTGTCTTTTTGCCAACTGACTGCTACTCACTAATTATTCCATTCTGTCTATGCACTAGAACTACTGTATCTCAGGCCTTCTAGTTTCCTCCATCTGACTTCCAAAACTTGTCCACCAGTGTCACTACCGGGTACACAAATTACCGCATATATATTTAGGCAGGTATGGAAAAAATGCTGCAAAGTAAGAATGTTTTTTATTTATTTTTTGTCAATTAACAAAATGCAATGTGAATCAACAGAAGAGGAATATAAAATAAATTAATATTTGGTGTGACCACCCTTTGCCTTCAAAATACTGTAGCATCAATTCTTAATTTGTACACAGTTTTTGAAGGAACTTGGAAGGGAGGTTGTTCCAAATTTCTTGGAGAACTATCCATAGATCTTCTGTGGATGTAGGCTTTCTCAAATCCTTCTGTCTCTTCATGTAATCCCAGATAGATTCAATTATGTTGAAATTAGAGCCATATCATCACTTCCAGGACTGCTTATTCTTTATGCTGAAGATATCTCTTAATGACATTGGCTGTATGTTTGGGATTCTTCTGTTACTAATGGCCTAGGCCAGTGGTTCTCAAACTCGGTCCTCAGGACCCCACACAGTGCATGTTTTGCAGGTAACCCAGCAAGTGCACAGGTGTATTGTCAGTTTCGGTTTTGCTTGTGTCCCCGGAGGGGGCGCTAGTGGGTCAGTGGAGGTAGGATGGAAGAAGTGAGGAGGCTGGATTGGGTTTCTGCGCATCTGCGCAATAGTGTTTTATTAAACATAAAAGTTCACACAATATGGCAGCAGAATGACGTGCAGGGATAAACAATAAAAAGTATGCAATGGAAATGGTGCAGCTTGGAAGCTGCGAGTCTATGGAGGAAATGGTAATGATGAAACAGTTCACTGGTGTGAGAACCAGAGTGGGTTAAAACGTGGAGCCAGCAGAGATGATAATAAATGTATAGCAACCTGGTAGCAGATGCAAGAGACTCAGGTGAATGTTCACAGTGCAGTTCATTAAACACAGGCAGCTAGCAAGCTGCTTTACAGGTGAGGTGATGGGACGCACCTGGAGAGAGTCTCTACTGCTGAGGCTGAAGCACACAGTGTTGGAGATTGGTGTGAAGCCTGTAAATAAATGCAGGAGTTGCTGATGCTTGTAGTTCCACGGAGCTGTAGGTAGATAACCAGGAACACGGAGGAACAGATGGGTAACCAGGAACACGGAGGAACAGGTAGGTAACCAGGAACACGGAGGAACAGGTAGGTAACCAGGAACATGGAGGAACAGGTACCAGATCCAAACGCATGGATCACAGGAGTGACACAAAGTTCAGGACAACCACAGGCTCACCCTGCAGCCCCTGATATACCCCTTGGTGTGCAGGCATTGGTTGGAGAGAGAAACGGAGGTGCGGCCAAGCTCCGGATTGGCCGCCGCATTCTGACCGATGGAGACTGTCATGTCGGCGCCCATGCCGTGGCGGGAACGCGGCGTACTCACACGCCCGCTGTCACAGGAGCGTTCCTAGGCCCAGGATGACGTCTGGCGGCAGAGGGACGGACGACAGCAGAACGTAGGGACACCGGACGGAGTCCGCACCGACGGGCAGATGTGACTGTGGTGTGTCGATTCCTGACAGTACCCCCTCCTTTAAGGGTGGGCACTGAACACCCACGTGGCTTGGAAGGATGAGTTCTGTGGAAGACACGGACCAACCTTGGAGCATGGACATCTGACGAATTTAACCAACTTCTCTCCTAGGACCATAACCGGACCAGTCGATAAGATATTGTAGACGACCGTACCGGCAACGGGAATCCAGAATCTTCTCTATCTCGAACTCCACGCCCCGCTGAGTTCGCACTTTGGGGCCGACTGGAAGAGCTCTTTGGAAGCGATTCAGGACTAACGGTCTGAGGAGAGAGACATGAAAGGCATTAGACATTCGTAGAGAAGGTGGTAACTTGAGCTTGTAGGCCACAGGACTGATGACTCTTTCGACGGAAAAGGGACCGATGAAACGTGGTGCAAATTTCATCGACGGGACTCTTAGATGGGGGTTCCGGGTGGAAAGCCAAACCCTGTCACCAGGTTTCAGGCTAGGAACCGCACGTCTTTTTGCGGTCAGCAAAGAATTTATACCGGCTGGAAGCCTTCTTGAGAGAAGCATGAATCTTCCTCCAGGTTGAAGAGAACTGACTCAGAACACTAGTGGCAGCAGGAACATCAATGTAAGGAAGTTCTTGAAAATCTGGAACACGAGGATGTTGTCCATATACAGCAAAGAACGGAGTTGTCTCAGTAGCGGTGTGGTAACGGAAATTGTGGGCAAATTCGGCCCACGGGAGCAGATCCAACCAGTCATCTTGAGAAGATGAAACGTAAAGTCTTAAAAAGGTTTCAAATTCCTGGTATACCCTCTCTGTCTGCCCATTCGTCTGAGGGTGGTAAGCTGACGAAAACTTCAATTTAACTTGCATGGCAGAACAGAGGGCTCTCCAAAACCTCGCTACAAACTGAACACCTCGGTCGGATATTATTTCTGAGGGTAGTCCATGTAGACGGAAAATCTCACGTAGGAAGATTTGGGCGAGTTTTGGGGCGGAAGGGAGACCCTGGAGAGGAACGAAATGGGCCATTTTGGTAAATCTGTCCACTACAACCCAGATGGTATTATATCCTTGAGAAGAAGGAAGGTCGGAGATGAAATTCATGGACAGGTGTGACCAGGGACGGCTGGGAACAGATAATGGTTGTAACTGACCTGCTGGAGACTGACGAGGAGCCTTGTGCTGCGCACACTTAGGACAGGATGCCACGAAATCTTTGATGTCAGCTTTCATCTTCGGCCACCAGTATGTCTCAGAGAGGAACTTGAAAGTTTTCAGGACACCAGGATGTCCAGTGAACTTGGACTGATGAGCCCAAGACAGCAACTTGGAACGGAGTTCTGGGGAAACAAAAGTCTTACCAGGAGGTGGAGCAGGAGAAACTTAAGATGCAGCAAATACCACTGGACTCAGGATGGAATGCGGAACTGAGTCAGACGTTTCCTCTTTGGACTCCATAGATCGGGATAAAGCGTCTTTAATATTCTGAGAACCTGGGCGGAAATGAAGCTTAAAGTTAAAACGAGAGAAGAACATAGCCCACCGGGACTGGCGAGGATTAAGGCACTGGGCTGCCTTTAAATAAAGCAGATTTTTATGATCCGTATAGATGTTGAACGAAAATTTGGCCCCTTCCAGCCTATACCTCCATTCCTCAAGGGCCAGCTTGATCGCTAGTAGTTCTTGATCTCCAATGGAATAGTTAGCTTCTGCAGGGAGAAATTTATGAGAATAAAATCCACAAGGGTGAATCTTCCCATCAGTTCCCTTCTGTGAAAGAACAGCTCCAACTTCTACTGTGGAGGCATCCACCTCCAACTCGAATGGCTTGTTTACATCTGGTTGAGACAGAACTGGAGCAGACATAAAGGCCAGCTTGATCTTTTGAAATGCCGCTAAAGCTTCTTCTGACCAGTTGGAATGATCTGCCCCTTTCCGAGTTAAGTTGGTAATAGGAGCGATGAGAGTTGAGAATCCTCGGATAAACTTCCTATAGTAATTGGCGAATCCCAGGAATCGCTGAATAGACTTGAGAGAATTTGGAATGGACCAATTGGCAATGGCTTCCAACTTTGTTGGGTCCATCTGGAGATCCGATCCAGAAATTATATACCCCAGGAAGGGAATTGAGGAAACTTCGAAGGTACACTTGGATAATTTACCGTAGAGATGGTTCTCATGAAGACGTCGGAGGACCTCACGGACTTGTATACGATGAGAAGAGAGATCTTGGGAGAAGATGAGGATATCATCCAGGTAAACCACGAGATATTTGTACAGAACGTCATGGAAGATTTCATTAACAAAGTGCTGGAACACTGCTGGGGCATTGCTCAACCCGAATGGCATTACCAGGTACTCGAAATGACCATCTCGAGTATTAAAAGCTGTCTTCCATTCGTCACCACTCCGGATTCTGATGAGGTTGTAGGCACCGCGGAGATCTAACTTGGTGAAGATGCGGGCTCCCTTAACTCTATCAAACAATTCTGTGATGAGTGGTAATGGATAGCTGTTTTTGACGGTAATGTCATTGAGACCCCGGTAGTCAATGCATGGACATAATCCTCCATCTTTCTTTTTAACAAAGAAGAAGCCCACACCAGCGGGTGAAGATGAGGGACGAATAAATCCTTTCTGTAAGTTCTCCCTGATGTAGTCGCTCATCGCTTCAGTTTCAGGAACGGATAACGGATAGGTACGCCCCCTAGGTGGTTTCTTGCCGGGAATGAGGTCAATGGGGCAATCCCACTCTCTATGGGGCGGCAGAACATCAGCGGCCTTTTTACTGAAGACGTCAGAGAAATCTTGGTAAGCCGCAGGAAGATTAGACTGGGTTTTAACTTCAGAAGACTTGATAGGACAAACTTGGGCTAAACAGGACTGGCGGCAATGTGAACCCCAGGAAGTGAGTTGTAACATAGACCAATCAATCTGCGGATTATGTAGTTGGAGCCAGGGCATTCCCAACACAATCTCCTGGGTTGCCTGAGGAATAACTAAAAACTTTATTAATTCAGAATGCAGGAACCCAACTCCCAGAACAACTGGTCTGGTTTGGTGAGAGATATTCCCCTTGGAGATTCGGCTACCATCTACTGCAGTGATGTAGACTGGATATGAGAGTTCGCAGATAGGCAAACGAAACTTATCTACCGCAGCTTGAGTGATGAAATTTCCTGCGGCTCCACAGTCCACTAACGCAGATGCAGATTGAAGACCAGTCGTAGTCTCTAAAGTTACAGGAAGAATAAGGTCTTGGTTTGAAGGAGCTTGTCTAGAAGATCCCAACTTGACTCCTCCTTTACAAGTCAGGATCTGGCGTTTCCCGAAAGCGCTGTGCAAGAATTTATCTGGTGACCTGCAGCCGCACAATAAAGACACAGTCTCTCACGGAGTCTTCTTGACCACTCCTCAGGAGTTAGGCAGGACCTATTAATTTGCATAGGCTCATCAGAAGGTGGAGGCTGAAATTGTACTGAAGGTACCATTCTTGACTTGCGTGGCTCACTACGAGCACGCTCACTGTTGCGTTCGCGAATGCGAGAGTCCAACTTGATGCACAGAGAAATTAGTTCAGACAATTTCTCAGGGATATCACGGGTTGTCAGTTCATCCTTGATCCGATCCGAAAGTCCATGCCAGAAGGCTGCTACCAGGGCTTGATTATTCCACTGAATCTCTGCGGCTAACGTCTGGAACTGGATGACATATTGTCCCATACTCCGGGTACCTTGACGAAGCTGAATAAGATCTGCTGAGGCTGATGTTGCACGACCTGGCTCGTCAAAGATGCTTCTGAAGGTTGACACGAATTCAGCGTAGTTGTTCATCAGAGGGTCAGCACGTTCTCACAGAGGAGACACCCAACTTAAGGCAGAACCAGAGAGCAGTGAAATAATGTAGGCAACCTTGGATCTTGGCGTGGGGAAATTGTGTGATAATAATTCAAACTGGATTTCACGTTGGTTAAGGAACCCGCGACATAACTTCGGACTGCCATCATATTTGCTGGGCATGGGTAGATGCAAGCGTGACACTGGAGCTGATGCAGCCGGCGTAGAAGAACTCACAGCACTTGCAGGTGCTGGGGTAACTGGAACTGGAGTAGCAAGTACACTAGGCAGGGTTTGCTGTAGTGTATCAATCCGGGAGGACATCCCTTGCAGAAACTGGAACATCTGCTGCTGCCCAGCCTCTTGACCATCCAAGTGGGAGACCAGATTTTTTAAGGCCCCTGACCCCACACTCTGACCACCGTCCGAGTCCATCGGTCCTGAACTTACTGTCAGGTTCGGTTTTGCTTGTGTCCCCGGAGGGGGCTCTAGTGGGTCAGTGGAGGTAGGATGGAAGCAGTGAGGAGGCTGGATTGGGTTTCTGCGCATCTGCGCAATGGTGTTTTATTAAACATAAAAGTTCACACAATATGGCAGCAGAATAACGTGCAGGGATAAACAATAAAAAGTATGCAATGGAAATGGTGCAGCTTGGAAGCTGCGAGTCTATGGAGGAAATGGTAATGATGAAACAGTTCACTGGTGTGAGAACCAGAGCGGGTTAAAACGTGGAGCCAGCAGAGATGATAATAAATGTATAGCAACCTGGTAGCAGATGCAGGAGACTCAGGTGAATGTTCACAGTGCAGTTCGTTAAACACAGGCAGCTAGCAAGCTGCTTCACAGGTGAGGTGATGGGACACACCTGGAGAGAGTATCTACTGCTGAGGCTGAAGCACACAGTGTTGGAGATTGGTGTGAAGCCTGTAAATAAATGCAGGAGTTGCTGATGCTTGTAGTTCCACGGAGCTGTAGGTAGATAACCAGGAACACGGAGGAACAGATGGGTAACCAGGAACACGGAGGAACAGGTAGGTAACCAGGAACACGGAGGAACAGGTAGGTAACCAGGAACACGGAGGAACAGGTACCAGATCCAAATGCATGGATCACAGGAGTGACACAAAGTTCAGGACAACCACAAGCTCACCCTGCAGCCCCTGATATACCGCTTGGTGTGCAGGCATTGGTTGGAGTGAGAAACGGAGGTGCGGCCAAGCTCCAGATTGGCCGCCGCATTCTGACCGATGGAGACTGTCATGGCGGCGCCCATGCCGCGGCCCGGCGGGAACGCGGCGTGCTCACACGCCCGCTGTCACAGGAGCGTTCCTAGGCCCAGGATGACGTCTGGTGGCAGAGGGACGGATGACAGCAGAACGTAGGGACCCCGGACGGAAAATTACCATTGTTAACTCTTTCTGCGGGGTACATTGAGTTCCATAGGGTACCCACCCTGACGCTTGTAGCTTCTTTTAGTTGTATGGCATTTGCCGCTGGTACCTTCTCCTGTCATGAGAATGTGGTTCTATGTGACTAACATCTGCTTTCTCTCTTGCCTGCTCCTGCATTGGACTGGTTAACGAAACTGAACTTTCAGTGCATAGAAGTGGGGTTATAGAGGAGGCCTCAATGCTTCCTGGGACAGCTAAAGCTTTAGCCTGTTGGTGCCTATGGATTGAGATCCTCTCTACACTTCCAATGTTTCACTGTGGAACCCAATGTACCATAACTCTCATCCTTTTTTTTGTTTTTACATTGTAAATATCTCCTTTGTTCATTTTTCTTTTTTTTGTTCCCACCTCAGAGTTTTGGATTCTGTTCGCTGTCATATGAGCATTACTGTGAGCTCATGAAAATTGCTGCTTCTGACCAGTGACCTGTGTGCAACTGTCTGGTGTTTACTGAAATCTGCCTGGCTCCACCTTAGGATCCATCATTTTGAGACCTGTGGTTCTACTTCCAATACAGCTATAATATTGGCTTTTATTGTAAAGTTTTATGCTTATTATAAATTTTGTAATTTATGTGAGTGAATATTGCAGAAGATACAGTGTAGACTTTTCTTTTTTGGTCACTATTCTCGAAAAACTATTTTTTTTTAATATAGATGTAAAAAGGTACAGTAATCCGTATTGCATTGGCTGTTTACAGAAAACTGCAATTGTATTGTTATTTTAACAATTTAGTCATTCATATCTTTGGTTGGTATACATAAATGTCAAAATGCCTTCAAGACTGAGATGTAAACGTAGTAAAAGACGATGTGAATATTTAGCTAGCAAAATAAGGAATGTTGGTAAAGAGAATAAAAGTGTTTAAAATTCTAAAAGAAAGGTTATATATAGTGGAAAAAAACAAGTTCATAAAGAAAAGAACTTTGTTAATAGTTTATGCAATGATACAAACCTACATCTGCAAGTTGAGAGTAGTAAAGAAAATAATTTGAGAACACTTTCAGATATGTCATGGCGCAAGAGATTTTGTGTGAAGAACAAGTTACGTAATAGATTATTTGCGTCACAGACTGTAGGAAAAATAATGCGTGTTTCTTTTCATAATGTTAAAAAATTAACTAGGAAATATCGCATAAGAATACATCTTCAACGTTTGGTAATACGATTAGTTAATTTAGAAAAGATATTAAAAATCCAGTTATCATTATCTTTGAGAAATTTACACAAAATATTTGAAAAATTTAATGTGCATAATGTGGATTGTGCAAATGTTACAGTAGACAATTATTGTACATTTTTGGGTGGATCTTGGTTACATTCTAGATGGCGGTATCCATTTTTTGCCGAGACTGGAAGTACTGAACTTCCTCCTTTTTCAAATCTTGTTGTGGCTGAAAATGGTGTTGTTTTGCTTACAAATCAACTAGATTTAAATCCTGAGACTGTATTTGACCATTCTGTAGGGGGCATTAAAGATGCCCAATGGCCATGTTCTGAGTTGTGCTTTCGCCCAATTGAATCTTTAAAAGTTATTATAGAATTTGTGAGAAGCTATTTTTCTGCTAGAATACGAAAGAAAAAAAATATGATTTTAAAAATGGATTGTTGCACAGAATTTCGTGTCACTGGAAAGCAAGGTCATTCTTTATCGTGTCTTTCTGGAAAAAAATGCAAAAGTGTTTTGAGGCATTTTAAGATGATTAGTGTCCACAGTGATTCTACAGCAAGTGTAGTTCGAAATATATACAGGACGCGTTCTTTTGTTCTTTTGGAGGATGAGTTTAAACAAGTTGTACAGAGTGGAGAAATTCGCAAAATAAAAGACTTTGCGAAATGTTTAAAACAAAAATTGAATCTTCATGTTACATATGATTGTAATAGAGTATATGATGAGGAAGAGGAAGTAAGACATAACGAAGTAACTGTTTTAGATATGTTTGAAAATGAATTAATTCAGTTTGAAAAAGGCAAATACATCTTTTTTGATCGAAAGTGTGTAAGCTGTAATGGATTGTTTTATCCTTCACAAGTAAAGATCATTGATGTGGATAGGCTGGTTGCAAAAAATCAGTCATGGAGAGAAATCCTTGCCTATTATTTTATGATTTCAGGTGAAACCTCAGATGACATTTTATATGCATGTTTATACTGCAGCCATAAGCTTAATGATGACAGTCTTCCTGCTCGATGTCTAATGAATAGTATGTTTCCAGGAGATATACCAGTAGAATTGCAAGATTTGAATATTTATGAAAAGATTTTAATACAGATGATAAAACCTTTTCAAACAATTGTGCGTTTGAGAACGCAAAGTGGAAATTTACCATCTAATACATTAGTTAAGGCATTGAAGGGTCAAGTTGTTTATCTTCCTATTCCATTGAAAGAAACATTTAGCACAGTTACACAAAATAGTAATTTCTGTGATAACCTGTTTATTCTGGTAAATGGAGTAGCAACCAAAAAGAAAGTTATTTGGCAGGAGTTAATAGACTTTAGTAAAATTTGTTGTGCACTCCAGTATTTGAAGAACAATAATCCATTATATTGTGATGTTAATGTGGATTTAGAAACACAATTTAATGCCAGTGAATCATATTTAGAAAAATCTATTTTACAAAAGGTAGACATTGAACAAGATGATATTTATGAACAGTACACAATTCATCCTTTGCATAGTAAAGATCCTGTAGAAGATGCTCTTGATTTATATCAGATGAAACCTATTGTAGAAAAACCTATTAGTGTGTGGGAAAAAACTTTGGAGGTGAAATGTTTTCCAGATTTGTTTCCCTGTGGTACTGGTGGTTTCTATGATGAACGTTACAAAAAAATTTCTAAAAATGAATATCGAAAGGCGAGGATCAGTAGCGCTGATTCTCGTTTTAGACTAAACCATCAATATTTATTTCAGATGTTCTGGGAGAGTGAATTGAGTGCTTTGTCTTACAGTATTGCTCACACTTTGAATGTAGTGGATCAGTTTGGAGATATCAATGCTGAAAAAATGCTTGAACTTATAAGGACTAAAGATACAGTGTTACAAGCTAACTTACAATGCATTTTATCAAATATGCGTGGTACGAAAGAATACTGGTACCGTAGGCAGGGTGAGCTCTATTGTATGTTGCGTAATTTAGGCCCACCAACTTGGTTTGTAACTCTTAGTTGTGCTGAGTATGCTTGGGAAGAACTTGCTGACTTGCTGAAATGGGTTAATAGTGGTGATCCAAAAGTGGATTCAAAATCCATTGGAGAGTTATGTTCTTCTGATCCTGTTTCTGTATGTAGACACTTTCATCATCGTTTCAAATTACTGTTGAAATTCATCTTGGCAAAAAATAATAGTCCATTGGGCTTAGTGAAGCATTATTTTTGGCGAGTAGAATATCAGAGTCGAGGTGCACCACATATCCATATGGTGCTCTGGGTTGAAGGTGCTCCTGTTCTTGGAAAAAATACTAATGATGAAGTTAAGGAATTCATTACTCATTTTGTGACATGTGCAGTTCCTAATAAAGTTTCCAGTCCTCTGTTGTTCAACCTTGTTGATGAGTTTCAGAGACATAACTGCAGAAAGAGTTGTCGTAGAATTTTGAGGTCTAAAAATGGAAAATGTTATAGATGCTGCCGCTATGGATTTCCAAGAAAAGTGTGTGAAAAAATTGAAATTAATGATGTTTTTTCTAGCATTCGACACCGTCTGAAAGGCAAATCTAGTAAGAGAGTTTATAATTTGCGTCGGACAAAAGAACAGAGTTATATTAATGACTACAATCCTGTGATTCTGTTGATGTGGAAAGCAAACATTGATGTGCAGTTTGTGGCTGATAATTGTAATGCACTAGCTAGGTATGTCACTGCTTACATAACTAAACATGAAAAATCTGCCCTAGAGAGTATGTGGAAGGATATTTCTGCAGAAGAAAGTTTAGCTTCCCGACTATGGAGCTTTGGTATAAAAAGTCTAACTCATCGTGAATGTGGTGCATATGAAGCAGTTGATAGGCTTGCTGGTACTGCTTTGTATGGAAAATCAGATGCTATTCGGTACCTTGCAGTAAATTTTAAAAGAAACCGAAAAAGAGTTTTAAAAAATAAAATAGAATTGGAGAATTTGGCTGCAAATGATCCTGAAAGTACCGATATCTTGAAAGGAAATTTAATAGATGTCTATTATCCAAATCGTTCTGGACATTTGGAAAGAAGTTGTTTGTATGAAATAGCTCAATGGTTTGACTACTGTCCTAAAGTAGTTGAGGAAAATTTGGAATTAGAACATTTTTGTGTAGAAGGATCATCAGGTTGCCTTGTAAAAAGAAAAAAACAGTTTCTAATAAATCATCCACCTTTGTCTTTGAAAAATCCAGAAAAACGTGAACATTATTTCTTTTCAATGATGTTCCTCTTTATGCCATGGCGTGATGAGTCACAATTATTAGGTGAATTTTCTACCTATGAAGAAAATTTTAAGGCATCTATTCATAAAATAGAGTGCAGTATTTTTGAACATTATAAAGATTTGTTGGAACAAGAGTCTGCTATGTTGAGTCATGTAGAGACTGAAGTTGTTAAATATTCTCAAGGCAGTGCTAATTCCAGTGAAAATGAACCGTTGTTAGGTTATGGCAAAGAAATTAATTCAACTGACATGTATATGGAAGATATTGCTAACATATTAAACCAACAATTTGAGGAAAAATTGAATGCAGAGCATTTTAGAAATCAATTAAATGCAGATCAACTTTCTGTATATAATGAAGTTACTAAAGTGATTCAGCATAGTTTGGTACATGAATCTAGTAACTGTAAATGTGAGAATAAACAGTTATTAATGTTTGTTAGTGGGTCTGCTGGTACAGGTAAAAGTTTTCTTATTAATGCAGTACGTTCATTTGTATTGAAAGAAACTGGAAAATCTGGCTCATGTTGTGTTGCTGCCCCAACTGGATTAGCAGCATATAATGTTAGTGGAGTTACTTTGCATCGTCTGCTTCTTTTACCTGTAGAACATGGGAAACAATTGGAGTATCGTGATCTCAATGCTGAAAGTGTTGTGGTTTTGAGAAATCTATTGAAACCTTTAGTTCTTCTTATTATTGATGAGATTAGCATGGTTTCAAATTTGATGCTGTCATTTATTCATTTGAGGCTACAACAAGTTATGAAAAGTTCAGATGATTGTTTATTTGGAAACACACATGTCTTAGTATTTGGAGATTTGTTGCAGCTGACACCTGTTAAAGGTCATCCTGTGTTCGAGAATTTAAGGCATACTGAAGCACGAAAGTCAATTGGTTGTATTGGTCATGTAAATCTATGGCGATTCTTCAAATACAGTGAACTACAAATTAATATGCGGCATGCTGATGATGAGTGTTATGCTAGTTTGTTGAATCATCTTAGGGTTGGCTCTTTGTCAAATGAGGAGAAGAATCTTTTACAGAGCCGACTAATTTGTAACGGTACTGAAACTTTTAAAGACGGTTTAAGAATTTTTAGATCTTTGATAAAAAAGGAATCCTATCCTGTTTGTCTTATGCCTACTTTAAAGTTATGTGAGAAATTTAATATATTAATGATGTCCTCAGAAAAGGAAGATATCATTGAAATTAAAGCAATTGACCATGTGGATAGTGTGCATTATTCCATAAATAAAAATGATGAAATTTTGGAAAAACTAATCCAATTGGATAAGAATATTTCAAGAACAGCTGGTTTGGAAAGTTGTTTGAACTTGTGTAAGAAGTCACGAGTTATGCTCAGACGCAATTTAAATATAGAAATGGGCCTGGTTAATGGAGCCATGGGTGAGGTGGTAGATTTCAAATATGACATTTATAATCAAACAGTGATTGAGATTTTTGTCAAATTTGATTCAGTAGAAATAATACAGTGTATTGGTCGAATACAAGTCAAGTTTATGTTGATAAGAGATGTTTATATAGTGAGGAAACAGTTTCCTCTCATTTCCTGTTATGCAGTGTCCATTCACAAATGTCAAGGACTTTCTTTTGACAATATAATTGTAGATGTGGGCGAATCAATTTTTCAGGATGGAATGATTTATGTAGCATTGTCAAGAGTAAGAAAATTGTCAGGTTTATATTTGCTGTCGATAGATTTTACAAAAGCAGTTTGTGATAATAGATGTATTGATGAGTATAATCGGTTACGACAGGTATTCCAGCCTCATCTTCCTCTGTTAATGACAGTAAAAAAACAAAACAAAAGGAAAGGACAGGTAAAAAGCAGTGGTCCAGTACCTAAAAAATTTAGAAACAGTAAAGATGTTTTAAAATTGAGTGTAGAAATTCCAAATGGTTTTGAAAATGATTCTGGAGTGAACTGTTACGCTAATGTTGTGGTTCAAATTTTGTTACGCATGGGTGTGTTCATTGAAAGACTAACCCATGACAGTATGGGAAGTGTTGTTCAGTTACTTTTATCAATAAGTCAGTCAAGTCAAAAAGATAAAGATACTATTTTAAGTAGTACTCAGTTACGACAAAAAGTTGACAGTCATTTTAATCAAAATAGGTTTTCTCAAAATGTACAACAAGATTGTACTGACTTTTTAATGTCTCTATTCAATTGTTTGAAAGATGAGGGTTGTGACCTTTCAGTATTTAAGGTGAGTTACCGTAGTTGTCTGACATGTAAAAATTGTTGTCGGGGTTCTCAGAATCTATTTTCAGAAGAATGGTTTCTAATTTTGTATCCTCCACCTGTTGAACAATTTAATTTTGTGGATCTATTGTCTACAGAATTGCATAATGATGTGTGTGAATGTTGTGGAGGTCTTTGTAGGAGGACATTATTATTTGAACAGTCACCTAGATACTTATTTGTATTAATTTCACCTTTTTGTGATAACACAATGCATAAAAGAGTGTTGAAAATAAACAAATTCCGTTCAAATTTAATTACTTTCCAACATATATCTTATAAAACATTTGGAATTATTTTTCATAAAGGAATAAGTATCAATTCTGGCCATTATACTGTTTGGTTCAAATATTCAGATGGTTGGTTTGTATGCAATGATAAAAATATTAGTACTAAAAAAAAATTACCTAACCAGCTTTTAGATGCATATGTTTTAGTTCTTGAGAAACTTGACTAAATTACATCAATAATACTTTTTGTTTAAACTGATTTTAATGCTGTGGTCTGTATAGGATTTGCAAAATGTAAAAAAATATGTATAGCAAATTATACTTACCAATAATTTAAAATTCTTCTAAGATACTTCATGGCAGCTTTACACATGGAATTGTATCCCATTCCTTATATTAGACAGGAAGAGCTTATGATTCTAGAAATCCTTTTTTCTAGAATCTGTGAAAATTCTATAAGGAATCCTGTTATTATATACAATACTCAGATGTCTTGTAGTGATTATTTCCAAAGCAAAAGTTTTTTTTAGAAGTCTGTTTCTCAGCAATACATCTGAAAGACTAGGGTAGTCATTCTCTACACTCTCCTCTTTTATGTGTTTGGTGAAAGGACTGTTTTGGCCCATTTATAGATAATATCCTACCATATTGGTAGCCTGCACTGTAACTTCTGCTTTCTCTAACTTGCTGTTTAGATGACATTAACAGATTATCTGGTCCTTTTGCGGTAACGTGGTTGATTTGTCTCCCAACATTTTGTGAAATTTTGCCTAAAATTTCCTAAAAATGGAACCTTCATATAGTAAAGAAACTAGCCTTTTTTTTAGAGTGTTTATCTGCTGTCCATGAGTGCATCTCTAGGACTCTTATTGACATTATTTCCAGTATCATAGACCCTGCTGCAAATTCCAGTACATCAAGTGATGCTTTACATAAATACTCTATTGCTTTTAGTATAATAAACAATGTTTGCTACATTTTTTAGCCTTGAATTTTTTTTCCCCTAAGTCCGTTTTCAATATGGACCCCCATAGTCTCAAAGCTCTGGCAAGTTAGGCTATGGCTACTGCAGATCACAAGGAATCTGCTGTATAAGTAAAGGAATTATTTCAAAGCATTGTGTAGGTATTTATCCATACCATCTTCCAAAAGAACAATATTTTTGGATATTCTTTATGCTACTACAGCATCAACTTTTATTCAGAAACATGTTCCATTCTTTTGATGTTACTCAGATGTTTTTCAACACTTTGCCATTCTTTTCACTCAATTTGTTGCAGTGTTTTAAGTAGTGGATATTATTTCACTTGGTGCAGTCCTCAAATATTATATCCTTATTCTCAGGTTTTACTACTGCTTATTTATAATTCATAGGTTTATAAATATTCTTTCTCTTATGTCCTAGAGGATGTTGGGGTCCATATAAATACCATGTGCTATAGACAGTTCATGTGGAGCATTCAGCATTAGAAAAATTTAATAGTGTGGGCTGGCTCCTTCCTCTATGCCCCTTCAACAGACCTCAGTTTAGAAATTGTGCCGAGAGAGCCAAACACACTTCCACTGAGCTCTACAGACGGAGTTCAGGAAAATATATTTCTAAATTTCAGGGAGGCTGCTTGCAACAGCCTCCCTGCTTCATGGGATGCAGGGGGGGGGGGGAGCAGGACACAACTTCCTAAAGAGTTAATGGCTCCTGCTCCTGCTGACAGGATACCATTAGCTCTTGAAGGGTACTGATCACATAGACCTCAATGGTGAACGGTCACTCCCACAGCAACTGCCACCACTCCCTGCAACTACCAGAAGACAACAGGTGGTGAGTATGAAACAACAGTGATCCGTCCGAATGGAAAGCTGGTATAAATGATGGCTGAGAGAAAGAGAGTGCAGCAGCAGCAGGTTGTACTCCACTTGTTCAGACCTGCAGTCCACAGGGTGCAGAATGTGGGAGGGGCACTCTGAGCTAGCATAAATCCCCATACTGGTCACAAATGTTAATGGGGTGAAAAAAACACTATTTACAATAAATCTCTCAGGCCAGTCTATATAACAAAAACATGGGAGGGCCATGCCATTTTCGAAGTGGCGCTTCTTCTCATTTCAGATCCAGAAGTCATCAGTACCATTTTAAGCCTGCAGCACCGCAGAGGACAAGCTGCACGGAACGCTGACTTCCTTCATAGCTCACTGTTGTACCAGGGTGTTATATGACAGGGGGGGGAGGAGTACAGTTGGTGCCATATAAGATAGATCTATCTATCTATCTATCTATCTATCTATCTATCTATCTATCTATCTATCTATCTATCTATCTATCTATCTACCTAGTAAGGTTAATCAAATTGCACTGAAGATATATTTTAAAATGATTCTAGAAGCACTGGGTGGAGCTCGCTGTTCTGTGATACTCTGATAGTCTCAGTAAGGAAATTGTATATTAAATGTCTTGTGTGTGTGGCACATTAACATGTCAGGAGAGAATGATTCAGATGACACAGATTTTTTGTCAACTGGTGATGTTTTCCTGCCACAGGCTGATGAGGTGTTGCCTCAGAGGGTTTGGGCAACAGAAAATTAATAATTGCTCAGTTGAATTATAGATTTTCACAGTCTGAAGATGAATTTAAAGGTTGGAGGAGATCTGTGGAAAATGACAAACACAAGTTCATCTACTTTACGTCAACCCCCCTCAGCCATATCAAAGTGTTCTCTTGCACGCATAATTAATGTCGACACAGATACTAATGGTGACACGGGGATATTGATGACATAAGGTGTGCAGATGCTACCCTTTCAAAAAGCATTCAGTCCATGATTACAAACATCAGAGAGGTGTTGGAAATGACAGATGCCCCTCCAGCAGAGGAGAAAAGGGCCTATTTTAATAAAAATAAGAAACCTGAGATAACTTTCCCTGTTTCAGAAGAATTGAATGCTATGTTTGAAAATGTCAAGAAATGCCCAGACAAGAAATTTCAGATTTATAAAAGAATCTTAATAGGTTATCCCTTTCCAGAAGCTGATAGAACCAAGTGGGAAAATTCTCCCAGGGTGGATGCCTCCATGTCCAGATTATCAAAGAAGATTACCTTACCCGTCCCAGTCACGGATTTGTTAAAAGAATCGGCTGACTGCAAGATTGAGATTACACTCAGATATATTTATACGGCTAGCGGTACTATTATCAGACCCATTACTGCGGGTGCATGGGTTCCGAATGCTATTGAAAAATATGCAGAGTATCTATTAGAAAATATAGACACAATTGACAAGGATGAGATTATCACAACCCTAGGTCATATAATGGCCCTGAAGGACATTGGATTAATGGCTGCACGGGTGTCATGCATGGTGGTGTCTGTGCAGGAGGTCTCTGGATAAACAAGTGGGCAGCGGACACAGCAGCTAAGAAAAATGTGGAAACACTCCATTATGAAGGTGAAGCACTCTTTGGGGACTCATTGGATAAGTGGATATCTAAGGCAACATCAAGTAAATTGTATTTTCTTCCCTCCACAGCACCTCATGCAAAGAAACCATTTTTTGGCCCACAACAAAATTCCTTTTGAGGTGGGAAAGCAGGGAGGGGCAGAGGCTACACCCCCTTCTTTGATAGAGGAAGAGGTTGGGGGCAAGGAGAGAAACCTACAGCAGGGGTTTCTCAGGAACCAAAAACAACATCTGTTCCACCAACTACATCAACATGACGCTGGGGCTGCCAATCGGGAGTTCGGTCAGGGGGGAGACTAAAATACACTAGAAATAGGGATTGTCACAAAGGCTAAAGAGCTCCCACCTGGCAGACTTTTCGAGAAAAAATAGGAAAAGTTGTTGAATCTAAAATTCAAAAACGCATCTCTAAGACTAGCAGGGCTCTGTCAGAATTCATTTTAACCTCTGTTTCTAGCCCAAACAAAATTGGCAATAAAATACTGTTGAAAACAATTCCAGAGTTTATTAGACCAGATACAGAGATTTCTTGTCCAGATGTTGACATCTCAATAGATAAAGCGATATCTTGCAGTACAGCTGCAGGGGAATGAAATATTCCACAACAAATTTTTCAAGAGAAATCTCTAGAACATGATGTTCAGTGCAAATCTTTGGATGTTGCAGGGAGAACGCCGTTGACCATACACTTGGAAATTATCCCCATAAAGAGGGAACAAGTCACATCTATGTGTGGGCCACATGTTCAGGAATCAGACCTAGATCCCCCTCTGTCAGGAGAAAATTTTAAAGAAAGAACTGCCAAGGAAGAGTATCAAACCCAAGAGCACTTCTTCACACAAACGCATCTTGGTGTGAATCCAAGAACCTTCCTACAGAGGATTTCCAATTAGGTCACTTACTCATTCTACAGTTAGTTGTGGATGTGGGCCTAAGATTAGGCTCGCTCAAGGTCCAGATTTTGGCCTTGTCTGTCTTCTTCCAGAAACAAATGGCTGTGCTCCCCTGCGGTGCAGATTTTTTTTCAAAAAGTTTTGCATATCCAACCTCCTTTTGTGCCTGCTACGGAACCATGTGATTTTAATGTTGTATTACAATACCTGTCATCAGATTGGTTTGAACCTTTAAGGGGAGGTAGATTTAAAGTTTCTTACATGGCAGGTGGTCACTCTGTTGGCCTTGGCATCCGAAAGGTGAGTGTCAGAATTGGGGGCCTTGCCTCATAAGAGTCCCTACTTAATTTTTCATGAGGTTAGAGCTGAGCTGTGCACACATCAGCAATTTCTTCCTAAGGTTATATCTGCTTTTCATATCAACCAACATATTGTATTGCCAGTGGCTACTGACACGTCTACTTCAGCAAAGTCCTTGGATATGGTCCAGGCTATGCATATATATGTTAAGAGGATTGCTCCTCTTCAAAAGACTGAAGCACTGTTCGTGCTTTATGATTCAAAAAAGATTGGGTGTCCTGCGTCTAAGCAGACTATCACTCGCTGGATCAGATGTAAGATTCATTATGCTTATGCTACAGCAGGATTGCTGGAAGTGAAATCAGTAAAAGCTCACTTTACTTGAAAAGTGGGTTCTTTCTGGGCGGCATCCCGGGGTGTCTCAGCTATTCAACTTTGCTGAGCAGCTATTTGATTATGGTCAATCACATTTGCTAAGTTCTACAAGTTTGATACTTTGGCCTCTGATGACCTTCAGTATGGTCATTCAGTTTTGCAAGGAACATTAGCACTTTCCCACCTGTACTGGGAGCTCTGGTATCATCCCCATGGTATTTATATGGACCCCAACATCCTCTAGGATGTAAGAGAAAACAGGATTTTATATACCTATCGGTAAATACTTTTCTCCTAGTCCGTAGAGGATGTTGGGTGTCTGCCCAGTGCTTCTGTTTCCTGTAAGGTTATTACTTGTTAAGTAATGGCAGCTGTCGCTGCCACCTTTTTGTTTATTTATATTGGCACATTTTCATTTGTTGAATGCTGGTTGCATGGTTATACATGCAGTATGAGTTGGCATGAATCTTGCCACAAATATGTAAAATACTTCTGTCAATGTTGTCCATCTCCTCGGCACAATTCCTAAACTGAGTTCTGGAGGAGGGGCATAGAGGGAGGAGCCATCCCACACTATTAAACTATTAAAAAGCCGAATGCTCCACAGGACCTGTCTATACTCCATGGTATCTATATGGACCCCAACATCCTCTATGGATTAGGAGAAAAGGATTTACCGGTAGGTATATAAAATGCTGTTTTTTTTCTGTCATAGACTATCTACTAGATCCATATTGAATAGCATACAGTAGTTTATTCCTGAATCTTCCCAAACACATCCTGTTCTTCTTCCTGAAATGTATAACCTCGTGTAACTGAGCCATAGTTTAAGTCTAGAATTGTCTGTGATCTAGATTTTAACCATTATTGCCCTCTATGGGCACTTAACCTCTTACGGCATTTTCAAGAGTTGTTTTATGAATGCTCCTTATCCATAATGCATGAAACTCCATACGTAAAGTTTCACTATTGCCAAGAATAACACAGGAAAATACCAGTACCCTCCTATAAGTTTAAATGATGGGCAACCATCTTAAATAATAGCTGCCTTCTACTTTTGCAGGTACAAGTGCAAAAAACTTCTTTGCAATGCTTTTGGGTAGGCTGTGACACTGTTGCTTCTGCTCTTCATGTATTGGGCATAACCACATTCCTGGTTTGCTGGGTCCTGCAATGCGTGATGGTGGAGGCTACAAACTCAATGTGAGTGGTCCTTGCTGCAAAACAACTTCTGGTCTAATACTAGGGGAATGGGATTCAATTCCTTGGTGTAGAGGCTGACATGGAGTATTGTAAAAAAAAAAACGATGTAAGAACTGATAAACATTGAATGTTAAATGTGCAGTAATATAAAATATACAGACTTAAGGGTACATAAAAGAATATATATTTTAATGTATTTTAAAAATAAATGTTACTAGTTTTTACTAGAAGTATTTATTTCAGTTGTTATATATGGACTGATATATCCTAAAATAAAACTTTTATAATTAAATCATAATGGTGTCATTAATTTAAAGATAAAATGTTTTATAATTTCAAAAAAGTAATTTTGTGTGATATGCACAACAGGGGTGTGGCCTGCAACTGACCCACTATACAGTTCTCTGTGCCCTGTGTTTTGCTAAACAGAGCTGAAATATTCATTGGGAAAAAAAAAGCTAATTCTGAGACCTTTTCTAGTTAATATTAAGGGCTCATTTGCACACTTATTTACAAGAAGAATTGCCCTAAAAAATTAGTTTAGTCCTCCATTTCTTTCATTCATTCACAATCACCTGCATCTTGTGATCTATGGTTGCACAGCTGTCAGTTATTCTTACTCGGTAGTGAGCTCTCTTGAATGTACCATTGATTGGATTACCTATTTGGCGGTAGTTACTCTGCACCTGCATATTTCATAGTAGTGGGACTGACCATCCCTTTAATGGCAGGTTTGACAGCACATCTGGGTTATCTATCTTAAACTCTAGTGGGGCTACAACCAGGCTGCAGGTGACCCTATGGAGGCTGCATGTGACTGTAGTAGGGGCTACGCATGGGCTGCAGCTGACTGTAGGGGGACCAACACACAGCACAGGGGACTATACTGGATAGACCACCACCCAAGTTACATGGAAGGATATGTGCATGTGACTGCAGGGGGTGGGGCTACAGATTGGTGCAGTGGACTGTAGAGGGTGTGACACATGTTGTAGGATACTGTAGGGGGGGTGACATAACGGGTGAAGCAGACTATAGGAGGAGACGCACAGGGTACCTTAAAGGGATGACACACAGGGTGTAGTGACTGTAGTGTGGTTGACATCCAAGGAACTGTGAGAGGAAGCTACACACAGGGCACAGAAAACTGTCGTGGGTGTGAAACACAGGATGCAGTGGACTGTAAGGGGGGTGACACATGGTGCAGGAAACTGTATAGGTGGTGAC
Organism: Pseudophryne corroboree; assembly: GCF_028390025.1. Classification (NCBI taxonomy): domain Eukaryota; kingdom Metazoa; phylum Chordata; class Amphibia; order Anura; family Myobatrachidae; genus Pseudophryne; species Pseudophryne corroboree. Next base: position 773,959,924 of record NC_086445.1, read on the forward strand.
ACGCAGGGTCTCTGGGGGGTGCGGCACGCACGAAAACTGCATTTTTTACTCTAATTCCATGTTTATCTCCTGCATTACCTACAGTCCTCTGCACATTATATGTTGCTGCCCCCATTACAGTCACTGCACCCTGTGTGTCACCTCTTTAAGGTCCCCTTTTCCCTGTGTGTTGCCCCAATATATTCCCCTATTTAATTAGAATCCCAACTTCTCTCAATTGCTTAGTTAATGCCCGTTAATATATTGTATTAATTTAATTTTACACAGATAATTGTGAGTTAAAGCAGAAAATAAATGGAATTTAGATATCGGTGAAATTTCAGTGGAAAATTGTAAGAAAACAGCCATTTTTTGCTCCTGATGGTTCGTCATGGGTTATTGAAAACTTCTCATAGTCTACTTCATATGCACTATAAAGTGTATTTTTTCAAAATTTTCAGGGATTCTTTTGAATGTTTCCATTTAGGATACACCAACAATTTCTTTTGACTTTTTATAACTGTTAAAGTAGGGGGTCACACCTAAATTCATTGTGGAATATTATGAGGTATATGCATTTGTAATTGTTTTTAATTATATCAATGAATATGTTGTACATTATTTTTATTTTACATTTTAAAAATAATAAAAAATAAATAAATTCTGCTTTATGTGAAATGTATATCAATTTGGTGGTTAGAATACTTGGAGTACAGTTTAATAAAATGGCCAGGTTGTTTACATGATAATTGAGAAGAAAATAAGCATTTCATAGTGAATTAAACTAACTTTAGGAACAGTGTTTAAAAATAGCACTACTAAAAAAAAGAAAAAAAAAAGGTTAACACTTTTTTTTTTCATGAAAAACTATTGAAATATAATGAACAGTATACTTTCATACTTCAGACTGTTTTACAGGCATTAGATTGTGCAAATTTAAAGTTTTGAATTAAAATTAAAAAAAATTCTAGGATGGTGGATAGGTATAGAAATTTTTAATAATTTAGAAATTTGTAAATTTCATATTTCAGTAGTATGCAAAGTAGTTATTTGACATTACAAATCAACCTCTGAGATAATAAGGGATTGGTTTTACTAAGGGGGTTATTCTCAGTTGATGGTGGATGTGCTAAATTTAGCACAGCTACGATCATTCACTGAGGTTGGGGGACGCCCCGCACAGGGCTAGTTCACCCAGTATGTCGGTGTCGTCCTCCAGCAGCTGCGCAAGATGTCACACAGCTGCAGCTGCCCACTCCCCCCCCCCAACAATATGGCCACACCTGCGCTGGCCAGACCACTCTCCCTAAACGGCAGCTTAATGCCGCCATTCAGCCTCAACGACCACCTCCGTCTCAGAGAAGATTGCTAGGCAGCAATCACAGCCATGCACTGGCGCACTGCGGCACTGGCGCTTGTGCGGTTCTGACCCAATCACTGTGCTGCGACAAACTGCAGCAAGCGATCGGGTCGGAATGACCCCCTAAGTGCAACTACTGTAACTGAATAAAATCCCACAAACTGTAACAAACCAAAGTTATGTAAGATATTGTTTGTATTGTTAATTAAAGACAGAATTAAATAGATTTTAATTTTAAAGCAGTGTTTAAGCACTTTACATTTATTCAATTTTCTAATTGTATAGTACAATATGAAGACAAAAGCATAAAAAATTGTATTTATATGTTGATATTTTACTTGGGTTTTTTTGAGGCAACAATGTATTTTGAACGAAGTTAAAAGTATAAACAATTCTGTTTGATAAATAAAATATTTTTGCATTTTGCACAGAACAGTGATGTTATACGAACATTTTCATTAAACATTTAAAAAATCCAATGTTTATTCTTACTGTGAAATTTTTCATTTCTGAATTAAAAAAATAAATTTAAAAAAAGCTATGAAATTCCATAGACAAAAAACCTTACGGTTTCACATGTCCCATTAAGGCTTCTTACACATGATCTGGCATTTCATAAACCTGTTGTAACTCTTCCACTCAAACTCCAAAAAGCAATGAAATTCCGATCATTAAGGCTGACGCCTTAATGGACGTGTTCCTTGCACAATACAGATATGGTATGCCATCACAGCCTGTGGGTAAGTGCAGATTCAGCACTCTCACAGAGTGAGATTGCTGTCACTCACACAATGGTGGAGCTGCTAATTCACAGATTTGTGTGCTCATTGGAATACACACATGCAGTCTATGCAACTGAAGGTCTGAGCGGAAGACAAAGCTGCTCAGATGAGGTATGAGTGTTGTTGATTGTAGGGAGGAGAGCGGTGTGGATGGGGGAACAGAAGTGTGTAGATAGAGGGAACACTAAGCAGCACTGATGGGGGGGACAAAGAAACACAGGGGGTAATTCAGACCGCAGCAGCAGCGATCGCAGTCTGAATTAGTTTGTGAGGTGCGCACGTGCAATGGCCGCACTGCGCATGCATACCCCAGGAGCCCAGTGAGATGCTATCAGCATCTCACTGGCTGCGATCACCCTGCCTGATTGATAGGCAGAGGTTGTTGCGGGGAAGGAGGGGGGCGTGCAAACAGCGTTAGAATGCCATTGGCAGGGCATGGTCTGCACAACGGAGGCGTTTACAGACCACTGGGGGATGGGCTGTGGCGGTTATCCCCCTGCCAAGAGCACAGGACCCACGAAATTTACCTTCAGGATGTCGGCTACATGAATGGGGTAAGAGTGGTGTGGATAGGGGGTAGATTAAGTAGCAAGTATGGGAAGGGAGACAGAGCAGTGCAGATGGGGGAAATGGTGCAGATGGGTTGAAAACACTGGCATGGATGGGTAGAAAACTGGTGCAGATGGGAGAGAAGACAGTGTGCCATGACCTGGAGGAGACAGAGTGACGTTGAAGAGGGAAACACTGAGCAGCACAGAGAGAAGGAAACGGTGATACAGACAAGGCACAGGTGCGGAAAGACAGATGGTGCAGATAAGTTAGTACAGACTAGCACAGATGGGAGAACACAGCAATAGGGATTGGGGAAGACAGCAGCACGGAGGTGTATAGGGGAAGCAAGTGTAGATGCATAGACAGTAGATGGGGTATTATAATTTTAGCAATTAACCAAGATATTTTGAGGGAGCTAAATGTGTATACTAAGTGAGATGGATGTATGGAGTGTGAAGCTGTTGTAACAAGGTGGGATTGTTGTGGTGACCGAATGGGATGGTTGTGGGCACTGTGTGGGATGGGAGCACCACAAAACTGCTCAGACCTTCAGTTGCATAGACTGCATGTGTGTATTCCAATGAGCACACAAATCTGTGAATTAGCAGCTCCACCATTGTGTGAGTGACAGCAATCTCACTCTGTGAGAGTGCTGAATCTGCACTTACCCACAGGCTGTGATGGCATACCATATCTGTATTGTGTAAGGAACACGTCCATTAAGGCGTCAGCCTTAATGATCGGAATTTCATTGCTTTTTGGAGTTTGAGTGGAAGAGTTACAACAGGTTTATGAAATGCCAGATCATGTGTAAGAAGCCTTAATGGGACATGTGAAACCGTAAGGTTTTTTGTCTATGGAATATATATATATATATATAAAACACAGTGTATAAAATGGCATGTATGGGAATGGAAGCTGGAGGGCATGCTGATCATTGTAGTGCCATATTGGAGGATCCTATGGTGACTCAAGTTCAATTGGTTCTCAAATTAGAAATTCATGAATATATGATCCAAAGAGGTGCTATTATTATGTAGTGTAGGACTACCAGAGCAGAAACACCTTGACATGGCTGGTGGCTTATAATATGTTTGCAAATGTATGTAACTGAGTCCTCTGCATCATATTATTAAATATAATGCAAGTTGCTTTTGCTGACCCATTGCAGTATGTTAAGGGAATTTGTTTTGGTTATTCTTGTCTAAATAAATGCCTTCCTTGCATAAACCTGTGATGGGCCAATAAATTGAGTAAGATCCATCCTGTGTATAGCTGACTACACTAGGTTGGAAGAGCAGAGTTATCCAAGATACCAGCAGCAATTGGAGGGTTCAGTAAAGTCTGGATACCACTGTAACAATGCTGCACAAACCTTTGCAATATCTCTGGCCACTTAGTAAGGCAATGGAGAAGAGCTACCTTCTCAATAAAGTTCTTATGCTATAATTGCCATCAAATGAGACACTTTTAAGAGGAGTGTCTGAGTTTCAAAGACAGTACATGGTTGCAACTTGAATAGTTGTCTGCAGCAGGGAGTTGGGAAGTGACACTGACTCAGGGGGCAGAGGAAGTAATCCACCAGGTGGAAGCAGAAACAACATTAATGAGGGTTACACCTCTGAACATGAAGTGACATATACAGCCAGTAAAATTGAATGGTATACCCTGTAAATGACTCAGAGACTCTGGGGCATCTATCATGCTGATTCACTCCACTTTATTAACACAATAACAATACTTAAAATAGGAAAGTCCATATACAGAAATACAACTGGGTAATATTTCACTTATATTCCCATGCACATGGTGTAACTCAATTAGAGGTGGCGATAGTGAAAGATGGTCTATTGAAGGGTACTTTAACACACAAGCTTCTATAAATTATTTACCAGTTATTCATATAGCACACACATATTCAATAGAGATGTGCGGCTGGCACTTTTCGTGTTTTGTGTTTTGGTTTTGTTTCTAATTCCACTTTCGTATTTTGCTTTTGGCTTGGTTTTGCCAATACCACCCTTACGTGTTTTGGTTTTGGATCTGGATGATTTTTGAAAAAAACATAAAAACATCTAAAATCACAAAATTTATGGGTAATTTTGCTTCTACGCTATTATTAACCTCAATAACATTAATTTCCACTTATTTACAGTCTATTCTGAACACCTCACACCTCACAATATTGTTTTTAGGCCAAAAAGTTGCACTGAGGTGGCTGTATGACCAAGTTAAGCGACACAAGTGTGTGGCACAAACACCTGGCCCATCTAGGAGTGGCACTGCAGTGTCAGGCAGGATGGCATTTTTCAAAAACTAGTTCCCAAACAGCACCTCATGCAAAAATGTAGAAGAGGTGCAATGAGGTAGCTGTATGACTAAGCCAAGTGACACAAACAATTGGCTAATCTAGGCGTAGCACTGCAGTGGCAGACAGGAGGGCACATATAAAAAAAGGCCCCAAACAGCACATCATGCAAAGAAGAAATAGAATTGCAATGAGGTAGTTGTATGACTAAGCCAAGCGACACAAACTATTGGCCCATCTAGGCATGGAACTGCAGAGGCAGACAGGAAGGCAGATATAAAAAAGGCCCCAAACAGCACATCATGCAAAGAAGAAAAAGAATTGTAATGAGGTAGTTGTATGACTAAGCCAAGCGACACAAACAATTGGCCCATCTAGGAGTGGCACTGCAGTGGCAGACAGGAGGGAAGATATTATAAAAAGGCCCCTAACAGCACAGGATGCAAAGAAGAAAAAAAGGTATACCGAGGTTGCTGTATGACTAAGCTAAGTCACACATCCACCTGGCCCATCTAGTAGTGTCCCGCAGTGGTTAAATGTTGAGAGTGGGCGGCAATTGTTTGGTCCACTGACAGCATCTCCAGCACGCTCCAGTAACTTTAAAAAAAAATCTGCAATTGGTGGACGTATACGGCAGTACCCCAGGACTAATACAGCAGTACCCCTGGACTCATACAGCAATGTCACACAGGATGGCACTTTTCAAAAACTAGGCCCCAAACTGCACCTCATGCAAAGATGTCAAAGAGGTGCAATGAGGTAACTGTATGACTAAGCCAAGTGACAAAAACAATTCCAACTGGAATCGTACATCCAAATCACTGGAATTAATTGGCAAGATCACTGTAATTATACATACAAATCACTGGAATTAATTGGCAAAATCACTGTAATTATATGTCCAAATCACTGGAATTAATTAGCAAGATCACTGTAATTAATAATTATACGTCCAAATCACTGGAATTAATTTTCAAGATCACTGTAATTATTAATTATACTTCCAAATCATTGGAATTAATTGGCAAAATCTCGGCATCGCCTGCCTAGTGAAGTTGCATCTAGATGGGATTTGTTACCGGGGACACAATACCTCTGTCATTTGTCTAAATCCCACTGCACTAATGGATACCGGACGCACGTCTAATACCAACATAAGTGTCAAGGCCTCAGTTATGAGGGCTTCCATCATCATGTGAAGCTGAACCACTTGTCATGAACATAGGCCAGGGCCTCAGCCATTCCTTGCCACTCCGTGTCGTAAATGGCATATTGGCAAGTTTACATTCGTCCTCAGACCATTTAAATTTCTTTTTTTGGGTCTTTTTACTGAACTTTGGCTTTTTGGATTTTACATGCCCTCTATTATCACATTGGGCATCGGCCTTGGCAGACGATGTTGATGGCATTTCATCGTCTATGTCATGGCTAGTGGCAGCAGCTTCAGCACTAGGAGGAAGTGGTTCTTCTTGATCTTTCCCTATTTTGTCCTCAACATTTTTGTTCTCCATTATTTTTTGGGAGTTATATGAGACAATATGCGGTACAGGAATGACTGGAATGACTGATGAGACAGGACACTACCACTGGTTTGATGCAGCACAACACAACAGTACTGTAAGGGACTTGTGGTTGTTGTTGTTATTATTATTATTATACGGCTGCAGTGGACATATAGCAGCAGCGTATATCGTCACTGGAATGACTGATGAGACAGGACACTACCACTGGTCTGATGCAGTACAACACAACAATACTGTAAGAGACTTGTTGTTGTTGTTGTTATTATTATATGGCAGCAGTGGACATATAGCAGCAGCGTATATCATCACTGGAATGACTGATGAGACAGGACACTACCACTGGTCTGATGCAGAACAACACAATAATACTGTAAGAGACTTGTGGTTGTTGTTATTAATTATTATTATTATTATACGGCAGCAGTGGACATATAGCAGGAGAGGACACCAACACTGTGACTGCCTGGACTGATGCAGCACAATACATTGTGACTACACTGGACTGGACTGAGCAGCACAACACAGCACAAGACTTGCCACCCCACTTTCCCTCCCCCACACAGACACTGGAGGATGGAGACACGTCCTCTCACTACACTCTCCGAGACTGGAGTGAAAATGGCCGTGACACGCGGCTCCTTATATGGAATCCAAATACCGCGAGAATCTGACTGCGGGTTGATGATGTTTGGTCACATTCGGGTTTCCGAGTCAGGCGGGAAAACCCGAGCCTGACTCAGATCCGGGCTCGGAAAGCTAAGTCCGGTAGGGTTCGGTACTCTGAGAACCGAACCCGCTCATCTCTAATATTCCACAGCACTTTACAGAGAATAGTTGGCTATTCACATGTCCCTGCACCAGTGGAATTTACAAATTCTATTCCCTATCACATGTTTACACACACACATTCACATTAGGGATACATTTTTTTGTTGGGATCCAATTAACCTACCAGTATATTTTTGGATTGTGGGAGGAAACCAGAGTACCCAGAGGAAACCCACACAAGTACGGGGAGAATATACAAACTCCACACAGTTTGGACTATGGTGGGAATTGAACCCATGACCTGAGTGCTGTGAGGCATTAATGCTAACCATTACACCGTCCGTACTGCACCATATGAATATATTGTTTGTTTACACCTGTAAAGTGTTAAAATTGACACTCAGAACTGGATTTGTTGATAGACCCTGTATGATAACATTTCAAAAAGGTTTCTTACCAAATCAAATAAATCGTCCATTAGGTTAAGATTAATTCAGCAGGAGACTATTTTCTCAAAACACATTTTGGATAGATGCCACCAGAGTGTGTATGTGAGTTGCAAGCAACAATGAAAGTAAATAAACCAATCAGTGGTGATAATTACTGTTGCAAACTGAAGTCCGTAAAAAAAACAAATAAATGTCCTAATGGAATTGGTGAAGAGTCTTAGGGGGAGATTTATATAAATCTTATACAAAAGAGAAATGGATTAGTTACTCATAGCAACTGAAATCTAGCCATCATTTTATAGAATGAACTAGCTAAATGATAGCTATGAGCTAATTAGTTGCTATGGACACCTCAATTTGTCATCTATAAAAGATTAGATAAATCTCCCTATTAGACATCAAACAAAATAATTTGCCACCAGTTGCGAAAATGATGATTCCCATAGTCCTTCCACCAAGTATTAAAAGAATCCCATGGCTCAGAAAGGGTTGGAAAAAGAGAAAGAAATAGGAATATAGTATGTAATGAATTTACATGCAAATAACAAATGAAGCAACAAAAAGGCAAAGCAGATCTAGGTTTTAAAGTTATTTACAAGTATTGAAATGATCTCTAGCATACCAATAAAATACAGATTTGTAGAGTAAAAAGCCACTAAATTAACAATTAACAATAACTAGAGACTACCCGCCTTGGTGTGAAGTTAAGCAACAAAAACATTTTTATTGGCTCACATACATATGTATTACTTAGCTGTTAAGTGTTGAATGACTCATACTGTACATTAAATGCAATTTAACAACAGTTTCTGGTGCTCATGTTATGTCATAATGCCATAGTAATTGTCACATTCCATGATCATATAATTACACAGTATTGTGTTGCCTACCACAGTTAACGGTACTTATCGTTACATAAAAGTAGTTGTTCTGCCCACTGGGAAATAATGCAGGTTTTATTGCAAAAATTAGACTTTACATGTTTCCATTGCAAATTGAGTAATGAAACCTATATTTTGAAAACAGTGATTTTGTTTTAATTAAAAAACTCTCCTTTGCTCATGATTCTATATCGGAAAACATATTACACAGAGTAACACAAATGTTAATGATCAATAAAACTAAAAATACATTGTAGTAAAATGTTGAAATTGTCTGCAACAAAAATTATATATATATATATATATATATATATGTATATAATTATTAAAAAATATAGAAGAAAAAAATATAAGTTTTCATAGATTCCGCAGGTACAGAAGGTCAATAGATAATTATTTCAGAATGGTGAATGGATCTGGCTGGGACATCAATAAAAAATATTATGTCTGCAGCAGATATTAATGTAACCTATTGCTTCGTAAAAATCAAACTGCATATACATTAATGATCTGCAGAGTGTGCAGAACTGTTAAGTAATTGTTGAATAAGAATATACTGTAAACATGTATATTAGCAAACAAGAAAGCTTGCAATATACAGTATCTCCATTTTAATGAGAATTTGAAATCTATATATCATCCAACATGTGGTGAATAAAAGATACATCAATCACATCTACATAAATCAGATTAGCTTCACTTTCTGATTCATTACAATTTGCATACATACCATGGCATTTAAATATCTATTTACCTCATTTTAATAAAAATTTTGCTTATTTTGAGTGAAGTAAAATATAGTGCCAGCTTATTTCTAAAATTTAAGGTAATCTATATGTATGGAAAATAAAACACTTATTCAATTTATGGGTATCTCACTTTTTTATTAAATGATTTGCAAAAGGGTAGTCCGACCCAAGAGAATGTAACAATCTAATTTAAATAATTCAACATAACTTTACTTATCATAACTTTATATTACACACTGGACGTCATCTACAGTACTGTGTAATGGTTAGATGCAGCAAAAAATGTATATGCAACATTTTACTCACGTATTTCCATTTAAGAATTGTATGTGTCACGTCTTTTATCATCTTTAATTTTTAATGTCTACATGTGTGCATGTGAGCAAACTATGGCACAGAATCAATTACATTTTGGTAGTGGAATTGCTAAATAAAACATAGTTCATAATTTTAACACAGTTATGATGCTTTCTATAAAAATATAATTGAACCAGCTTGATTATGTGAGAAACTGGGTTACACATGTGTTAACTGGTTTGAACAAGGTTTTAACAGTCAAACATGATCCAACCTTTCAATTCAAATTTAGATTTCATTTTTTTTATTCAACTAAAATTAGAGAAATGAATGTGAATTTAAAAAAATTTCTGCACCAATTTGTCATACCGGTATTCTATCTGTTGTGCAGTTGGCTGAGCATCTGCAATCGCAACTAACCACACATAGGCCCTCATTCCGAGTTGTTCGCTCGGTATTTTTCATCGCATCGCAGTGAAAATCCGCTTAGTACGCATGCGCAATGTTCGCACTGCGACTGCGCCAAGTAACTTTACTATGAAGAAAGTATTTTTACTCACGGCTTTTTCTTCGCTCCGGCGATCGTAATGTGATTGACAGGAAATGGGTGTTACTGGGCGGAAACACGGCGTTTCAGGGGCGTGTGGATGAAAACGCTACCGTTTCCGGAAAAAACGCAGGAGTGGCCGGAGAAACGGTGGGAGTGCCTGGGCGAACGCTGGGTGTGTTTGTGACGTCAACCAGGAACGACAAGCACTGAAATGATCGCACAGGCAGAGTAAGTCTGGAGCTACTCTGAAACTGCTAAGTAGTTAGTAATCGCAATATTGCGAATACATCGGTCGCAATTTTAAGAAGCTAAGATTCACTCCCAGTAGGCGGCGGCTTAGCGTGTGTAACTCTGCTAAATTCGCCTTGCGACCGATCAACTCGGAATGAGGGCCATAGCTAAATCAATGTGCAATACCGGTGTATTGCCACTCTAACATTTATAATACTCAAGGAACTAAGGGGGTCATTCCGAGTTGATTGCTTGCTAGCTATTTTTTGCAGCGCTGCAAACAGATAGTTGCCGCCTATGGGGAGTGTATTTTTGCTTTGCAAGCGTGCGATCGCATGTGCAGCTGAGCACTACAAAAAAGTTTTGTACAGTTTCTGAATAGCTCAGAACTTACTCAGCGACTGCGATCACTTCAGCCTGTTTTTGTCTGGAATTGATGTCAGACACCTGCCCTACAAATGCTTGGACACGCCTGCATTTTTCCAAACACACCCAGAAAACGGGCAGTTGACACCCACAAACACCCTCTTCCTGTCAATCTCATTGCGATCAGCTGTGCAAATGGATTCTTCATTAAATCCATCCCTCAGCAATGATCCGCTTTGTACCCGTATGACGCGCCTGCGCATTGCAGTGCATACGCATGCACAGTAGTGACCTGATTACAGCGCAGTGAAAAATACTAGCGTGCGATCAGGTCGGAATGACCCCCCAAATCCTCCACCTACCATACACTATTATGGAAATATTTGTAATGTGTTTTTCTTAATAAAAGTGTTTTATGTGTGATATAACATTTACAATGTCAGTAATGCGATTTCTCCATAATGAGATTCATAACATAAAATTTCAGGTTTTTTTTCTGTTTTCTTAAATTACAAGATAATTTATGTTTCATACTGTAGTACTCATGTAGAACATTCTGTGATTTGGCAAAGCTAGTAAAGTATACTTTAGTGCAAGTACTTCAGTTAGACAAAAGCTATAGAATTCTGTTTGTCTATAGCAGTGGTTATCAAACTATGGGTCGTGACCCCAAAGTGGGTTGCTACAATCTCAGCATGGAGTCGTGAGTGCATGCCATGGATGCACAGTCACACACTACCTTAACACAGCCCACCAACTACTCATTCCTGCTATCTCCAAGAGAAAACCGAGGGGCCTGAGCAGCAATGAGTTTTCCTCTGGGTCAGTCTGATGTTTCTCAAAACTCAAAGTTGGTCTGCACAGTTGGCGAGGAGTATGGTCAACCCCATAGTCTTGAATGGACTTGCGCCTTACCTTAGGGAGGCAGGGCTGACCCCAAGCCTCTCTGCCACTGCCTCAGCCCACTTTGCATTTATTATATGTAAAAAATGCCACCTGCCATGATGTTAATAAGCAAGCAGCGCACCGGGATTGGCAGTCCCTGTCTACCCAAAGCAGCCTACTCCCTGTAAACCTCCTGCATCCCACTGTCTTCCACTGTCACTCTCTGCCTCTCCCTGCTGCCAACTGCAACTCTATCACCCTCTGCCATTCCTTGCCTCCCTCTGCTGCCCTGTCACCTACTACATCCCCTTGTTCCCATCTGCCTCCTACTACCTGCCCTGTTTCCCCACTGCCTCCCCAGTCACCTTCTGTCTGTCCTTGCTACCCATGAAACCTCAACAAGTGGTATAACATAACATTTGCATGAATGTATATAAAAAAAATGCAGGTACAGGGGCTCTTAAAGGATCTCATCTCTGCAATGTGTAAGAAATGAAGTGATCGTTATAGTAGTCACTTTGTGCATGTGCTGTCTGCCAGCCACACATGTGGCAGTCATGTTGCAGTAACCTACTGGGGTCCTGTAATAATTTAAAGTTATGTGGGGTTCTAGAGCAAAATAGTTTGGTCAATAGCATGTAAAGTGAGTGAAGCTGTCTAAAAATATAAAGTTTCATGGTGAAGCATCATTGCATAAACCTTTCAGGTCCACTTTTAAAGTACTTCATCATTCTTAATCGTATTTGTAAATTTGCATTTCAATTAATTAAAATCTACAATTAGAATTGAGATGACAATGGTCAATTCAGTGGTGTTACTTTGATAAGACTAGGAACACTTAATGCCAATTACACTAGAGAAAAATTTAATATTTAAAGAAGTAATTTGAATATTCCATGGAATAATATTTAAAATGTTGCTTATCTCTAGTAATAATCAAGTTGCATCTGTGATACATACAAAAAGAAGTGTACGCCACACATTTTTATTATGTTTATATTTATTTAAATTTTAATAATAATGCTTAATACAGTAGTTGACTTCCGTCTTCAATCTGGACCATGACAGACATCCAAGGCAAAAGATTTGGCAAGTGTTAAACACATTAAAGTAATAGTTCAAGGCATCTACATATATGCAGCAGGTCCTTTCTTTACAGACCTTTAGTTTAGTCAACTGTTTGATGCATTATCAAGCATTTTAAATACTGTATAATTTCATGACAAATTAATACTGTAATTAAGCCTCAGAATAGTTTAATTACCGTAAACAAATTGTTAAAATGTTTATAAAATATCTCTCCAAACAGCACTGCATGTGATTCTCTTGTACTTTGTATCACAGACACTGTGCATTTTTTATTTTACATAATAAAAACAACTTAATTTTGAGTCAAATAAATGTATCGTACTATACTCACTGTGCCAAAATTGAAGTTTGCTGAAATATATAATGCATTTATTAGAAAAAGAAAATACATGTTTTCCGTCAATGTTGGCAGTGCTGTATGACTAGGTACAGTGTATTATGATTAGTTGCTCTGGGTATATTTGATGTTAATCAATTATTCTGTGGAAAATGGAGCTTAAAGACAAAACAAATCCTCAAATATTTATTGTACTTACAATATTGTTACTTTGAGCTGAGTTGCTGAGTTCCTCAGAGAGTTAGCAACTTTCAGGAATTGATCTGATAAGATAAATAGCAGCTACAGTTTGTGCTTAAAAGGAGGCATTGTTATGGAAAACATATTATCAGATTTTTCCTGGAAATAACAATTATTAAAGACTGTATTCTTGGGACCACCAGTCCCATTCTTCTTACAGATCTGGTAGCCTCTGGGTCCATATTTTGAGGAAGGTCATATGGGATTGAGTTTAGCAGAATTGTAGTTTGCCATCTATATTTCCATTGGGATTTTGAAACTCATATTTGTTTGTTTGTTAAATTATTTTATACTATATCATGCAATATTTCCATAGGGCTTGTTGGGCACATATACTGACGAGTATAAAAAAGTGTATTTTTTATTAGTGATAGATTTAATAATTTTATATAGATTAGCCATTGCGGATATTATCTCAATAAAGCTCTATGCTGTGTGTGCATTACTAGTGTGTGTCCCCTCCTGTGTGTGTGTTACTGGTGTGTGAGAGGAGTGCTTGACTGTGGAGATCACCTGTGTGTGTGTTACTGGTGTGTGAGAGGAGTACATCACTGTGGAGATCACCTGTGTGTGAGAGAAGTACGTCACTGTACAGATCACCTGTGTGTGTGCATTACTTGTGTATGAGAGGGGCACATCACTGTGGTGATCACCTGTCTGTGTGTGTTACCAATGTGTGAGAGGAGTACGTCACTGTGGAGATCACGTGTGTGTGTGCATTACCGGTATATGAGAGGAGTGCAGCACTGTGGAGATCACCTGTGTGTGAGAGGAGCACATCACTGTGGAGATCACCTGTGTGTGTTACTGGTGTGTGAGAGGAGTACATCACTGTGGATATCACCTGTGTGTGTGTGCATTACTGGTTGTGTGCATTACTGGTGTATGAGAGGAGCACATCACTGTTGAGATCACCTGTGTGTTTGTTACTGGTGTGTGAGAGGAGTACATCACTGTGGAGATCACCTGTGTGTGAGAGGAGTATGTCACTGTGGAGATCACCTCTGTGTGTGTGCATTACTGGTGTATGAGAGGAGTACATCACTGTGGAGATCACCTGTGTGTGTGTTACTGGTGTGTGAGAGGAGTACATCACTGTGGAGATCACCTGTGTGTGTGTTACTGGTGTGTGAGAGGAGTACATCACCTGTGTGTGAAAGAAGTACGTCACTGTACAGATCACCTGTGTGTGTGCATTACTTGTGTACGAGAGGAGCACATCACTGTGGTGATCACCTGTCTGTGTGTGTTACCAATGTGTGAGAGGAGTACGTCACTGTGGAGATCACCTGTGCGTGTGTTACTGGTGTGTGAGAGGAGTACATCACCTGCGTGTGAGAGGAGTATGTCACCGTGTAGATCACCTCTGTGTGTGTGTTACTGGTGTGTGAGAGGAGTACATCACTGTGAAGATCACCTGTGTGTGAGAGGAGTACGTCACTGTGGAGATCACCTCTGTGTGTGTGCATTACCTGTGTATGAGAGGAGCACATCACTGTGGAGATCACCTGTGTATATGTGTTACCAATGTGTGAGAGGAATATGTCACTGTGGAGATCACATGTGTGTGTGTTACTTGTGAATGAGAGTAGCACATCACTGTGGTGATCACCTGTCTATGTGTGTTACCAATGCGTGAGAGGAGTACGTCACTGTGGAGATCACGTGTGTGTGTGTATTACTGGTATGTGAGAGGAGTGCAGCACTGTGGAGATCACGTGTGTGTGTGTATTATCGGTGTGTGAGAGGAGAGCAGCACTTTGGAGATCACCTGTGTGTGTTACCAGTGAGTGAAAAGAGTGCATCACTGTGGAGATCACCTGTCTGTGCATGTTACCAGTGTGTAAGAGGAGAGCGTTACTGTGGGGATCGCCTGTGTGTTATCAGTGTGAGAGAGGAGAGTGTCACGGTGGAGATCACCTATGTGTGTGTGTGTGTGTGTGTGTGTATATGTGTGTGTCTGTTACAGGTGTTTTAGAGGAGTACAGCACTGTGGAGATCACCTGTGTGTATTACCGGTGTGTGAGAGGAGTGTGTCACTCTGGAGGTCACTTATGTGTGTTACCAGTGTGTAAGAGGAGTGCATCACTTTGGAGATCACCTGTGTGTGTGTTGTCGGTGTGTGAGAGAAGTGCATCACTGTGGAGCTCATGTGTATTTGTGTGTGTGTGTTACCGTTGTCAGAGAAAAGTGCATCACTGTGGAGATCACCTATGTGTGTTTGTGTGTTACTGGTGAAAGAGGAGTGCGTCACTGTGGAGATCACCTGTCTGTGTGTGTTACCAGTGTGAGAGAGGAGCACTGTGGAGATCACCTGTGTGTGTTACCATTGTGTGAGAGGAGTGCGTCACTGTGGAGATCACCTGTCTGTGCATGTTACCAGTGTGTAAGAGGAGCGCATTACTGTGGGGATCGCCTGTGTGTTATCAGTGTGAGAGAGAAGAGTGTCACTGTGGAGATCAACTGTGTGTGTGTATTTGTGTGTGTCTGTTACTGATGTGTGAGAGAGGAGTGTGGCATTGTGAAGGTCACCTGCATTTGTGTGTGTTAGTTACTGATGTGTGAGAGAAGAGTGCGGCACTGTGGAGATCACCTGCATTTGTATGTGTTAGTTACTGATGTGTGAGAGAGGAGTGCGGCACTGTGGAAATCACCTACATTTGTGTGCGTTAGTTACTGATGTGTGAGAGAGGAGTGCGGCACTGTGGAAATCACCTGCATTTGGGTGCGTTAGTTACTGATGTGTGAGAGAGAAGTGCGGCACTGTGGAGATCACCTGCATTTGTGTGCGTTAGTTACTGATGTGTGAGAGAAGAGTGCGGCACTGTGAAGATCACCTGCATTTGTGTGTGTTAGTTACTGATGTGTGAGAGAGAAGTGCGGCACTGTGGAGATCACCTGCTTTTGTGTGCGTTAGTTACTGATGTGTGAGAGAGGAGTGCGGCACTGTGAAGGTCACCTGCATTTGTGTGCGTTAGATACTGATGTGTGAGAGAAGAGTGCGGCACTGTGGAGATCATCTGTATTTGTATGTGTTAGTTACTGATGTGCGAGAGAGAAGTGCGGCACTGTGAAGATCACCTGCATTTGTGTGTGTTAGTTACTGATGTGTGAGAGAGGAGTGCGACACTGTGGAGATCACCTGCATTTGTGTGTGTCAGTTACTGATGTGTGAGAGAGGAGTGGGGCAATGTGGAGATCACCAGCATTTGTGTGCGTTACCAGTGTGAGAGAGGAGCACGTCTCTGTGGAGATAACCTGTGTGTGTGTTAACGGTTTGTTGGAGGAGTGTGTCACTGTGGCGTTCACCTATCTTTGTGTCACCAATGTGTAAGAGGAATACGTCACTGTGGAGATCACCTGCGTGTGTGTGCGTTACTTGTGTATGAGAGTAGTGCAGCACTGTGGAGATCACCTGTGTGTGTGTATTATCAGTGTGTGAGAGGAGTGCAGCACTGTGGAGATCACCTGTGTGTGTTACCATTGTGTGAGAGGAGTGCATCACTGTGGAGATCACCTGTCTGTGCATGTTACCAGTGTGTAAGAGGAGCGCATTACTGTGGGGATCGCCTGTGTGTTATCAGTGTGAGAGAGAAGAGTGTCACTGTGGAGATCAACTGTGTGTGTGTATTTGTGTGTGTCTGTTACTGATGTGTGAGAGAGGAGTGTGGCACTGTGAAGGTCACCTGCATTTGTGTGTGTAAGTTACCGATGTGTGAGAGAAGAGTGCGGCACTGTGGAGATCATCTGTATTTGTATGTGTTAGTTACTGATGTGTGAGAGAGAAGTGCGGCACTGTGGAGATCACCTGCATTTGTGTGTGTTAGTTACTGATGTGTGAGAGAAGAGTGCGGCACTGTGGAGATCACCTGCATTTGTATGTGTTAGTTACTGATATATGAGAGAGAAGTGCGGCACTGTGGAGATCACCTGCTTTTGTGTGCATTAGTTACTGATGTGTGAGAGAGGAGTGCGGCACTGTGAAGATCACTTGCATTTGTGTGCGTTAGTTACTGATGTGTGAGAGAAGAGTGCGGCACTGTGGAGATCATCTGCATTTGTATGTGTTAGTTACTGATGTGCAAGAGAGAAGTGCGGCACTGTGAAGATCACCTGCATTTGTGTGTGTTAGTTACTGATGTGTGAGAGAGAACTGCGGCACTGTGGAGATCACCTGCATTTGTGTGTGTTAGTAACTGATGTGTGAGAGAGCAGTTCGGCAATGTGGAGATCACCTGCATTTGTTTGCGTTAGTTACTGATGTGTGAGAGAAGAGTGCGGCACTGTGGAGATCATCTGCATTTGTATGTATTAGTTACTGATGTGTGAGATAGAAGTGGAGCACTGTGGAGATCACCTGCATGTGTGTGTGTTAGTTACTGATGTGTGAGAGAGAAGTGCAGCAATTTGTGTGCATTAGTTACTGATGTGTGAGAGAGAAGTGCGGCACTGTGGAGATCACCTGTTTGAGCAGTACAGATGGTGTAATAATCAGCATTATTGCCTCACAGCACTGAGGTTGTGGGTTTCTCCAACAACTCAAAAATATACTGGTAGATTAATTCACGCCTGACAAAAATTAACCCTAGTGTGTAAGTATGTTTGTGTACTATGTTTAGGTCTAGGTACTGTAGATGGACCAAGTGGTTCTTATCTAATATCAAAATTCTATGTTTCTGTGCTACTGCCTGCACCCATGTGTGCCTCTGAACCTACCCAAATACTCCTCTGCCCATACCCAAGTGGTCCTGTGTCCCTGGCCATGTTTGCCTCTGTTCCTACTAGTGATGAGCGGGTTTGGTTTCTCAGAATCCGAACCCCCCCAAACTTCACCCATTTTACATGGTTCCGAGGCAGACTAGGATCCTCCCGCCTTGCTCGGTTAACCCGAGCACGCCCGAACGTCATCATCCCGCTGTCGTATTCTCGAGAGATTCGTATTCCATATAAGGAACCGAGTGTCGCCGCCATTTTCACTCATGCATTGGAGATGATAGGGAGAGGACGTGCAGCGTTCTCTCAGTTGTGTTCAGTGTGCTGCAAATATCTGTGCTCAGTGTGCTTGCAAATATCTGTGCTCAGTATGCTGAAAATATCTACGTTCTCTGCCTGAAAAATGCTCCATATCTGTGCTGCATTGTAGTATATAGTAGGAGGACAGTGCAGAATTTTGTTGACCAGTGACCACCAGTATTATATCAGTACGGTACAGTAGTCCACTGCTCTACCTACCTCTGTGTCGTCAAGTATACTATCCATCCATACCTGTGGTGCATTTATGTTGTGCACAGTATATATAGTAGGAGGACGGTGCATAATTTTGCTGACCACCAGTATATAATATATAGCAGTACGGTACAGTAGTCCACTGTTCTACCTACCTCTGTGTCATCAAGTATAGTATGCATCCATACCTGTGGTGCATTTAAGTTGTTCGCAGTATATATAGTAGGAGGAAAGTGCATAATTTTGCTGACCACCAGTATATAATATATAGCAGTACAGTACAGTAGTCCACTGCTCTACCTACCTCTGTGTCGTCAAGTATACTATCCATCCATACCTGTGGTTTATTTTTGTTGTGCACAGTATATATAGTAGGAGTACAGTGCATAGTTTTGCTGACCACCAGTATATAATATATAGCAGTACGGTACAGTAGTCCACTGCTCTACCTACCTCTGTGTCGTCAAGTATACTATCCATCCATACCTGTGGTGCATTTAAGTTGTGCACAGTATATATATAGTAGGAGGACAGTGCATAATTGTGCTGACCACCAGTATATAATATATAGCAGTATGGTACAGTAGTCCACTGCTCTACCTACCTCTGTGTCATCAAGTATACTATCCATCCATACCTGTGGTGCATTTAAGTTGTGCACAGTATATATAGTAGGAGGACAGTGCCTAATTTTGCTGACCACCAGTATATGATATATAGCAGTATGGTACAGTAGTCCACTGCTCTACCTACCTCTGTGTCATCAAGTATACTATCCAACCATACCTGTGGTGCATTTAAGTTGTGCGCAGTATATATAGTAGGAGGACAGTACATAATTGTGCTGACCACCAGTATATATTATATAGCAGTACGGTACAGTAGTCCACTGCTCTACCTACCTCTGTGTCATCAAGTATACTATACATCCATACCTGTGGTGCATTTAAGTTGTGCGCAGTATATATAGTAGGAGGACAGTGCATAATTTTGCTGACCACCAGTATATAATATATAGCAGTACGGTATAGTTGGCCATTGCTATTGATATATTACTGCCATATAATTCCAGACATTAAAAAATAGAGAACAAAAATGTGGAGGGTAAAATAGGGAAAGATCAAGATCCACTTCCACCTCGTGCTGAAGCTGCTGCCACTAGTCATGGCCGAGATGATGAAATGCCATCAACGTCGTCTGCCAAGGCCGATGCTCAATGTCATAGTAGAAAGCATGTAAAATCCAAAAAACAAAAGTTCAGTAAAATGACCCAAAAATCAAAATTAAAAGCGTCTGATGAGAAGCGTAAACTTGCCAATATGCTATTTATGACACAGAGTGGCAAGGAACGGCTGAGACCCTGGCCTATGTTCATGGCTAGTGGTTCAGATTCACATGAGGATGGAAGCACTCATCCTCTCGCTAGAAAAATGAAAAGACTTAGGGGTCCAGTTACTAACAGTACTCTGCTCCCTGCGCTAATCCTCCTCCTGCTTCGCCTGCTTAACGCTGTGTTTCTGGGTGCAGTTACCGCTTCTATTACTAAGATTCTGCTAGACGAAGCGGCTGAACGGTAACTCACCCTCTCTGCGATGACTGTCCTAGTTCATAGCGCTGGTATACTGCGCATGTGCAGCCTCCCTTGGCCAATCCCAGACGGGCCTGCTGTGATTGGTTGAGAAACGCTCCTCACGCACAGACTCCTGGGAACTTTTTGCTCAGTTAGAGTCAGGCATTGTACACAGCAACTCAGGTAATTGCGTTGTAATTAATAATACAGCTACTTAGCGTATCTCAGTTAAAAGTGCCCCCCCAGTGTATTCCCCGAGTTTGCTCTGATCCCTCACCACCCTATTAACACTACTATGTAGAGCAGTGGATCGGGGCATGTGGCGGCTACGCACAGACTGCGCCCTTCTCAGGCAGCCTGCAACTACCACCCTCCATGGAGTGCCTTAAAAACGGGGTTCTGTCACACGAGGCTTTAACCCAACATGAGGAGGACACCCCCGATCGGCATAGACCAGGGTACATAGCTGTGGGTCAGTGGCGGACTGTGGGGTCCATGTACTAAACGGATGTTTCCTACTTGCGCTCCTTGTCTCTGGAGAATCCATGCTCAAAGTAAAGCTTGTCATCCTCACATGCTGCGCTACATGTGCTGAGATGACAGCTCCTGGAGACCAGTGTCCTTGCTTATACTGCCTGCGCTTCCTTCTCACACTACATATAGCTCAGCGCTGCCAACTATCAGGTGCTGCTGCCTGTGCCTCTGTGGAGCAGAGCTCTGTGTGTCTGCCGAGGAGTGCCTTCCTTATCTTCCCCCTGCCTCCTCCCCCCTCTCCTGCCAGAGCTCCTGTCCGTGAGTGTGATTTTCACTCTCTCTCTTTCACGGTCCCTCTCCCTCCTCCTGTCTCTCCCCACTTCTCTATCTGTGACTTCTGTCTCTCTCCTCGGTGACTGTAATTTACAGCTCAATTTATTGTCCACAGATCCCTGTATATATATCTATATACCTGCAGTATATAGGGATCTATATGTGCTGTATATAGTGCTCTACCTGCTCTGTATATACAGGGATCTGTGTGCTGTTTACCTGCTGTATGTAGGGATATATGTGCTGTATACCAGGTTCATGCAGGGCTGTATGTACTGTATAGTGTGATGTATACCCTTTGAGCATAGGGTTAAATGTGCTGTATAGTGATATGTGTACATGCTGTATAGGGATATGTTAGTTGTATATGTGGGTACCTAGGGGTCTATTCATGCAGCAGTGAAAAGCCCTGTTTTGCGTTAAACAGGGCTTTTCTCTGCTTACCGCAATACACAGAGCCGGTTACCGTGGAGAAGTCTCTGACTTCTCCAGCGGTACCCCCGCTCTCTGCCTGAATCGCATCACCATACCTTTGTATGGTAAGTGCGATTCATGAAGGTGCGGAAAGCTCTGCTTTCCGCTTCTCCATGGAGTTCAGGTTCGCCATCTCAGGACGGCGTAACCTGAACTGTGGTGCGGAGACGGCAGGGACGCTCAATGCTTCCCTGATCGCTGCTCTGCACCTCGTGCTGGCTCCGCCCCCCGACCTCCCAGCAACCACTGCGGCCTGCCGGGAGGTCAACACCCTGCGCATGCGCAAAGGGACCCGCCGCTGGACCCCGCGCATCGCTGGGAAGGACCGCTGGAGATGACCTCACCGCAGGAGCCCCAGACACCGCAGCACATCGTCGGAAGGGTGAATATACATGAATTGCTACTTATTACAACAATACATCGCATCAAAGCGATGCGATGTATAGTGATAAGTAGCAATTCTGATTTCGTTTTCTGTATGAATAGACCCCCTAGTTTGTGGGGATGTATCTTAATTTGGGGATGTACATGTGATGTATATGTAGTTATTTAGCTGGTGATAGTCATGTGAGGTATGAATAGCAGACTGCATGGGCACAAGACCTGTCACTCTGAGCTTGGCCATGTATGAATAGGAGACTGCATGGGCACAAGGACCTGTCACTTGCTATGACCTGGGACATGTATGCTTCTGAGACTGCATGGGCACAACACCTGTCTTTTGCAATGAGTTGGGATATATATGATCTCGAATATTCACATGGGGCTGATTCAGACCTGATCGTATATGTGCTAAATTTAGCACATCTACGATCAGCTTCCCTGACATGCGGAGGGACGCCCAGCACAGGGCTACTCCGCTCCGCATGTCAGGCCCTACCCCGCCACACAAGTGCAAAAGCATTGCATAGCGGTGATGCTTTTATACTTGAAGAGTAGCTCTTTACCAGCGCAGCTCCTAGAGCTACTCGTCACTGTCCGGGTTGCAGCGGCTGCGTGTTGTCACACTCGCGGCGCTGCGGCTGCCGCGCTTACCGTTCCGGGTGCGCTGTGTCTCTCGGCGTTCGTCGCCCCCGATGGGCTCCGGGTCATTGCGTCTTGCTGGCGCTGCCTCCGGCGGGTTCCCTGGGTGTGTGCGCCGCCATTGCACCCGGCGTCCACGGGAGCGTGGTGAGCGGGTGATGCCGTTGTCCCCTTCCGCCAATCAGGAGAGGGCGGGAAGTTCAAAGGCAGACGCCATACAGAGCCCCGGCGCCTGAGTATCGTCTTTCCAATGATCACCAGTGCTAGCAGCGTTCAGCGTGTTCCCAAGCTGAACGTCTCCTGTGTTCCAGCGTTGCAGAGTATCTTTCAGTGAGACATTCCCTGTGCTACCAGCGTTACAGTGTATCTTTCAGTGAGACATTCCCTGTGCTACCAGCGTTACAGTGTGTCACTCAGTGAGACATTCTCTGTGCTACCAGCGTTACAGTGTATCACTCAGTGAGACATTCCCTGTGCTACCAGCGTTACAGTGTATCTTTCAGTGAGACATTCTCTGTGCTACCAGCGTTACAGTGTATCACTCAGTGAGACATTCTCTGTGCTACCAGCGTTACAGTGTATCACTCAGTGGGACATTCTCTGTGCTACCAGCGTTACAGTGTATCACTCAGTGGGACCTTCCCTGTGCTACCAGCGTTACAGTGTATCACTCAGTGGGACATTCTCTGCGTTACCAGCGTTACAGTGTATCTCCCAGAGGGACATCTCCTGTGCTGCCAGTATTACAGGGTATCCCTAAGTGGAACGCCTCCCATACTTCCAGAGTTACACTGAATCTCAAATCCTCATTTATTTCTTCAGCATCACTCACAAGTTCTTCAGTCTTCTGTGTGTTTCAACATCGTTCTCAAATCTTCATTCATTTCTTCAGCAGCGCTCAGAAGTTCTTCAGTCTTCTGTGTGTTTCCACATCGTTCTCAAATCTTCATTCATTTCTTCAGCATCGCTCACAAGTTCTCCATTCTTCTGTGTGCTTCAACATCGTTCTCAAATCCTTTCATTTCTTCAACATCGCTCACAAGTTCTTCATTCTTCTGTGTGCTTCAACGTCGTTCTCAAGTCCTCATTCATTTCTACAACATCGCTCACAAGTTCTTCATTCTTCTGTGTGCTTCAGCATCGCCCCAAGCCTTGGCCACAACTAATTCTTTAGCATTTGCACGTCGGTTGCAACAACTGAGTTCTGCATGAGGAAAACCTACATCCGGCCATCCCTGCTCGGGCCCAGCTGTGGTTCCTCTTTCCGATCATCGGCACCCCCCACACAGGCACATTGCAGGGACGGACTGCTTTTGGAGCACTTGACACTGTGGGGTATATGCAATTGCGGTCGAATTCCGGCTGGAATTCGACCGTTTTTATATTCGACACATTTCGACAGTCGAATTCCGGCCGCCGGCGCCGGAATTCGACATATTCAATAAAAAACGGATTTGACAGTCACGCTGTCGAAAAACGTCGGAATTGACGGATAAGTGCGCCCTGGATTCAACTTTTCCGACGGTACAAAAAGGGTTAAAAAACGGGGGGGAAATGCGTGGGGTCCCCCCTCCTAAGCATAACCAGCCTCGGCCTCTTTGAGCCGGTCCTGGTTGCCAAAATACGGGGAAAAAAATGTCAGGGGATCCCCCGTATTTTAACAACCAGCACCGGGCTCTGCGCCTGGTCCTGGTGCAAAAAATATGGGGGACAGAAAGTGTAGGGGTCCCCCGTATTTTTTGTACCAGCACCGGGCTCCACTAGCTGGACAGATAATGCCACAGCCGGGGGACACTTTTATACCGCTCCCTGCGGCCGTGGCATTAAATACCCAACTAGTCACCCCTGGCAGTGGTACCCTGGAGGAGTGGGGCCCCTTTCAATCAAGGGGGTCCCCCCCCAGCCACCCAAGGGCCAGGGGTGAAGCCCGAGGCTGCCCCCCCCCCCCCCCATCCAAGGGCTGCGGATGGGGGGCTGATAGCCTTGATGAAAATGAAAGAATATTGTTTTTTGCAGAAGAACTACAAGGCCCAGCAAGCCTCCCCCGCAAGCTGGTACTTGGAGAACCACAAGTACCGGCATGCGGGGGGAAACGGGCCCGCTGGTACCTGTAGTTCTTCTGTAAAAAAAATACCCAAATAAAAACAGGACACAGACACCTTGAAAGTACAACTTTATTACATACATGCCGACACATACATACTTACCTATGTTGACACGCCGACTGTGTCCACGTCTCCAATGCCGACGTCCGGGGTACCTGCAAATAAAATTTATACTCACCTGATCCAGTGTCCGGTTTTTGTAATCCTCGTACTTGGCAGCAAAAAAAAAAACGAATACCCGATCCAGCCGGACTGAAAGGGGTCCCATGTTTACACATGGGACCCCTTTCCCCGAATGCAGAGACCCCCTGTGACTACTGTCACAGAGAGTCCCTTCAGCCAATCAGGAAGTGCCACGTCGTGGCACTCTCCTGATTGGCTTTGCGCGTCTGAGCTGTCAGACAGCGCATCGCACAGCTCCCTCCATTACTTTCAATGGTGGGAACTTTGCGGTCAGCGGTGGGGTTACCCGTGGTCAGCCGCTGACATGTCGAATTTGAGAAATGTCGAATTTGAAAAAGTCGAATTTCAAACGTCTGTTTTTTTGTCGAAAAGTCCTGTATTGCATTGTCGAATCCAATTCGACATGTTTTATGTGTCGAAAACGGCCCGTTTTTCGACTTTTCCGGCAATTCGCCGGCAATTGCATATACCCCTGTATGTGCTGCATGGCTGATAGGATCGCAAATTGCAATGCGATCCTGAGGCGTTAAGACCCCACCCAGATCACATGCATGCAATATGCGATCCTTGACAAATGCCTCTATTAACCTCATGTTTTGTGTACAAATTGTGATGTACTGATAATCCAAATGTCCCCTCGTACAGAGCAAGTCTCCCAGCTCTTGGGGACTAGGATCACATACAGAGAACCTGTCCTGCTCACGTTAGGCCCAGGTTACACAGTACACTGGGTGGGCAGCGCTTAGCCTACTTGCTCTCGATCAAGGCATCCAGCCGGCGCATAACACATCAGCTTTCACGAAACCCCTCCACACTCTGATTGGGCCAGAGTGTGCAGAGATGGAAGGGAGGAGATGCCATGTCTAACATGCATGTGTATCATCAAAGCCCAAACTCTTACTGATTTCAAGTGGTATATTTGTAAAACAGATTTATTTTAAAACATGAGTATTCAGAGGAACTCGGCAGAATTTAAGATTTCCCTGAGGACATAAAAAGAGAAGCACAGCGCATACAGGGGTGTATTTACTAAGCCTTGGAAGGAGATAAGTACCAAGCAACCAGCTCCTGACATTTAAAAAAAAAAACTGTGACAGTTACGAGCTGATTGACTGGTAGTTTATCACTAACCACTTTATCTCTCTCCATGGCTTAGTAAATAGAGACCACGGTCCTGGCCAATATTGATCGCACCTTTAGACCTAATATGAATCCAAGTTGGCGGGAAAAGGGCCAAATTTGTGGTGCTCCGAAAAGCTCATCCATATGTAGATGACCTTCGCCAACACAGCCATTGGGTTCCATTAACACAGTTTGGATATGAGGAGCTCAGTAGCTCTGCTGAGTCCACATAGAGAATGTAAACTACTGTACTCATGTAAAATATGTTTCATTCTAGTCTGAACAGTGACAGGATCTTATTGGAGCTACTGTCCCTGCAGGATAATATGGAAAAATAGCCCTGGAAATTAATTTCTTATTACCAGGATATTGGGAGAAAAACACGGGACATAATTTAAAAGCCTCTAATTTGGTTCACCCATCTCAGAACTAAAAGCACCTCTGTTTATAAAAACACAAAAAAATAAATCAGTCAGGAACTGAGGGGCAGATTTATTAAGGCATCGGGACTCCTGGTTGACACCACTTAGCTCGACACCCATTGGACGACACACCTTAGGTCAACACCACAGATAGGTCGACATGTACAAAAGGACGACCTGAAACATGGTCGACATGAATTTTTCACTTTTTTTTTTTTAACCTTTTCCATTCTTTACTGGACTACAATTGGGAATAGTCACCTGTACCGAGCACAGCGGTAATGGAGTGAGGTACCTTGCCCAAAGCATGGCGAGCGAAACGAACCATGCGAGGGGACACGGTGCACTAATGGGGGTTCCCAGTCACTTTTACGGCGAAAACGACACCAAAAAAACTGAAAAAAATCATGTCGACCTTTGTTTGTGTCAACCTTGTTCATGTCGACCTTTTGTCCATGTTGCCCTATTTGTGGTGTCGACCAAAGTGGTGTCAACCTTGAGTCACAGACCCATTTATTAAGCCTGGTGAAGTGATAAGTGGAAGGTGATAAAGCACCAGCCAGTCAGCTCCTAACTGTCATTTTTCAAAACCCAGCCTGTGACATGAAAGTTAGGAGCTGATTGGCTGATGCGTTATCACCTTCCACTTTATCACTTCACCAGGCTTAATAAATCTGCCCGAGACCTACTAGATAACTATCCATCTTGAAATCTCAACGAGAGCTGGAGAAGGGAGCTAGTCAGGATCCTGACGGTCAAAAACCCGGCGCTCACGATACCGGGATCCAGAAGGACCAGCATGCCACCACAACTTCTCACACTGGGGGTGTCCACAACACCTCTGGAGGGAGATGAAAAAAAACCTGGCACGTGTAACGCAGCACTGTGCCCGCAAGGGCCTTGTGAACAATCGCCAGGCGGATGGCATTCTGCCGGCCGTCATTCCGCTGCTGGTATTCTAAGCAACAGGATGCCAGCCACTGGTCTCACAAACCAAACCCCTGGAAACCAGCAACTCCCCACCTACACAAAAGCACACAGCTAGACACAGCACCACGTCCAACCCCTGCGATGAGAAGAAAAAAGGGTGTGCAGTGAGGAACAGACCTGGTGGAGATAGGGTTGGGAGCAGGGACGTGCAGTCAGGGGAGGCATCCCCTGTGATTAATTAGTAAAAGAATACATACAAGATACTTATGACACATATTCTATGTCATAAGTATCTTCCTTATGAAATGGCATATTTTTTTTGGGGTGAAATTACTTTGGGAGGCACTGTTAGCAGTGCCTCCCATACAGAATAGGAACGGGGAGAGAGCGGGGGGCGGAGCCTAGCACCGGGCTGTAAAAGCCCATTGAAATACAGTGGCAAAGCGGCACTGAAAAAAGTGCCTCGCTGACAGGGACACCACCCCCATGTCAGCGAGGCAGCTGTGATTGGACTGCGGATCCAGCATTGGATCCGCTGTCCAATCACCAAGACGCGGCGGGAGGCAGAAGTTGGGACGGGAGCAGCAGCAGCGGTGGGTCTGCAGTGACTGCTGCTCTCCCCTGTCATGCTCCGCTGGCTCCGTCCCCCCCCTCCCGCACACAGGCACCAGACGTCTTTCCTGTGGGCAGCTGACAGCTGCCAGAGTCCGGCGGCTCCGTCCTCCCCTCCCGCTGACTGCTTGTACTCTGTGCGGCTCTCTCCGGGCGGCTGCTCCGTCCGCATACAACAGCACGCAGGTATTTTTTTTTCTCTCTCTCTCTCTCTCTCTCCCTCTCCTTCTCCCCCTCTGTAACTCCTTATTTTCATTCACTTTTACAGGTCCCACTATTGGATTCTACTGGACAAGTGGACGTGATTCTCGGCGTGGGATGTAGGTAAGTAATCTCTTATTTTTACAGGTCCGCTATAGGATTCTACTGGACAAGTGGACGTGATTCTCGGCGTGGGATGTAGGTAAGTATGTGTGAGTGTGTAAGTGTGTTATAATAAAATTTTACTTTCACGGTGTGTGTGTTGTGTTTTTATTTGGGTATTTTTTTTGTTGTAGAACTACAAGCACCAGCGAGCCCGTTATTTCCCTGAATGCTGGTACTTGAGGTTCTCCAAGTACCAGCAAGCAGGGGAGGCTTTCTGGGCCTTGTAGTTCCATGACAAAAAACAATATTCTTTTTTTAACACTCATGACTATCAGCCTGGCACCCACCGCCCAGGGGTGCTGGGGACAGCCTCGGGCTTCACCCCTGGCCCTTGGGTGCCTGGAGGGGGGGGGCCCCTTGATTTAAGGGGTCCCCACTCCTCCAGGGAACCCCGGCCAGGGGTGACTAGTTGGGGGGGTAATGCCACGGCCGCAGGGACCTACGTAAATGTGTCCCCCGGCTGTGGCATTATGTCCCTGGCTAGTGGAGCCCGGTGCTGGTTTTAAAAATACGGGGGACCCCTACATCTTTTGTCCCCCGTATTTTTGGAACCAGGACCGGACTAAGAGCCCGATGCTGGTTGTCTAAATACGGGGAACCCCTGTCCAATTTTTCCCCAGTATTTAAACAACCAGGACCGGCTCAAAGAGCCCGAGGCTGGTTATACTTAGGAGGGGGGACCTCACGCATTTTTTTTTTTACATTTTTTAACCCATTCAGACCCTTCTCCATTAAGTTAATGGAAGCCCTGGACAACAGAATTGCATTCATGTCCTCCTCCCACTCCCTTCCCAGTACCAAACACTCATTTTTTTTCTATAAAAATGTACAATATATCACAAGTATGATGAGCAGGCAGGCAGCGGGCATTGGCGGCATCGGAGTGAGATGCAAATTAGTGGCGGAGGGATGGGTCAGTTTATGGTGGCCGAGTTTGTAAGCCGGTGGCGGTGGCAGCGGGCATCGACTCAGGGGCAGTAGCAGGCATTGGCTCGGTGGCGGTAGGGGTCATCGGCAGGATTTTGCAGACATTATGGCTGTAGTGCCTCACCAGCCACTGACCTCACCGCACGCCACTGGTTGGGAGAGAGAGACACATGGGGCATAAGGAGACAGATATAGAGGTGTAGGGAGAGAGCCAAAGGGGTAGAGAGAGACAGAGGGTGGGGAGAAAGATAAACCTGTAGGGGGTAAGAAAGAGAGACACCGAGGGTGAGGATAAAGGTTATCCTGTAGGGAAAAAGAGATTATGAGAGATACAGAGGGAGAGGATAAAGATATACCTGTAGTGAAAAAGACTTTGAGAGACAGGCTGGTAGGGAAACAGGGCCGAGAGACATGGGTGGTCATTCCGAGTTGTTCGCTCGCTAGCTGCTTTTAGCAGCAGTGCACACACTAAGCCGCCGCCCTCTGGGAGTGTATCTTAGCTTAGCAGAAGTGCGTTGCAGAGTATCTTTCAGTGAGACATTCCCTGTGCTACCAGCGTTACAGTGTATCTTTCAGTGAGACATTCCCTGTGCTACCAGCGTTACAGTGTGTCACTCAGTGAGACATTCTCTGTGCTACCAGCGTTACAGTGTATCACTCAGTGAGACATTCCCTGTGCTACCAGCGTTACAGTGTATCTTTCAGTGAGACATTCTCTGTGCTACCAGCGTTACAGTGTATCACTCAGTGAGACATTCTCTGTGCTACCAGCGTTACAGTGTATCACTCAGTGGGACATTCTCTGTGCTACCAGCGTTACAGTGTATCACTCAGTGGGACCTTCCCTGTGCTACCAGCGTTACAGTGTATCACTCAGTGGGACATTCTCTGCGTTACCAGCGTTACAGTGTATCTTCCAGAGGGACATCTCCTGTGCTGCCAGTATTACAGGGTATCCCTAAGTGGAACGCCTCCCATACTTCCAGAGTTACACTGAATCTCAAATCCTCATTTATTTCTTCAGCATCACTCACAAGTTCTTCAGTCTTCTGTGTGTTTCAACATCGTTCTCAAATCTTCATTCATTTCTTCAGCAGCGCTCAGAAGTTCTTCAGTCTTCTGTGTGTTTCAACATCGTTCTCAAATCTTCATTCATTTCTTCAGCATCGCTCACAAGTTCTCCATTCTTCTGTGTGCTTCAATATCGTTCTCAAATCCTTTCATTTCTTCAACATCGCTCACAAGTTCTTCATTCTTCTGTGTGCTTCAACGTCGTTCTCAAGTCCTCATTCATTTCTACAACATCGCTCACAAGTTCTTCATTCTTCTGTGTGCTTCAGCATCGCCCCAAGCCTTGGCCACAACTAATTCTTTAGCATTTGCACGTCGGTTGCAACAACTGAGTTCTGCATGAGGAAAACCTACATCCGGCCATCCCTGCTCGGGCCCAGCTGTGGTTCCTCTTCCCGATCATCGGCACCCCCCACACAGGCACATTGCAGGGACGGACTGCTTTTGGAGCACTTGACACTGTGGGGTATATGCAATTGCGGTCGAATTCCGGCTGGAATTCGACCGTTTTTATATTCGACACATTTCGACTGTCGAATTCCGGCCGCCGGCGCCGGAATTCGACATATTCAATAAAAAACGGATTTGACAGTCACGCTGTCGAAAAACGTCGGAATTGACGGATAAGTGCGCCCTGGATTCAACTTTTCCGACGGTACAAAAAGGGTTAAAAAACGGGGGGGAAATGCGTGGGGTCCCCCCTCCTAAGCATAACCAGCCTCGGCCTCTTTGAGCCGGTCCTGGTTGCCAAAATACGGGGAAAAAAATGTCAGGGGATCCCCCGTATTTTAACAACCAGCACCGGGCTCTGCGCCTGGTCCTGGTGCAAAAAATATGGGGGACAGAAAGTGTAGGGGTCCCCCGTATTTTTTGTACCAGCACCGGGCTCCACTAGCTGGACAGATAATGCCACAGCCGGGGGACACTTTTATACCGCTCCCTGCGGCCGTGGCATTAAATACCCAACTAGTCACCCCTGGCCGTGGTACCCTGGAGGAGTGGGGCCCCTTTCAATCAAGGGGGTCCCCCCCCAGCCACCCAAGGGCCAGGGGTGAAGCCCGAGGCTGTCCCCCCCCATCCAAGGGCTGCGGATGGGGGGCTGATAGCCTTGATGAAAATGAAAGAATATTGTTTTTTGCAGAAGAACTACAAGGCCCAGCAAGCCTCCCCCGCAAGCTGGTACTTGGAGAACCACAAGTACCGGCATGCGGGGGGAAACGGGCCCGCTGGTACCTGTAGTTCTTCTGTAAAAAAAAATACCCAAATAAAAACAGGACACAGACACCTTGAAAGTACAACTTTATTACATACATGCCGACACATACATACTTACCTATGTTGACACGCCGACTGTGTCCACGTCTCCAATGCCGACGTCCGGGGTACCTGCAAATAAAATTTATACTCACCTGATCCAGTGTCCGGTTTTTGTACAAGTGGACGTGATTCTCGGCGTGGGATGTAGGTAAGTAATCTCTCATTTTTACAGGTCCGCTATAGGATTCTACTGGACAAGTGGACGTGATTCTCGGCGTGGGATGTAGGTAAGTATGTGTGAGTGTGTAAGTGTGTTATAATAAAATTTTACTTTCACGGTGTGTGTGTTGTGTTTTTATTTGGGTATTTTTTTTTTGTAGAACTACAAGTACCAGCGAGCCCGTTATTTCCCTGAATGCTGGTACTTGAGGTTCTCCAAGTACCAGCAAGCGGGGGAGGCTTTCTGGGCCTTGTAGTTCCATGACAAAAAACAATATTCTTTTTTTTAACACTCATGACTATCAGCCTGGCACCCACCGCCCAGGGGTGCTGGGGACAGCCTCGGGCTTCACCCCTGGCCCTTGGGTGCCTGGAGGGGGGGGGACCCCTTGATTTAAGGGGTCCCCACTCCTCCAGGGAACCCCGGCCAGGGGTGACTAGTTGGGGGGGTAATGCCACGGCTGCAGGGACCTACGTAAATGTGTCCCCCGGCTGTGGCATTATGTCCCTGGCTAGTGGAGCCCGGTGCTGGTTTTAAAAATACGGGGGACCCCTACATCTTTTGTCCCCCGTATTTTTGGAACCAGGACCGGACTAAGAGCCCGATGCTGGTTGTCTAAATACGGGGAACCCCTGTCCAATTTTTCCCCAGTATTTAAACAACCAGGACCGGCTCAAAGAGCCCGAGGCTGGTTATACTTAGGAGGGGGGACCTCACGCATTTTTTTTTTTTACATTTTTTAACCCATTCAGACCCTTCTCCATTAAGTTAATGGAAGCCCTGGACAACAGAATTGCATTCATGTCCTCCTCCTACTCCCTTCCCAGTACCAAACACTCATTTTTTTTCTATAAAAATGTACAATATATCACAAGTATGATGAGCAGGCAGGCAGCGGGCATTGGCGGCATCGGAGTGAGATGCAAATTAGTGGCAGAGGGATGGGTCAGTTTATGGTGGCCGAGTTTGTAAGCCGGTGGCGGTGGCAGCGGGCATCGACTCAGGGGCAGTAGCAGGCATTGGCTCGGTGGCGGTAGGGGTCATCGGCAGGATTTGGCAGACATTATGGCTGTAGTGCCTCACCAGCCACTGACCTCACCGCACGCCACTGGTTGGGAGAGAGACACATGGGGCATAAGGAGACAGATATAGAGGTGTAGGGAGAGAGCCAAAGGGGTAGAGAGAGACAGAGGGTGGGGAGAAAGATAAACCTGTAGGGGGTAAGAAAGAGAGACACCGAGGGTGAGGATAAAGGTTATCCTGTAGGGAAAAAGAGTATGAGAGATACAGAGGGAGAGGATAAAGATATACCTGTAGTGAAAAAGACTTTGAGAGACAGGCTGGTAGGGAAACAGGACCGAGAGACATGGGTGGTCATTCCGAGTTGTTCGCTCGCTAGCTGCTTTTAGCAGCAGTGCACACACTAAGCCGCCGCCCTCTGGGAGTGTATCTTAGCTTAGCAGAAGTGCGAACGAAAGGATCGCAGCGCTGATGCAAAAATATTTTCAAGCAGTTTCTGAGTAGCTGCAGACCTACTCCTACCTTGTGATAATTTTCAGTCTATTTAGTTCCTGCTTTGACGTCACAAACATGCCCTGCGTTCGGCCAGCCACTCCCCCGTTTCTCCAGCCACTCCCCTGTTTCCCCAGGCACGCCTGCGTTTTTTAGCACTCTCCCGGAAAACGCTCAGTTACCACCCAGAAACACCCACTTCCTGTCAATCACTCACCGATCAGCAGGGCGACTGAAAAGCGTCGCTCGACCTTGTGTAAAAATGCATCGTTTTGTGTGAAAGTACTTCGCGCGTGCGCACTGCGGCCCATACGCATGCGCAGAAATGCAGATTTTTAGCCTGATCGCTGCGCTGTGAACAACGGCAGCTAGTGAACAACTCGGAATGACCCCCATGGAGGCTAAAAGTACAAAAGACTTGGTGGTTGGGGATTGAGAGAGACATGGGGACATAAGGGCCCTACACACTGGCAGATAAAATGCACGATATGAACGTTCTCATTCATTAATGAACGAGAACTCGTTCATATCGTGCAGTGTGTAGGCACCAACGATTAACGATGTGCGGCCCCGCGCTCGTTAATCGTTGGTGCCCCGTCGCTTATGCATGCAGGCCAATATGGACAATCTCGTCCATATTAGCATGCAATGCTATGGAGCCGGGTGACGTGGGAAGTGAAGAAACTTCACTGCCCCGTCACCGGGTCGCCCGTCAGCTGTATCTGCCGTCGGGCAGCTCGGTGGCGTATCTACCAGTGTGTATCGCCAATTAGGATTTGAAAGGAAACATTAAGGGGGAGTGGAAGAGAAAGAAATGGGGGGTGGGTAGGAGTTGGGATCAGGAGCCCAGCGTCCAGCATCCCACTGGTCTGATTACAGGCAGTGGGATGCCGGCTGACAAAGTGCAGGCAGCGTGGTGAACGCTCACAAGGCAGAAAGACAGAGGGGAGCAAACAGTGTAACAGGGGTTATGGGAAGAGGTATGGTTGATTCTATTTCGGAGTGGGAGAAGGGACCTTCTGACGTATCTAGGGGAAGAGACACGTCACCAGGGGGAGGAGCTACGGGCGAACAGGGTAACCGAAAAGTACCCTCGCGGGCTCACTTCGCTCGCCACCTGATTACTAAAGGTAATAGTTGGTGGCGTGGATAGTAGAGGAACTATCCCGCTGGCCTAGCTCCTCCCCCTTCTGTCATAACTCCTCCCCCTTACGGAAAAGGTCCCTTAGCCCACTTGATTCTAGCATCTACCGAAGAGGTATACCTAGAGGGAGAGAGAAGGGGAGTAGGGAAAGCGAGATATGTGGGTTTGGGAGATGTAGGTGACATGAGACAAGAGAAAGGACATATAATGAAACTTTTTCTGAAGATATATGTAGCAGTAGTCAGACCTGTCTGATGTATGTGGTCTTGGTGTGGTGCAATGACAGAAACCCCTTAACTGACACTGCAGCACAATAGTAAAGATATATAGCTGACAAGAGGTCATCATCCTGTCATGTCTACAGATGATTCTGCTGCTGCCAACACAAAGACATCACCCAGAGCCCACCCACACAACAGGCACAGTCACAGTAAGTCAAAGCCTTTATTA
Source organism: Pseudophryne corroboree (assembly GCF_028390025.1). Taxonomy (NCBI): domain Eukaryota; kingdom Metazoa; phylum Chordata; class Amphibia; order Anura; family Myobatrachidae; genus Pseudophryne; species Pseudophryne corroboree. The sequence continues at coordinate 773,994,691 of NC_086445.1, forward strand.
AATAAAAACTCACAATTTACACTGAGTATCCTGACCAGGGCTAAACAAGAGAGAACTCAAATACATAAACAATCCAGGATCCAGAAACACACTGCACAGCTGCGGCAGCCTGCCTCGAGGACACAGAGTGAAGCACGTGACGTCAGCTGACCTGCTCCAGCAGGATTTTTTTTTACAAACAAGAAAAACTTTAATCAGAAAACAAAAAACGAACACTGCAGGTCAGCAGATAACGGCTCTGTGCTGCAGGGAGGGCTGTTAACGGCAGCTAAACCTGACGAAGCGGGCACAGGAGGAAAGGGGCAGCGGTGAGCCATCAGAGGTTTTAGTAATAGCAGAGGGGAATATCGCCGCCATAGTAGCCTATGACAGTGCGATATTAGGCACAGTACTTAGCACAGGCAGATAACAGGCAGTTAAAATGCTTTAGTACATGCAGAGAAGCGATATGTACAAGCATTTTCACTGAATTTTTCGTTGTGGAGGCTTATCTTCGTTTAGTACATGGACCCCTAAAGCTGGTAAAAGCACAGCAAAGAACTGTGCATTCTTCTAAATCACAAATCCCCAAGGAGAGTCCAATTGTGTCGGTTGCGATGCCTGACCTTCCCAACACTGGACGGGAAGAGGTGGCGCCTTCCACCATTTGCACGCACACTGCAAGTGCTGGAAGGAGCACCCGCAGTCCAGTTCCTGATAGTCAAATTGAAGATGTCACTGTTGAAGTACACCAGGATGAGGATATGGGTGTTGCTGGCGCTGAGGAGGAAATTGACAAAGAGGATTCTGATGGTGAGGTGGTTTGTTTAAGTCAGGCACCCGGGGAGACACCTGTTGTCCGTGGGACGAATATGGCTATTGACATGCCTGGTCAAATTACAAAAAAAAATCACCTCTTCGGTGTGGAATTATTTTAACAGAAATGCGGACAACAGGTGTCAAGCCGTGTGTAGCCTTTGTTAAGCTGTAATAAGTAGGGGTAAGGACGTTAACCACCTTGGAACATCCTCCCTTATACGTCACCTGGAGCGCATTCATCAGAAGTCATTGACAATTTCAAAAACTTTGGGTGACAGCGGTAGCAGTCCACTGCCAACTAAATCCCTTCCTCTTGTAACCAAGCTCCTGCAAACCACACCACCAACTCCCTCAGTGTCAAATTCCTCCTTAGACAGGAAAGCCAATAGTCCTGCAGGCCATGTCACTGTCAAGTCTGATGAGTCCTCTCCTGCCTGGGATTCCTCCGACGCATCCTTGAGTGTAACGCCTACTGCTGCTGGCGCTGCTGTTGTTGCTGCTGGCAGTCGATCGTCATCCCAGAGGGGAAGTCGGAAGACCACTTGTACTACTTCCAGTAAGTACTTGACTGTCCAACAGTCCTTTGCGAGGAAGATGAAATATCACAGCAGTCATCCTGCTGCAAAGCGGATAACTCAGGCCTTGGCAGCCTGGGCAGTGTTAAACGTTTTTCCGGTATCCACCATTAATTCACAGGAAACTAGAGAATTGCTTTAGGTACTGTGTCCCCGGTACCAAATACCATCTAGGTTCCATTTCTCTAGTCAGGCGATACCGAGAATGTACACAGACCTCAGAAAAAGAATCACCAGTGTCCTAAAAAATGCAGTTGTACCCAATATCCACTCAACCACGGACATGTGGACAAATGGGGCAGGGCAGACTAAGGACTATATGACTGTGACAGCCCACTGGGTAGATGTATTGCCTCCCGCAGCAAGAACAGCAGCGGCGGCACCAGTAGCAGCATCTCGCAAACGCCAACTCGTTCCTATGCAGGCTACGCTTTGTATCACCGCTTTCCATAAGAGGCACACAGCTGACAACCTCTTAAGGAAACTGAGGAACATCATTGCACAATGGCTTACCGCAATTGGACTCTCCTGGGGATTTGTGACATCGGACAACGCCAGCAATATTGTGTGTGCATTATATGTGGGCAAATTCCAGCACGTCCCATGTTTAGCACATACATTGAAGTTGGTGGTGCAGAATTATTTAAAAAACGACAGGGGCGTGCAAGAGATCCTGTTGGTGGCCCGAAGAATTGCGGGCCACTTTAGGCATTCAGCCACCGCGTGCTGAAGACTGGAGCACCAGCAAACACTCCTGAACCTGCCCTGCCATCATCTGAAGCAAGAGGTGGTAACGAGGTGGAATTCAACCCTCTATATGCTTCAGAGGATGGAGGAACAGCAAAAGGCCATTATAGCCTATACAGCTACCTACGATATAGGCAAAGGAGGGGGAATGCACATGACTCAAGCGCAGTGGAGAATGATATCAACGTTGTGCAAGGTTCTGCAACCCTTTGAACTTGCCACACGTGAAGTCAGTTCAGACACTGCCAGCCTGAGTCAGGTCATTCCCCTCATCAGGCTTTTGCAGAAGAAGTTGGAGAGATTGAAGGAGGAGCTAAAACAGAGCGATTCCGCTATGCATGTGGGACTTGTGGATGGAGCCCTTAATTCGCTTAACCAGGATTCACGGGTGGTCAGTCTGTTGAAATCAGAGCACTACATTTTGGCCACCGTGCTCGATCCTAGGTTTAAAGCCTACGTTGTATCTTTCTTTCCGGCAGACACAAGTCTGCAGAGGTTCAAAGACCTACTGATGAGAAAATTGTCAAGTCACGCGGAACGTGACCCATCAACAGCTCCTCCTTCACATTCTCCCGCAACTGGGGCTGCGAGGAAAAGGCTAAGAATTCCGAGCCCACCCGCTGGCGGTGATGCAGGGCAGTCTGGAGCGAGTGCTGACATCTGGTCCGGACTGAAGGACCTGCCAATGATTACTGACATGTCGTCTACTGTCACTGCATATGATTCTGTCACCATTGAAAGAATGGTGGAGGATTATATGAGTGACCGCATCCAAGTAGGCACATCAGACAGTCCGTACATATACTGGCAGGAAAAAGAGGCAATTTGGAGGCCCTTGCCCAAACTGGCTTTATTTTACCTAAGTTGCCCCCACTCCAGTGTGCACTCCAAAAGAGTGTTTAGTGCAGCCGCTCACCTTGTCAGCAATCGGCATACGAGGTTACTTCCAGAAAATGTGGAGAAGATGATGGTCATCAAAATCAATTATAATCAATTCCTCCATGGAGACATTCACCAGCAATTGCATCCAGAAAGTACACAGGGACCTGAGATGGTGGATTCCAGTGGGGACGAATTAATCATCTGTGAGTAGGGGGATGTACACATTGAAAGGGGTGAGGAATCGGAGGAGGAGGTGGACATCTTGCCTCTGTAGAGCCAGTTTGTGCAAGGAGAGATTGATTGCTTCTTTTTTGGTGGGGGCCCAAACCAACCAGTCATTTCAGTCACAGTCGTGTGGCAGACCCTGTCACTGAAATGATGGGTTTGTTAAAGTGTGCATGTCCTGTTTATACAACATAAGGGTGGGTGGGAGGGCCCAAGGACAACTCCATCTTGCACCTCTTTTTTCTTTCATTTTTCTTTGCATTATGTGCTGTTTGTGGACAATTTTTTGAAGTGCCATCCTGTCTGACACTGCAGTGCCACTCCTAGATGGGCCAGGTGTTTGTGTCGGCCACTTGGGTCGCTTAGCTTAGTCACACAGCTACCTCATTGCACCTCTTTTTTTCTTTGCATCATGTGCTGTTTGGGGACTATTTTTTAAATCTGCCATCCTGTCTGACACTGCAGTGCCACTCCCAGATGGGCCAGGTGTTTGTGTCGGCCACTTGGGTCGCTTAGCTTAGGCACACAGCTACCTCATTGCACCTCTTTTTTTCTTTGCATCATGTGCTGTTTGGGGACTATTTTTTAAATCTGCCATCCTGTCTGACACTGCAGTGCCACTCCTAGATGGGCCAGGTGTTTGTGTCGGCCACTTGGGTCGCTTAGCTTAGTCACACAGCTACCTCATTGCACCTCTTTTTTTCTTTGCATCATGTGCTGTTTGGGGACTATTTTTTAAATCTGCCATCCTGTCTGACACTGCAGTGCCACTCCCAGATGGGCCAGGTGTTTGTGTCGGCCACTTGGGTCGCTTAGCTTAGGCACACAGCTACCTCATTGCACCTCTTTTTTTCTTTGCATCATGTGCTGTTTGGGGACTATTTTTTAAATCTGCCATCCTGTCTGACACTGCAGTGCCACTCCTAGATGGGCCAGGTGTTTGTGTCGGCCACTTGGGTCGCTTAGCTTAGTCACACAGCTACCTCATTGCACCTCTTTTTTTCTTTGCATCATGTGCTGTTTGGGGGCTATTTTTTAAATCTGCCATCCTGTCTGACACTGCAGTGCCACTCCTAGATGGGCCAGGTGTTTGTGTCGGCCACTTGGGTCGCTTAGCTTAGTCATCCAGCGACCTCGGTGCAAATTGTAGGACTAAAAATAATATTGTGAGGTGTGAGGTGTTCAGAATAGACTGGAAATGAGTGGAAATTTTGGTTATTGAGGTTAATAATACTATGGGATCAAAATGACCCCCAAATTCTATGATTTAAGCTGTTTTTGAGGGGTTTTTGTAAAAAAACACCCGAATCCAAAACACACCCGAATCCGACAAAAAATTTTCAGGGAGGTTTTGCCAAAACGCGTCTGAATCCAAAACACAGCCGCGGAACCGAATCCAAAACCAAAACACAAAACCAGAAAAATGTCCGGTGCACATCACTAGTTACTACCTATGTGTGCCTCTGCCTGTACTCATGTGTGCCTTTGCCCATACCCATGTGTGCCTCTCCCTGTACCCATGGGTGCATCTGCACCTACCAATCTGTGCCTCCACCCATACCCATGTGTACCTCTGCTCCCCTTTGTTTTTTGTTTGTATCCCTGTCTATGTGGCTATTTATTATTTTCTTCTCTCCCCCATGTACATACACAATACATAATTTAAAATTGAGTTTTTCAAGCTTAAATGAAAGTTTTATTCCACTTATTACTTTTATGTTACATGGACACCATTGTAGCTCACCAGTGACACAACACCGCTTTCTCTGAGCTGCTGTTTTTAAATATTTTGCTACTTGGGCAACAACATGAGCCAGGCAGTGGTACAAGAGGAGATAGCCGACCAGTGCTGATGAGCTACAGCTGCATATCAATAAGTTTCTTTTTTATGTAAAACAGACTTTAACCAGTACTGAATTATACAACACCTTTATTTCTAGAGTATAGCCATTCTTAAGGATGGGATGCACATGTGCCAGTGTTTTGGATTTGTCCCCCAGAATAAAATTTGCCTGCCAGCACTTGCTCCTCTGCTATAACACAGATCTTAAGAATAGGACTCTGGACTAGAAAATTAAAGCAATATTTCTTTCAATTCAAGCTCAAGAAAAACATTTAAGCTAAAATAAAAAAGAAAGAAGGATAAGGAGAGGAAGAAATAATAGTAGAAATGCTGTAAAAAAATTGCATGTAATAGTTCAATCATAAAACACAATGTACAAAACTCACAGGGCCTGTGTCTTATATATTCTGTTTCCGGTCCCCCGGCGCATGCAGCGCTATTTTGTATATTCCCTCTGTTGTACTGTGAATATTAATGCATACACAGGCATACTGATTGTTTATTTGGCCTTTTGTGCTGGTGGTAAACGGTTAATCAAGTGGAATAAAGGTTTGGATAATTATTCAGGTGACTTTTTGAGTTGACCCCTCACACCCTTGATACTTCCGGGTCAAGGGGTATTTAAATCCCCTGCTTAGATCCAATTGGTGCATGCAGCCCTGGTTTGTGCATTGTTCCACATGATTCTATGAGTAACTATGTTGGGTTTGTCCCACTGATTAAGTTTGATGTTTGTATAATCCTATAATCTTTTGATTTGGGTTTATTTATTGTTTGTAGCTATGGATTTGATGTGGGAGAACACTTAACCCAGGGGCTGCCCTATGTGTATCCTCTTGGACCTATAGGTATTTATTGATCGTTGATTATGGCTTTTTTTATATATATTTCTATGCCTCAGATGCACATTGTTTAAACAGAGTATATGTGTAATCACAGTGGCTGAATGTCCTTTTTGAGATCCTGCAGCTGTTGACCCTGAGTGGGAGAATGCCTTATCCAGGTGTAGCCTTGTGCACACCTGTCCAGACCCATAGGTATTTATGTGGTAACAAGGTTTGATATATACATTTGATTCTGATACACATTTATAATAGAGATATCCTTTGATTACAGCAGTGGTTTGGTTGCAGAGCTGTGATTATATGGACATTCTCCGAACTTGGTATACAGCAGTTCAGACATGCAGCCCCATTGGAATGTGCTGATAGAGGTGAGGAGGGGTAGGCCTTGCATGCATTTTAAGACCAGTGGTGAACACAGGGGGGTATATTTACAAAGATTCGTGTTTTGGACATTTTGAAGGGTGTTTGAACTCGAATGGTATCGGGTGCATTTTACTGCAACTTTTTGAATCCTGATACGATCATTCACTAGGCTGCCGAGTTTTGCACAATCGTTTTTTCCGATGTCGATTCGTAATATCAGGCAGTGTTTTACGGGAGTGATGAGTAAAACACTGCCTGACAAAACACAAGGAATCCCGGCCGGATCTGTGAGATCCGTGCAGGGCTTCATTGTGTACCTTAAAAAGTTGATTAAAGTCTTACAAAATCTGAAAAAATTTGCGTGGGGTCCCCCCTCCTAAGCACAGCCAGCCTCGGGCTCTTTGAGCCGGTCCTGGCATAGGCGCTACATTGTATCTGTGCCGTGTGCTGCCTCACAGACACTACAGGAGCACACAGCCAATCAGGAGAGTGGCATGACGTGGCGCTCCCTGATTGGCTGAAGGGACCCTCTTTGACAGGAGTCAGGGGGGGTCCTGGTAGTCGGGGAAAGGGGTCCCATGTGTAAACATGGGACCCCTTTCAGTGTGTGGTCTGGATTCCGTTTTATTATTTTGCAAAGTACGTTGATTATACAAAGGTCTGATTCTACACTGGATTATGTGAGTATAATTTTTTCACAGGTACCCCAAGGATTCTACATGGAGAAGAGGACCGAGCCTCGTGGGAACATAGGTAAGTATGTATATATGGAGGTGTGCATGTATGTAATAAACTTATACTTTCACGGTGTGTGTGTCCTGTTTTTTGGGGGGTATTTTTTTAGTAGTAGTACTACAGGTACCAGCGGGCCCGGTTTACCACCGCATGCTGGTACTTGTAGTTCTCCAAGTACCAGCTTGCGGGGGAGGCTTGCTGGGACTTGTAGTACTGCTACTAAAAACAATATTCACATTTTTTTCAAAAGGCTATCAGCCCCCCATCCACTGCCCTTGGATGGGGGGACAGCCTCGGGCTTCACCCCTGTCCCTTGGGTGGCTGGAGGGGGGACCCCTTGATTTAAGGGGTTCCCACTCCTCCAGGGTACCCTGGCCAGTGGTGACTAGTTGGGGATGTAATGCCAGGGCCGCAGGGACCAGTATAAAAGTGTCCCCCGACTGTGGCATTATGTACCTGGCTAGTGGAGCCCGGTGCTGGTTTCAAAAATACGGGGGACCCCTACGCTTTTTGTCCCCTATATTTTTGGTACCAGGACCAGGCACAGAGCCCGGTGCTGGTTGATTAAATATGGGGGAACCCCTGTCATTTTTTCACCCATATTTTTTCAACCAGGACCGGCTCAAAGAGCCCGAGGCTGGTTATGCTTAGGAGGGGGGATCCCACTCAATTTTTTTTTCAGTTTTTACACTAAACAGACCCTTTCCCATAGATAACCATGCACAGATCTCACTGATTCGTGCATGGTTATCCAAACTCGACTGGAAAAAGCAGGTCTATTTTTTTGCTGCTTTTTTTAACGAATCGAAAAAAAACAGACCCGCACTTGAGCACTCAGAAACTAACACCCAAATACGAATGAATAGTGAATGCCCGTATTGTATGAAATAACAGCGGCGTTTGACCGATGGTCTATTCATTCGTATTTCGGAACTTTGCAAATCAAACCATTACGAATAGTCCAAACACTGCCGAGATTGGTGCTTAGTGAATTCCCGGATTGGGACTTAGAAAAAAAAAAACACAAAACGGACAAACTCGAATTCTTAGTAAATATTGGCCAGGGTGTTAATTTATTCCTCCTTGTAGTCTCACTACTCTGCCACCTGTTTTTGGTATATGAGTTCCTTTTTTCTAAATCTGGTATTATGTAGTAGTTTATGTTGACACAAGCATTGTCGCTAATATTGTTATATATTGGGACCTGGGAGGCTCAGTCATGTTTATGTTCTATTTTTTCTAGATATACTTTTAATTATTCGGATTCATTATATTATGATTGGATTTGATGATTCATGTATGGCCCTTCTTGAAAAAGATCCTGGTTTTTGGATCGAAACGTCGAAACCTTTGAGGCTACAATAAAAATTTTCTATTGAAGAAATGTGTGGACTTTATACACAGTGAGAGTGCACCCTCCACCACGTGGAATTCTCGTCTACATTTGCGGACATTTTGTCTGTCGGGAGCACCCACCATTAGGAACTTTGATGAGAGTGCAGAACCCTCTTGTTTGTTTGTTTTTATATTTTTATATATATATATATATATATATATATATATATATACATACATATATATATACTGTATAAAATAGAAACACCTAAAACTGGACACATTAGCATAAAAAATATATATTTTAGAACATAGTAAGCATAATTTGCTACAATGAGAAAGAAAATCATTCCATGCAACCTGCAATAAATGTGTAAAAAATTAGCTTCAACTAAGTAAAACCATTTCAAATATTAGGTATCTTTTTGATTGTTCTCCAATCATCCAATAAGGTATTCTGAAAACCTTGCTCAGAGTACTGTACATAAAATGTAAAGTATAATGATAGTATTAGTAGATGTTAGTACAAGTAACAGAAATACTGCAAAAAAATTCCTTAATTCTCTCCTTATGGCATATTGGTGAGTTTAGATTGCAGATTCATAGGTAATCAGTATTGTTCACATCAAATAGCAGCATAAACTGTTACTGTAGTACAGTAGAAACAATATATAAGTTATGTAACCAGTAGTTTTTGCAGAGTGACTTCCAATTACAATGTATCCATAAAGTCAATTAGTGGAGAGAGTATTCATTTAGCATAAAATAGGAAGTCATCCAAATCATAGATTACAACCAATCCCTTTTATATTAACACTAATGAAGTTCTCCACTAAATTAGGCTACAGCCATCAGCAGGAGAAGAATCTCCTACAGAGAGTCATCTGGAACTTATGCTCTTATGCCTTTCCCCACCTCCCGACTGATCAGCAGCATTTTCAGAAATTCAAGTCTTCCATGAATCTCAAATATCCAAATTTAGTAAATCTTGATTTGAAGTGTATAAGCATGCATACAATGATAGTTACAAACCCCCCAAAATGCACAGGTGCTACACAGAGATACAGATAAAGAAAAGTGGCCTATTGTCCAATATTTACGGGGGGAAAGATGTGCAATTGGACAATGCAGAGAGCATCCTATTATAAGAGTAGGAAAATAATTTATCTGTGTTGGCTTTGAGCTGGAGCTGAAAGTCAGTGTTTTTTACAGAGTGGAAATGACAGTCTATCTTTGTGGAAAACAAAGAACACCCCTATATGGCATCATCTACCTCTCACATTTAATAATATTATATTGCAAATTAAATTGATATTTGGGTAGTAGTCCATAAAGGAATACACTTTGGGGGACATCCAATTATCTGAGGTTCATCACCGTGGGTGATGATATCACACGAGGCTACCCTATTATCCCCGATAAGCTGGCACAAGCTACAGCTTATTGGGTTTTCCTGTTACTGCACCGGTGTATGGCTCCTGACAACCCCCGTTGCAGTGCTAAACCTCCAGCATCCCAGTCACATGACCTCTACCTCATCATCAGACCACCGGGGGGGAGGCGGTGGAAAAGTGGGGATGTAGGTCACGATGCTGCCCCAGCTTCCCCACCAGGGGTCCCAGTGCTGAGTGCCAGCTCCCCTTGCCACAGGACCATCACTGCAGTCCCAGCCTGCTTCTGCTATGGCGGGCATGGAACACTGCAGGTCGTCATAGCTTATCAGGGATTTTGTTTCACCTGCTTCGGGCAGGTGAATCCAAATCCCCTGAAACAGCTCTTTCTAACACAAAAACAAAGGTGTCATTGAACCTGTGTGTTTTCGTTGTGGAAAGCTGTTTTTAATGGTCGATCCAAATTGGATAGCCAGTAAAAAACATTGGTGAAACATCAGAAACAAGTGTGAAAAATAGACGTTTTTCACACTTGGTGTTTTATCTCCACTAATAAAATGTATAAAGACAAGGGAGTAACACTCATTTGCATCAACATTGGATGACACTACACTGGATCAATCATTCTCCATTTATGAAGTAGAAGAGGATGCTCAATATGAGAAGTTAGTAAGATTATCATTGGAAAAAGGTTGGAATACGAGTCTAGCACTAACAAAAGAGAATAGAGATTGTATCAGACCAAAGCAAGAAGACAACATAGAAAAAGACTCAGAAAATAAAGGAACGATCGTAATGCACACTGACACCAAGGAATTACCACACAATTACATCGAAGAACACACATGTGCTACCCTCTCTTTGTTAGGAATGAGCACCCTAACAGCACAAACAGGTCTGACCAGCATCCCGACAAGACCTGGAAAAAGAAAATTAGAAGTACAAGAAGAGGATGTAGGGGAGGAGTAAAGAGCAAAAGTGCTACAGACAAAGAACCAATCCAATTAGAGAAAGGCATCTTCAATTTGAGTAACATCGCACTGACAGACGACAATCTCAGAATACTGGATAAGGGACTCAAATTTGCCCCCACCACCTCTTTGAACAAATTCAACACCTATCTCGATTTGCATAGATTTGCCCGTAAAATAACTCTCAGGAAATATTTTGCTACAACCAAGCAAGCAGCAATGCAGAAGATAATGACCCCTTTAAACACACAAACCTAATACCAACATCTGAGTTTTACCCAAACTATATGCAGGGACCACAGATGAATGCATTCATACAGATAATGGAGAAAGACATAGAGAAATTGGAATACAAGAACACATTCAAGAACAACATCAGTAATAAAGAAAAAAAACACACTACAAGAACTTCAGGACAACAACTCCATTATAATAAAACCAGCAGACAAGGGAGGCGGAGTGGTCATATTGAACAAGACAGACTACTTGAAAGAAGCACATAAGATACTGGGAGACACAACAACCTGTAGGACATTACCAAATGATCCAACTACTGCTTTTAAACTGGAGTTATACACCTGCATAGAAAAGGGAAGGAGCACAGGGGTACTTACAGATCATGAACACAAGTTCATACAAATAACACATCCCATCATCCTGGTATTTTAGTACTTACCTAAGATCCACAAGAATTCAATAACACCATCAGGCTGCCCGATCATTTCCGGCATAGGTTCACTAACCACCAACCTCTCAGAATACCTGGACACTTTTTTACAACCATTTGTACAGAAACAACCATCATATCTTAAAGATTCTGAACATTTTAAAGGATGTGGCTTGGAGTGACCAAATGTGGTTGGTCACCATGGACATAACATCTCTATACTCAGTCATAAATCATGAACAAGGTGTTGACAGCATCAAATGCCATTAGGAGAAAGAAGACAGCATACCCACCATTCAATGCAATTTCATCTTAGACAGTATTAACTTCATTTTAAAACACAATTATGTTTGGTTTGAAGATGCATTTTGGGGTATATTCAATAACTGTCAGAAACTGCCGTTTTGTTGGAAAGACGGCAGCTTCCGACAGTTTTAGGTCGGAAAGGGTTCCGACCTATTAATTATGGCCTCATTTATTCTGACAAGTCGGGAAACCCAACTTGTCGGAATGCTATTGGAATGCACGTTGATCGGCGGCTTCAGCGCGCATTGTCGGAAGCGGGGCCAAACCCGACAGGTTTTAGCCCCGTTTCCTACAATCTCAATCCGACTTTTAAAAAAAGTCGGATTGAGATGAGTGAGCTGAAAGCAGGAGATGGGGGAGCAGCAGGGAGAGCAGGAACCCAGCGGCAGCATCCACCCGGCTCCAGCAAGCGAGGTCCTGCTTGCTGGAGCTGGGTGACACTGCCGTGTGGCTCCTGTTACGCTGCTGCCGCTGCTCCACAGTCTCCTCTTCTCCATATCTGCTCCGTCTCCTCCGCCGGGCTGCCATCAACTCCTCCTGGCTGGTTGTCACCCCCACCACCCGGTGTGCTGTCCTCAACTTCTCCCTTTGTTCTGCGACCCCTCCCCTGGTGGACTGTAGCTACCTTCTGCCGGGCTGTAGCTACCTCCTCCCATTTGGCTGTCCCCACCTTCCCAGCCTATCATCAATTCCTCCCGGCGCAGATGTCGCCTCAGCCAGGCGGGCTGCCAGCACCTTCCCCTGGTGTGCTGCCAACACCTCCCACCGGCGGCTGCCAGCACCTTATCCTGGCAGTGTCAAAAGCACCTCACCCCGGCGGGATGCCAGCACCTTCTCCTGGTGGTGTCGCAAGTACCTCACCCCAGCGGGCTGCCAGCACATACTCCTGTTGGTGCCGAAAGTACCTTCTCCTGGCAGGCTGCCAGCACCTCCCCACAGCGGGCTGTAACCACCTCCTCCCAGCGCCGCAGACAGCTCCCTCCCCCAGGCACCGCTGACAGCAGCAGCAGTAGGCCATAAAAACGGGAGCAGCCAAATCTGACAGTTGGATTTGGCCGCTCTTTTGAATAGTTGCATGTCGGAATGGACCATACTCTTATTGAATACCCATTTATCTACAAACAATGGGTACAGCCATGGGTTAGAGATTTTCTCCGAGCTACACCAATCTATTCATGGGTTGGTGGGAAGACCATCATGTGTGGAACAGACCCCACTTTGGGGCAAATCTTGTATTCTGGACAAGGTATATAGATGATGTCCTTTTCATCTGGCATGGAGAAGAAAGTGGATTGGTGAATTTCATATCATCCTTGAATGACAACGATAGCACTCTCATCTTCACCGCAAACTATACCAAAACCAGAGTAGAATTCCTGGATTTAGACATTTTTGTAGACGAAAGGGAGATCCACACCAAAACATATAGGAAACCAGTTGACGTCAACAGCTTTATACTTTCAACAAGTGGACATCTCCCCAATTGGCTTAGAGCAACACCTAAAGGGGAATTCACAAGCTTAAGGAGGAACTGCTCGAGAATGGAGGATTTCAAGAAACAAGGAGACACACAAAAAAGTATGATGAAAGAACTGTGAAACAAGCCTTCAAAGAACTAACATCACGCAACAGAACTTACCTACTACAATACAAGACACAAGAAACGAAAGACAAGAAAGAAGAGATATTGTTTATCACGGAATATTCCAAACAAGCACCACAATTGAAACAGATCCTCAGAAAACACTGGCCACTACTGATGGAAGATGAGAACTTGGCAAATCAACTACCAAATCAACCAAGACTGGTCTTTAGAAAAGCACCTGACCTAAGACAAAAACTGGTCCATAACCATATTCCCCCAAAGATACTGAATCAAGGAACAATTACAGGAGTGACACCAAGAAAAGGTTGGCTGCACAAATGCAAAAGCTAGCAGCACCAAACCTGTAACCAAATTTATTTCAAGAACTACGAAGAAGGAATACAAAGTGAACAACAGAGTCACATGTAATAGTAAAGGGGTCATATCTCTCTTAGAAAGCGAATGCCGGAAACAGTATTTAGGCATGACAATAAGGTCCATCAGAATCTGGGTGGGTGAGCAGATAAGGAACATCAAGACAAAATTAGAAGAACACAATTTGCCCAACAACTTTAAAGATTACTATAATAGCGATCCAAGCTCCTTGAAATTTATAGGCATAGAAGAAATCACACCAAATTGGAGAGAAGGTGATTTCACAGGGATTAAATCTGGACAATGAAATAAGATTCATCGTGTATAGAAAATGATAAGATGTAGGAATCCGGTTAATACTCAGAATATTATGTAACATCACCAATCCAACAACTGTATTACAATAGAGTTATCAATACAAATAACAACAGCAATACACTCAGCTACTCTGTTACTATGGGTAGTTATTACATTAACCATTAAATATAACCAAGGGTTGAACTCACAACAAATAACTAGCAACCAATATCATATATTATGAATGCTCATCACATCTCACAAGTATGTACCATCTCACACTAACCACTCAACCTGTTAAGATTCAGGTCATGAGATCACATTGAGTTGACGAATGTGTCCATTCATCAACAAAATGTATGATGACACACACTGTATACCTTACATCGCTAAAATACAACATTGTTGAAATATCAGAGAGCATGATTGGGTTATTTCAGCATAACATATCATCATGATATGATAATACTACATATTCACTTATATTCACTTTGATGTATATTTGTAATCATAGACACATAGTATTCATTTAATATTATATTTATTCTTTCATTATTCACTCTACATTCAGCTACTTTCCATACATTTTGAGACACACATCACCTATTCATGATTTATTCCCTCCACAGTCGTAATACATTTTTTTGGATACAAAGATTTATTCATTCATTCATTCATGTATATATGTATTTACAATGCAGGGCCCCGTTTTCATTTATACTGTTAATTAAATACTGATACAGGTACAGATAAAGATAATGACACAATATTCAGATACAAACACACACAGTCATAGATACATAATATTTATTCATTTTTTTATTCATTCAACCAAAGTGTAGGGTGCCGATTCATATTAACATTGTTGACCTCACACCTTCAGTACTAGGAGAGGGAACAAATAGGTAGAGGGCGGGTTGCATAGTTGATGTCCAGTCCACACCAATCACCCAATACCAAATCAAGATATACCATGAGGACCTATAAAAGTGACAGACATAATCAATGACCCAATACACCACTCCAAGAGGAAGGCCAAAACAAAGCTGAAACGCGTTGGAGGTACATTAAGCACACACAGGCACACAGGCGGTGTGCACATAAGAACGCTGACAGCCCCTCCGTGGATCCACCCTGAATCTCCTACGCAGGTGTGCAGAGTAGTGTCCAGACAGCACTGTCAGACACTGGTGGCCATGCACTCTCACGAGGATGCGGTCACCCAGAAGTCTTCCAGCCACCGGTGGTCCAGGTCCATCCAGCCATCAGTTTGCGGGCTTGTACACACCCACGATCACCTGGCTCGCTGACTGGGACGGGGAAAGGACACAGATGCAGCATACAGCATGGATTCAAGACACCATCGAGAGAGAAGAAGGGTAAGTTTATGTACCTGGGGATAACGGGACGCCGTACCTCCAGAACATAAACTTTTTAACTTTTTTTTAGCAGATGATGAAAGCTACGAAACTTTAATTCTTTTATTACACTTGCAGAAGGAGTGTATTTGAGCCACTTTTTTATTGGCGGCCCCCCTGAATAACTTGACCATTATTCTTTTACTTTTTTTCTTATGACGGTATACATGACAATATATTAGGACTTTGCTGAGAGGCATTAGAAAAATGTCTGTTTCATCAGTTGTTTGATTACCCTTCTATCAGGAGCACTGTGTCTCCAGACAAAAATTAATTGTATTAGAAACCGAAAGTATCCAAATGCTTCCTTGTCAGGTAGACATATTGTATAAACACAGCACGTTACAAAATATACAACATTGATTCAATAGCGCGCTACATACTGTATACCAATTTGTAACACATACCTGTAGGTGATTATACTAGTGAGACTATATTATACAAAAAAACACTACAATCATCCCAATAGAGCTGACCGTAGTGTTGCATCTGCTATATAAATTCATCAGGAGGGAAGGTCACCTACTAATACGTGCAGCTCGTTCGCCCCAATAGTCACACTTCTCAGTGCGCAGGTAATATAATTTCTAATACTAATAGGATACCACCCTTAGAGGTCTATTCATGAAGCAGTGAAAACAGTGTAGTAGTCAGGAGCAGTTGATTGGTTGCTATGGGCAACTTTTCCACTGGCTCACTTCTCCAAACGTCTCCCTGCTTCATAAATAGACCTCGGAGCATGGATGTTTGTAGCGGGTGCTGGGGCACCGCAGGTGGGTGAGGGGCGGACATGGGGGTGCTGCGGGTGGGGAAGGGGTGGGTACAGGGTGCCACAGGTGGGGGAGGGGCAGGCGTGGAGGTGCTACTGGTGGGGGAGGGGTGGGGGAGGGGGGGACTCAGGGGGCGGGATGTTCTAACCTCTCCCGCTGTGGTATCTGGCTATTGCATCCTGTGTAGTCTCCTCGTTAATAAGATTGCCGCCTGCTGCCATTCGCTGCCCATAGTTTTCTCCTCCCTTTGCTTCTGCCTCATCACTGCCACGGCCACTCAGTCCTGAACTCTCCGTAGTGGTTGATCAGCGCTGTGCATCCCCTGGCAGTCACGCATGCACACTTGTCTCTGCTGTGTGCCATTACCAATGTACGCATGCGCGACTGACAGGGGGAGCGCAGCGCTGATCAACCACTATGGAGAGTTCAGGACTGAGTGGCCGTGGCGGTGATGAGGCAGAAATGCAGTGAGGAAAAAACTACGGGCAGCAGCGGGCAGTGATCCTATTAACGAGGAAAACACACAGTATGCGTTAAGCCAGATACCGCAGTAATAGGAAGCAGGGCCGGTGCTAGGGTGTTCGGCGGCCTCCTGCAAACTATCAATTTTGCGCCTGTCTACAAATACAAATGTGACTGATCTCATCCTCAGAGCTGTAAATAGACATTTTGGTGCCCCCTCCCAACATCTAAAACATGGACAGTGCGTGCACAAAGGCACGGCGCAAAAATATTGAGGGCGTTAAATAATGATGCACAGTAGTTCCCCTTATTTAAAATTACGCCACACAGTAGTACCACTTACATACATTACACCAGATAGAGCCCCCTTTTACATATTGCACCAGGTAGAGCCAGTCACACATTATTCCAGGTAGAGTCTCATTTTACACATTGTACAAGGTTTAGTCTCCTTTTTACAATGCCAGGTAGAGCCCACTTTTACACATTGTGCCAGGTAGAGCCCCTTTTACAAGCCAGGTAGAGCCAGCCACACATTATTCCAGGTAGAGCACCCTTTTACACATTGCGCCAGGGAGAGTTCCCTTTTACACTTTGCACCAGGTAGAGTATCCTTTTACACATTGCGCCAGGTAGAGTTCCCTTTTACACTTTGCACCAGGTAGAGCACCCTTTTACACATGCCTTTTTTCCCCCAACACACATTACTATGAGCCCCCCTCTCCAACACACATTAACATGACACCCCTCTTCCCAGCACACATTAATATGACCACCACTTCCCCAGCATTAATAGGCACACATTGTTAATTTGCCACTTCCTAGCACATTAATATGACACAACCTCCAGCACACACACACCCTTCCCAGCACACATTAATGATACCCCCCTCCCCAACACACATTAATGACCCCCCTCCCTAGCACACATTAATGATCCCCCCTCCCCAGCACACATTAATGACACCCCTAGCACACATTAATGTCCCCCCTTCCCAGCACACATTAATTACACACACACCCTGCATACATTAATGATACCCCCTCCCCAGCACACATTAATGACACCCCCAGCACACATTAATGTCCCCCCTCCCAGCACACATTAATTACACACACCCCCTGCACACATTAATGACCCCCCCAGCACACATAAATGGCAACCCCCTCCCCAGAACACATTAATAACACCCCCAGCACACATTAATGACCCCCCTCCCCATCACACATAAATGAACCCCCCTCCCCAGTACACATAAATGGCAACCCCCCTCCCCAGCACACATGAATGACACCCCCAGCACACATTAATGACCCCCCTCCCCAGCACATATAAATGAACCCCCATCCCCAGCACACATTAATGACCCCCCTCCCCAGCACACATAAATGAACCCCCCTCCCCAGCAGACATAAATGGAAACCCCCCTCCCCAGCACACATTAATGACACCCCCCAGCACACATTAATGACCCCCTTCCCCAGCACACATAAATGAACCCCCCTCCCCAGCACACATAAATGAACCCCCCTCCTGATCACACATAAATGGCAACCCCCCACCCCAGCACACATAAATGACATCCCCAGCACACATTAATGTCCCCCCTCCCCAGCATACATTAATTACACACACACCCTGCATACATTAATGATACCCCCTCCCCAGCACACATTAACAACCCCCCTCCCAGCACACATTAATTACACACACCCCCAGCACACATAAATGAACCTCCCCCCCAGCACACATAAATGAACCGCCCTCCCCAGCACACATTAACTACACACACCCCCAGCACACATTAATGACCCCTCTCCCCAGCACACATTAACGACCCCCCTCCCCAGCACACATTAATTACACACACACCCAGCACACATTAATGAACCCCCTTCCCAGCACACATTAATGACCCCTCTCCCCAGCACATATTAACTACCCCCCAGTACACATTAATTTGACACTGCCCCCGACACACGTTTATCTGCTCCTCCATCAGTGTAGCTGGCTGCTCCTCAAATCTGCTGGCTCCTCCAGACCAGTGCACGTGCCTTTCTGTGTATTGGAGGAAGTGCCCTCCCCCTGACTTCACCACTGAGTCATAGTGGAGGGAGGGGCGATACTGCTGCCTGTCTCTCTGTTTGACATCTGTAGCGGGAGGAGCAAGGGGGAGAGGGAAGGGAGATGGGCTCTGACTCAGACAGGATATCATTATCAGCACACACACAGACGGAACGGAAATTAAAACGTTCAGTGACTACATGCTGCTGGCGCTGCTGCTTCCTGACAGTGTGACAGGCGCAGGCTGCAGCAGACGTCCCTGCCAGTAACACTGCCCATCAGTAAGGTAGCAGAGCAGGAGGAGCGCCTTCTAGACCAGCGCCCCCCTGCTTTGCAGACCTTGCTGAGCGGGTAGCGCCGCGCCTGGATAGAAGTTAGTACATCCTGCCCTGACTCTGCCCAGCTTTGTGACTCTGCCCAGCATTAGGAAATGAGGCACAGAGTCACAGATCTGGGCTAATATATAGGAGATGTTCTTCTTTTGCATCAGTGATTAAACATTCTAAGCACAACGCATTCAAATATGCTCATTTGTCATGTAACTTATACATGTATTCTACTGTAACTGATTTTCTGACAGTATCATTCACAAAGGTACTTGGCTTTATCCAGTTAGTAGTTGTCTTAGCAATGTGTTTTTGTTGGTTTTCTGTATCCGTTTGCCAGTCTCTACCTGAAGGGTTCTTTCCTGATTTATTTATATCTCTGATTCTGTTCTCTGCAACTACTGTATTTGTAGCGTCTACTGATAAAACTCTATTTGTGTATCATAATTTATTGCCATTGTCAAGTGTTAAATCTTATTTTCTGTTGTGTAGTACAAAAAAGTTTGATTATCTATGCCTACAAAAATAAAACGTTTTCTTGCTCATTTAAATTTCATCTCTTTTTTGAAAAAAATCTTTTTAATTGGGTCTTTTTGAATTGGCAAGTTCCTTTTTTTTCAATGTACAGATAACTGCTTATAGATTGTTCAGCAATTTGTTCTGACCAGTTAAAATTTTGTTAATTTACTTTTGCATCTACATATAATTAATTCCTGCAGTGAAACATTATCAGCCACATTATTGTAACTGAACTCAGTTACTTAAAATTGCAGTATTTCATCTAAGGTGGCTTTCCTTTAAAATGCATAATGTATTTTTTTGTTATTTTGCAAACACATATATATTAAAAATTAAAAATCTTAAAAGTATATATCACGACTTCCGGTGGGCGGGGCATCCAGCATGGCCACTTTTTACTCCCTCTCTGCACAGGGGCTCGAGTAATTTACTCTAAGCTTTCTTTTATCACCCCTTTGGGTCCGCTAACTTGGTGGGAGTGTGTTCTCCCAATACTGAGGATCAGATTGCTGCCCTATTCACCCCTGTGGACCTATCTTACACCGAAGTTAAACCGTTTTATGTGAACGGTGTGGATGACTGCCTGCTTCTGGCGCGAAACCCGCTGATCGCCCTGCTCACTTCTTCCCTTCCACGGCCTCGTACAGCTGCCCCTTCCATCTGGGGGTCTAGGGCAAGGAGCACCCCTTTCTGTGCCTTCCGAGGTGGTGCCCCCGCAGTGTATACCCGACTCGTGGCCAGCGGACTCCCGGAGCTGTGGTGGCCCGGGCTGTCGGGCGGGAGACACTGCTGCTAGAGCTCCGCCGCGAGCCGTACGGACCCTCCCTGAGCTGCAGCCCGCTGGACAGGAGGGCTTTCTTGCACCCTGCCGCCTCTCTCCTTCAGAGGCTGGGATGTGGTGCCAGTTCTCCCCCCACCTCACACCTAAACAGCCGCAACCCGGCTGGAGCTCCATCTCTGTGCCACTGGAGGTGCCTGCGAGGACCGCAACGGCTGTGTGCCTGGATCTGCCGCTGGCACCCGCTACGGCTGCTGCTCTGCACTGGGAGGACATCGGAGCCGACGGGATTGTGGAGGTGCGCGGCTGGACCTCCTAGGACCAAGAAGATCCGTCCTTACCCGTGCCGCTGAGGGGGACCGCTGGGACAGGTGCGGTTGTGCGCCCGTCTCTGTTGCTGATGTCCGGGGGACTCCGGTACTGCTGTCTCCGGGACCCTCTCTTGGTTGGTGGCCCCGGGAGTGTTCTGCTGCTTACCGCCGCTCTTTTTATGCGGGGTGACGTGACAGCTACCTTCCTGAGGACGAAGCCGGGCTGCAGGGGAGTCTGAGGATCTGTGTGCTGGACGTTTAAGTGGCACTGATCTTGCCACCGCTCAAGGTACTAACATTGTTTGTCTCCCCCTCCACTTTTTACTAACAATTTCTCCCTTTCCTCCTTTACCCTACCCCTTACTTGGTACCGTCCCTCCTCTTGTGTGATCCCTCTCTCCCCAGCTGTGGTGCATTTTTTCCCTCCCTTGCTGAAACTACCCTTGCTTACCCCTCTCTTTCTCTCCCTTAATAGCACATTTCTTTTATGCACTCAAAGTATATTTGGGAACATTTAATACTGTGCGTGACAGATTAGCCCCTTATTTGGACTTTTATTGAACTCCGGTCTTTAGCTGTGCCACAAAATAAAAAAAATAAAAAAGGGGGTGTATCAACGTTCCTCACGGACTGTGTCGCTGTCCCCTGTTGCAATCCCCCACCTATCCCTGTTCGAGTGTCCATTGTACCCACAGACAACTTGTGGCACCGGCGGATGCTACATTGAGACGCCCCTTCTCTGGAGAGGACTCTAAATGCCAGCTGCTTGATTACTAAGTTCAAGCCTTATTTATTGTTTGTTTTTTCTTTTGAAGTTATCTATATATTTTTGTTGTTAAAATTTGAGTCTGTTCCACCTAGTGTGTAGCACCATTATATTTACAATGCTACGTGGTACCGTGCTGCCCCGGCGGGTCCTACTCTCCGAAGAGGAATTTCCACTTTGCCTATTTGATTGCCGGCCGCGGGCCTTATTTGTAATCTCTGCCTCATTGCATATCCTTATTTTATCCCACTATCTGTTGGTTCCCCTTGGAACTTATCTGTGCTGTTTTTTATTTTTCATATTTTGTTGAATTTTGTATTTTATTTCTTCATTCTCTGCGGAGAATCCTTTATGTGACGTTTGTTATTTTTACTCGATAACTCTATTCTATATTGCTTGACACCCCAAATTGTATTCAGAAATACGTCTATGTTTCAGTTGGGGACAGCTGTGATTAGTCCCTGGGACCATCCTGTGGGCTTTTCCGCAGGTTGCAGTATGTTTTGATTAATTTGATCTGGTTTCACGCTTCCGCCTGAGTTTTATATGTACTTACCTCTGATTTACTATTAACTAGTGATGAGCGGTTTCGGTTCCTCGGAAACCGAACCCCCCCGAACTTCACCCATTTTACACGGGTCCGAGGCATACTCAGATTCTCCCGTATGGCTCGGTTAATCCGAGCGCGCCCGAACGTCATCATCCCGCTGTCGGATTCTCGCGAGATTCGGATTCTATATAAGCAGCCGCGTGTCGCCGCCATTTTCACTCGTGCATTGGAAATGTTAGGGAGAGGACGTGGCTGGCATCCTCTCCATTTATTAATAATATTTGTGCTACTGCAGTGCTTATTGCTTAATTGTGGGGACTGGGGAGCAGCTGTATTATATAGGAGGAGTACAGTGCAGAGTTTTGATGACCAGTGACCACCAGTATACATTGTCTGCCTGAAAAACACTCCATATCTGTGCTCAGTGTGTTGCATATTTCTGTGCTCACACTGCTTAATTGTGGGTACTGGGGAGCAGCTGTATTATATAGGAGGAGTACAGTGCAGAGTTTTGCTGACCAGTGACCACCAGTATATGTTGTCTGCCTGAAAAACACTCCATATCTGTGCTCAGTGTGTTGCATATTTCTGTGCTCACACTGCTTTTTGTGGGGACTGGGGAGCAGCTGTATTATATAGGAGGAGTACAGTGCAGAGTTTTGCTGACCAGTGACCACCAGTATACGTTGTCTGCCTGAAAAACACTCCATATCTGTGCTCAGTGTGCTGCATATATCTGTGCTCACACTGCTTTATTGTGTGGACTGGGGAGCAGCTGTATTATATAGGAGGAGTACAGTGCAGCGTTTTGCTGACCAGTGACCACCAGTATACGTTGTCTGCCTTAAAAACACTCTATATTTGTGCTAAGTGTGCTGCATATATCTGTACTCACACTGCTTTATTGTTGGCACTGGGGACCACCAGTATATTATATAGGAGGAGTACAGTGCAGAGTTTTGCTGACAGTGACCACCAGTATATATAGCAGTACGGTACGGAAGGCCACTGCTCTACCTACCTCTGTGTCATCAAGTATACTATCCATCCATACCTGTGGTGCATTTCAGTTGTGCGCAGTATATATAGTAGTAGGCCATTGCTACTGGCATATAATTCCACACATTAAAAAATGGAGAACAAAAATGTGGAGGTTAAAATAGGGAAAGATCAAGATCCACTTCCACCTCGTGCTGAAGCTGCTGCCACTAGTCATGGCCAAGACGATGAAATGCCATCAACGTCGTCTGCCAAGGCCGATGCCCAATGTCATAGTAGAGAGCATGTAAAATCCAAAAAACAAAAGTTCAGTAAAATGACCCAAAACTCAAAATTGAAAGCGTCTGATGAGAAGCGTAAACTTGCCAATATGCCATTTACGACACGGAGTGGCAAGGAACGGCTGAGGCCCTGGCCTATGTTCATGGCTAGTGGTTCAGCTTCACATGAGGATGGAAGCACTCATCCTCTCGCTAGAAAAATGAAAAGACTTAAGCTGGCAAAAGCACAGCAAGGAACTGTGCGTTCTTGTAAATCACAAATCCCCAAGGAGAGTCCAATTGTGTCGGTTGCGATGCCTGACCTTCCCAACACTGGATGGGAAGAGCTTGCGCCTTCCACCATTTGCACGCCCCCTGCAAGTGCTGGAAGGAACACCCGCAGTCCTGTTCCTGATAGTCAAATTGAAGATGTCACTGTTGAAGTACACCAGGATGAGGATATGGGTGTTGCTGGCGCTGGGGAGGAAATTGACAAGGAGGATTCTGATGGTGAGGTGGTTTGTTTAAGTCAGGCACCCGGGGAGACACCTGTTGTCCATGGGACGAATATGGCCATTGACATGCCTGGTCAAAATACAAAAAAAATCACCTCTTCGGTGTGGAATTATTTCAACACAAATGCGGACAACAGGTGTCAAGCCGTGTGTTGCCTTTGTCAAGCTGTAATAAGTAGGGGTAAGGACGTTAACCACCTCGGAACATCCTCCCTTATACGTCACCTGCAGCGCATTCATCATAAGTCAGTGACAAGTTCAAAAACTTTAGATGACAGCGGAAGCAGTCCACTGACCACTAAATCCCTTCCTCTTGTAACCAAGCTCCTGCAAACCACAACACCAACTCCCTCAGTGTCAATTTCCACCTTACACAGGAAAGCCAATAGTCCTGCAGGCCATGTCACTGGCAAGTCTGACGAGTCCTCTCCTGCCTGGGATTCCTCCGATGCATCCTTGAGTGTAACGCCTACTGCTGCTGGCGCTGCTGTTGTTGCTGCTGGGAGTCGATCGGCATCCCAGAGGGGAAGTCGGAAGACCACTTGTACTACTTCCAGTAAGCAGTTGACTGTCCAACAGTCCTTTGCGAGGAAGATGAAATATCACAGCAGTCATCCTGCTGCAAAGCGGATAACTCAGGTCTTGTCAGCCTGGGTGGTGAGAAACGTGGTTCCGGTATCCACCGTTAATTCAGAGGCAACTAGAGACTTGATTGAGGTACTGTGTCCCCGGTACCAAATACCATCTAGGTTCCATTTCTCTAGGCAGGCGATACTGAAAATGTACACAGACCTCAGAAAAAGAGTCACCAGTGTCCTAAAAAATGCAGTTCTACCCAATGTCCACTTAACTACGGACATGTGGACAAGTGGAGCAGGGCAGACTCAGGACTATATGACTGTGACAGCCCACTGGGTAGATGTATTGCCTCCCGCAGCAAGAACAGCAGCGGCGGCACCAGTAGCAGCATCTCGCAAATGCCAACTCGTTCCTAGGCAAGCTATGCTTTGTATCACCGCTTTCCATAAGAGGCAGATAGCTGACAATCTCTTACGGAAACTGAGGAACATCATCGCAGAATGGCTTACCCCAATTGGACTCATCTGGGGATTTGTGACATCGGACAACGCCACCAATATTGTGCATGCATTACATGTGGGCAAATTCCAGCACGTCCCATGTTTTGCACATACATTGAATTTGGTGGTGCAGAATTATTTAAAAAATGACAGGCGGCGTGCAAGAGATGCTGTCGGTGGCCTGAAGAATTGCGGGGCACTTTCGGCATTCAGCCACCGCGTGCCGCAGACTGGAGCACCATTAAACACTCCTGAACCTGCCCTGCCATCATCTGAAGCAAGAGGTGGTAACGAGGTGGAATTCAACCCTCTATATGCTTCAGAGGATGGAGGAGCAGCAAAAGGCCATTCAAGCCTATACATCTGCCCACGATATAGGCAAAGGAGGGTGAATGCACCTGACTCAAGCGCAGTGGAGAATGATTTCAACGTTGTGCAAGGTTCTGCAACCCTTTGAACTTGCCACACGTGAAGTCAGTTCAGACACTGCCAGCCTGAGTCAGGTCATTCCTCTCATCAGGCTTTTGCAGAAGAAGCTGGAGACATTGAAGGAGGAGCTAAAACAGAGCGATTCCGCTAGGCATGTGGGACTTGTGGATGGAGCCCTTAATTCGTTTAACCAGGATTCACGGGTGGTCAATCTGTTGAAATCAGAGCACTACATTTTGGCCACCGTGCTCGATCCTAGATTTAAAACCTACGTTGTATCTCTCTTTCCGGCAGACACAAGTCTGCATAGGTTCAAAGACCTGCTGGGGAGACACTTGTCAAGTCAAGCGGAACGTGACCCGTCAACAGCTCCTCCTTCACATTCTCCCACAACTGAGGGTGCGAGGAAAAGGCTAAGAATTCCGAGCCCACCCGCTGGCAGTGATGCAGGGCAGTCTGGAGCGAGTGCTGACATCTGGTCCGGACTGAAGGACCTGCCAACGGTTATTGACATGTCGTCTACTGTCATTGCATATGATTCTGTCACCATTGAAAGAATGGTGGAGGATTATATGAGTGACCGCATCCAAGTAGGCACGTCAGACAGTCCGTACACATACTGGCAGGAAAAAGAGGCAATTTGGAGGCCCTTGCAGAAACTGGCTTTATTTTACTTAAGTTGCCCACCCTCCAGTGTGCACTCCGAAAGAGTGTTTAGTGCAGCCGCTCACCCTGTTAGCAATCGGCGTACGAGGTTACTTCCAGAAAATGTGGAGAAGATAATGTTCATCAAAATGAATTATAATCAATTCCTTCATGGAGACATTCACTAGCAATTGCCTCCAGAAAGTACACAGGGACCTGAGATGGTGGATTCCAGTGGGGACGAATTAATAATCTGTGAGGAGGGGGATGTACACAGTGAAAGGGGTGAGGAATCGGAGGATGATGATGAGGTGGACATCTTGCCTCTGTAGAGCCAGTTTGTGCAAGGAGAGATTGATTGCTTCTTTTTTGGTGGGGGCCCAAACCAACCAGTCATTTCAGTCACAGTCGTGTGGCAGACCCTGTCGCTGAAATGATGGGTTCGTTAAAAACTGCATGTCCTGTTTATACAACATAAGGTTGGGTGGAAGGGCCCAAGGACAATTCCATCTTGCACCTCTTTTTTCTTTCATTTTTCTTTGCGTCATGTGCTGTTTGGGGACTATTTTTTTGAAGTGTCATCCTGCCTGACACTGCAGTGCCACTCCTAGATGGGTCAGGTGTTTGTGTCGGCCACTTGTGTCGCTTAGCATAGTCACACAGCGACCTTGGTGCGCCTCTTTTTTTCTTTGCATCATGTGCTGTTTGGGGACAATTTTTTTGAAGTGCCATCCTGCCTGACACTGCAGTGCCACTCCTAGATGAGCCAGGTGTTTGTGTCGGCCACTTGTGTTGCTTAGCTTAGTCACACAGCGACCTTGGTGCGCCTCTTTTTTTCATTGCATCATGTGCTGTTTGGGGACTATTTTTTTGAAGTACCATCCTGCCTGACACTGCAGTGCCACTCCTAGATGGGCCAGGTGTTTGTGTGGGCCACTTGTGTCGCTTAACTTAGTCACACAGCGACCTTGGTGTGCCTCTTTTTTTCTATGCATCATTTGCTGTTTGGGGACAATTTTTTTGAAGTGCCATCCTGTCTGACACTGCAGTGCCACTCCTAGATGGGCCAGGTGTTTGTTTCGGCCACTTGTGTAGCTTAGGTTAGTCACACAGCGACCTTGGTGCGCCTCTTTTTTCTTTGCATCATGTGCTGTTTGGGGACTATTTTTTTGAAGTGCCATCCTGCCTGACACTGCAGTGCCACTCCTAGATGGGCCAGGTGTTTGTGTCGGCCACTTGTGTCGCTTAGCTTATTTATCCAGCGACCTCGGTGCAAATTGTAGGACTAAGAATAATATTGTGAGGTGTGAGGTGTTCAGAATAGACTGAAAATGAGTGTAAATTATGGTTATTGAGGTTAATAATACTATGGGATCAAAATGACCCCCAAATTCTATGATTTAAGCTGTTTTTGAGTTTTTTTTGTAAAATAAACACCCGAATCCAAAACACACCCGAATCCGACAAAAAAGTTTCAGGGAGGTTTTGCCAAAACGCATCCGAATCCAAAACACGGCCGCGGAACCGAATCCAAAACCAAAACACAAAACCCGAAAAATTTCCGGTGCACATCACTACTATTAACGCTTGTAATTGTGGGATCAGTACCTAGGAGGGATATTAACTGCTCCACGTTTAGCTCCCTGGGGTATGGACAGATACCTCGACAAGGCCATGCCTCCGAAACAATCCAACACCTCATACAAGGCAGGGAAGGGGAAAGATGTTCCCCCTAAATCAGGTCCGCCCTCCCCAGCTGGGCATGGGTTGGAATCACATAATTCACCTAGTGATAACACTACCCCCCTGACAGCCAAAGAAATATCGGATTTTCTTATGCCCTTGCTTGATAAGCGATTTGACGACCTGCAAGCCCGTTTAGAAACGGGTTTAGCCCGCATAGATTCTCATGCGACGCGTATTACCACGTTTGAAACGAGACTGGGTGACACTGAGGACCTGGTCCACACCTGTCAAGACGGAGTGTCTTCTCAACATAAATATATGCAACAACTACATGATAAAGTTGAGGACCTAGAAAATAGATCTCGTAGGAATAACCTCGGATTCATGGGTGTCCCAGAATCCTTGACGGGTTCAGCCCTCTCCTCCTATCTGTCTGTTGACATCCCAGCCTCGTTGGGAATCATAGATGTTATAGAACTTTCACATATCAAAAGAGCCCATAGGCTGGGAACGATGCAGGACGGGACACGGAAACGTTCCCGGCCAGTCATTGCCCGTTACCTAGACTACAGGGCCAAGGAGCAAATTCTTGCAGCGTACCGCAAAACCAGAGAGTTGTTGGTCAAGGGCCACAAGATCCTTATATTTCAGGACTTCTCAGCGGCTGTGGCTCAGAAAAGAAAGGAGTTCTCAGACGTTTGTTCCTATCTACATAGTAAAAATATCAGATTCGCCTTACTGTACCCAGCCAAACTGCGTTTCTTGGAGAGTGGAGGTCAAATGTTTTACACAGACCCGGTGGTGGCGAGATCTCACTTTCTAGCTCATGGGTCCCCACTTAGATTGCCTATTAATTAGAATATCAGGTGCTGGGGGGCAGTGGGTTGCACGTTTCGGGTACCCCCGCCTCGGGCGGGTGTGTGTAAACCTACCTTAATATTTCTTTTTCTTTTTTGCTTCTATTCCATTTTGTTTTGTTTATTATTTTTATTTTTTTATTTTTCTTATTAACTTTATTGGTGTTCATTGTGCGCACCACTAGGCTTCGCTGGTGCCCACCACAGATTTGGTTGTTAGGAAAATGTTAGAAAATAGAGATACGAGACATTATGAAACATTGAGATTGAGCATTGCATTTCATGTTATACTGGTGTTACTGCTGTTGCAGTATTTATTACTCTGGGGATCTTGGAGTATGAGGGGAGCCGCCATTGTATGCATATTTATGTTGTCTACCTGTCAGTTAATTCACTGCCCTGAGGGGATTGGGTAGCCATGCTGTCAGCAGACTCATCATCATCTGAGGTTGTGCCCCCGAAGCCGCTACAATTCATTTCTTGGAATGTAGGAGGACTTAATTCCCCTGTCAAGCGAAGACGTGTGGTCACGCATCTTAAACGCTCTCACCCGGATGTGATTTTCCTACAGGAAACACACTGGCTGATTGGCGAGGAAAATGTAATGAAAGCTCCATGGCTTGGTTCTTGTGTCGCAGCTCCCTTCCGTACGAAATCGAGAGGGGTTGCCATACTTTTTAGAAAAGACCTCCCCGTCACTATTTTAACAGAAATCATTGACCCCGAAGGCAGATATAGCATAATGGACATAGAGCTTTTTCAATCCAAATTTACCCTTGTCAATTTATATGCCCTGAATGTTAATGCACACATATTCCTTCAAGACATTACCCACACTCTTTTAAGCATAACTAATCATTCTCTAATAGTGGGGGGCGACTATAACATGGTGGACGATCCTACAGTTGACAGGTCACCGACTGTGCCTAGAACCACTGACTCCCAGAGCAGACATTTACTGACATTTAGGGATTCCCTTGTTATCTCTGATCCATGGAGATTGCTACACCCACCCGACAAAACGCATACTCATTTGTCACTGGTACATGGAACGTTGTCTCGTATTGACAAGTTCTTAATTGCCGATGACTTAATGTCCCAGGTTACTGGGGTGGATATACTTGACATATTGATCTCTGATCATGCCCCTGTCACGTTGGCGTTAACCCACCCCAATATGCACTCGACAGATCATATCTGGAGGTTCCCACAATACTTGGCAGATTCAGAAGATTTTAAATTGTACCTCACATACCATTGGACCAATTATGTGGAATAAAATATAGATTATTGGGATAGACCTGACATCTTTTGGAATGCCTCCAAGGCAGTAATGAGGGGTCATATTATCAGTTATGTCACCCGGAAAAAAAGAGAATCCAAATTGGAATACACTGCGCTAAAAGCGGCATTGTCCACTGCCTACCAAACATACACTTCTACTCCAACAGAGCTCACCCTTACTGAGTATAAGCAGGCTAGGTGCCTACTTGAAACTTATTTAGCTACCCAGGCGAAACACTCTTTAGACTTTACCAAAAATAAATTTTATAGATGGGGCAATAAGGCTGGTAGGTTGCTGGCGGTCATTTCCCAGCCTCCCAAAAAACGTCACATTATAACTACCATACACCACCCCAGGTTTGGCCGTATTATCACTAAATCTCAAGAAATAGTGGAACAATTTCAATCCTATTTTCAATCCCTGTTTATCTCGACACAAATAGATACTGACATACAATCACAACTGCTCACAGCCGAGGCACTGCCCATTCTAACTCGAGATCAGAGAGAAGCCCTTGTGGGCAAAATAACACCGGAAGAAATTAACACTGCTATCTCCAATTTGCCACATGGTAAGACTCCGGGTCCAGATGGCTTATCGGGAGATTACTACCGCATGTTACAGGCCCACATCGTCCCCACCCTATTGGAATTGTTTCAGGCGATACATGAAAGGAGCTCTCCGTCTCCTTTCTTTAATGAAGCATTTATTATACTTATACCCAAACCTGGTAGGGACGCCAAGTTTCTTTCCTCATACAGACCAATTAGTCTATTGAATGTGGACTACAAAATAATGGCCAAGATAATGGCGATGCGGCTTCAGTCCATTCTCCCTGATATACTCACCACAACACAAATGGGTTTTGTAACTGGTAGGCATGCGGTTAAAGCAATCCGCATGGCGCTAGAGGCGGTAGCAGCATCCCAGTCTCCATGTGCAGACATGAATATGCTTCTCAGCCTTGATGCCAATAAGGCCTTTGACATGGTCCTGTGGCCACATTTGTTTACTGTGTTGGAGAGAAGAGGCTTTGATACGGGATTTATTAATTATGTACGTTACATCTATGACAATCCGTCTGCATCTTTATTAATAAATGGGATCAGGGGCAAACGGTTCTTTTTGGAAAGGGGTACCCGCCAGGGATGCCCATTATCGCCACTGCTATTTAATCTGGCCCTCGACCCGTTGCTTAGGACATTGCAGGATTGGTCGGTTTTTCGGGGTGTAAAAGTGGGTGGTCAGGAAATTAAGCTGTCTGCTTTTGCTGACGATATTCTTCTATATATATCTGACCCTGAGCATTCCCTTAATTTGATCCTAGACAAGATCCAATTATTTGGCCGCATTTCAGGCTTTAGTATCAATATGGACAAATCTAAAGCATTATTATTATTATATGGTAATGTGACATGTCCGAGTTGGACCTCACACTTTCCCCTCCACTGGGTGTCCACTTATATCATATATTTGGGGGTTATGGTGCCACGCTATATGTCTGAGCTATACAAAATTAATGTAAACAAGGCCATACGCACCCTATCTGATGATATTGGGAGATGGGAACATCTTCCATTGTCCTATTTAGGCAGGGCTAACCTGCTAAAAATGGTGGCTATACCGCACATACTATATCCACTACAGACACTCCCCATACTGCTAACAAACCGAGACATCCAAACGATCAACAAACTAATCCGAACCTTTATATGGAGGGGAGGCCGGGCACGTATTGCTTTACGTAAACTTGCCCAACCTAAGTCCAATGGAGGTATCAATTTTCCAGATGTAGTAACTTATAACCATGCTGCACTTCTGAGACACTTGAGAGAGTGCAAAATAGTTCTGTATATACAAATACATCTCTCGAACAGAATTTTTTAGCAGATGTGGGTCTGACATGTTTTCTTCACCAACATGATTGGGAGATATCAGACCATATCAAGTCAAACCCACTTTTGTGGTCTACTAGGAAAATGTGGCACATATTGCGCCACAATGCAAAATTAAATCAATACTACTCCTTGCACTTGCCCTTACTTAAAAATCCAGAGTTTTTGGGCGGCATGGCTGCCCATCCCTTTACATCATGGAGGTAGGCTGGTATAGCGTCTATTCCATCATTGGTGTCTGTGGAGAACCACAGCTTGCTCACCTTCTCAGAGGTCTCAACAAGACATGCTGCGGTCGTTTCTTCTCACCTTCCATTTTTGCAAACACAATTCTACATTAGACACATTCTTACACATTTTGTGGAGGGAGATTGGAATAATCCTCTGGATAGCCTCTTGATGCACCCAGTACCGACACACAAGGCCATATCCATACATTATACTTTCTTGAGGACAATATTAGATCACGCTAATGTGACAGGTGGCATGTCTAAATGGTTGGCTCACTTTCCTGTGCTGACCATACCTGAAATGGAAAAAGCAATTTTGTACTCCCGAAAGGTCCTTCCAGCAAGTATGTACACTGAACTGTTTCTTAATGTGTATCATAACACCTATCTATCCCCGTTAAGATGCTATCATATGGGAACGTCGGAAACACACTCCTGCCCAAGATGCCATCAGAGTGAGGCTGATACATATCATTGTCTGTGGGCATGTCCAATTGTACAATATTTTTGGCATCTCATTAGGAGATATGCGGAGGCTCATTTAATAACCTATGTTCCCTTTACCCCCGAATGGGCAGTTCTGGGTATCATCGATTCCACCCTCCGCATGCCATCGGAATGTAAAAAACTACTGATAGCCCTTAGTGCGGCCGGGAAGAAAACGATCCTACAGGGGTGGTTAGATAGTACGCCTCCACAGATACCATTATTTTTGAGTAAATTACACCATATATTCAGGATGGACTGGGTGGAGGCTATTGTTGATAGAGGTAAACAGGTAGACAAGTTTTTTAATCTCTGGGATTCTTATATTTACACTCTGCCCCTCACGACATGGCTACACATTCATTACAGCCTTAAGAACACTACATGGTACTTAACTAGACTGGCTGCGCAGGAATGACCTATATCTTTGGTTTAGGAATGGACAGGTTATGGTGGCTCCCCTTATAGATGCGTCAGTGATGTATAGAATCATCAATGTATTGACAGACCACTTAAATATATTGCATAAATCTCTGTGGTCTGAGTTATGTGAATTTGATGTATAACCCCTAATCATAATTCCTGTATATTACTGCATTTTGCATTTTCTGTTCACCTGTAACATGTGATGCGAATATAAGTGATGTCTCAATAAAAAGTTTATAAAAAAAAAAAAAGTATATATCACAACTGATAAGTACAGTAATCATCTTGTAAAACATATAACGTTCCTCCAAGACTGTAACAAAGAGCAATCAGGTTGTATAGAATTTACAGATGTCTTTTCTTATTGTTGCTTCAGTCAAAACAAATAGCCCCTCTCTACGTGCCAGGTCCTGTGTATTTCTCACTCAAAAATGTGATTTTTATTTTCATAAGTAAAAAACTGGGAGCAAACAAAACAACAGGGCTAGTTTGCACTGATCAATTTGATGTGTGACCTTTGTACATCTGTGCGCAGCAAATCTGAATTTGTGTATAAAGGGCTCTGATGCCAGCAGCCATGGCTTTTCTTCATACATAGTTCTGTTGTGGTTCATCTGCTACTTTTCATGTGTGTAGAACTAATTCCTTTGCACTAAAGTCACCGTGTAGAATCTCTGGTACTGTATATTGTAATACATTTTTGCACCATATGATGTACGGTCCAGACAATCACTAAGTGAGGACACATCTGTAATAAACAAAATGCAGTAGATACTGTAATAAAAAAAACATATACTATACACCAATATTTAAGACCCAGTTAGGACATTCATTGCTTTTTTATTCATTTTCTGCATGTAATATGATGTACTAAAAAAGTTCAATGAAAATACATCTAATTATGTTCCTGTCAGAGTCGAAAAATATTACAGAACACGCAGCACGTATAAAATACACACACATGCCCACTGCGCGTGCACTTGTTCCGCCGTGCGTGCACATATCCGCAATTTGCGTATGGTCGCTCCCGCGGTCCTGCGCGTGGTGTGGGTATTTACGGCGGAGTTTGTGAACGCATAGAGGGCTATCAAAACATTACATATTTAATCCAAATAGTGCACATTGTACACATAGTCCCCCTGCACCACATCAGCAAGTATCAACAGTTTAAATGACTCCAGAACAAAGGGATTCACCTTTGCATGATAGGAGGGAACAGACTAAGGTTATAAGGTGGTGTCTGGTATCCAGCTGTAGGGTATTTTAAGGGTAACATTCCGGTGTTGGTTTGCGGTAGATCGCATGTTCCTGTGGATAGTTATGTGCAGAAGCAGGATATAGATATAAACTGTATTTACTGTATATTATGTATGCGCTGGGAATCCAGAGGAGACCACCCACAAGAACAGTTGAGAAAGACATCGCCCACCTTTTCAAATCAACCTATGACCTCTCCTGTACTGTAAAGATGCATCCCTGTGTCCAATGGACAAAGGGATTACAGTATCCATTGTATTGCTTTTGGAAGACTTGTATAAATAAAGCCTGCTGCAGCCCGGCCACACACAAGACTCTTAACGTTATCTACCTGATAGCAGAGGACCGGACCGGGAGGCGCATGTGGATATTCTCACGTATGTACATTGACTGTAGCCATTTACTCTGTTGTATTGTAGTGCATAATTTGTATTGTTAACCCCCTTTCAGAAATATTACTCTGTGGTGTCGGAACCCAGTGATTAACTACAAATCGGTGTTGTGTCCTCTTTTCCCTGCTAGGGTTTAAAGTGTATTACATTGACTAACTGTATAAGGTTTAAAAGTGTATTGAATTGGGTGTGTATGCGCTGCGTGTACTTTGTACCCCCAGCGCGGCGTTTGTACGCAGAGTCCGTACATGGTACGGGACTCATTACGCAAATAGCGTAAGAGGTACGTAGAGTGCATATTAAGTTTAAGGGCCGCAGCGGCTCCATGGTAAAAGTGTGTTTAAAGGTATAGCTTTATGTTTTAAGATAATATCGACATTATCAATTGGGGGCATCGTACGGTTTTTCCACATACCCGCAGCCTAGCAGGTTAAAGCAGACTTTATCTATCAGCAACGGGCGGACAGGTATCCTATGTAAACCTCAGGATACACTGGAAACACTATTTTATTGCTGATTAGATGGCGTCTGCCCTGCATGGTTTGTAGGGATGCTGGTGGGACCCGTAGAGTAAATACGCAAAGCTATTTACAAAGTCTGTGAATTTCTGTTTGGCAACAAATGCGCACACAACACAAGCGTACACCTGTACTCTGTATACCTGCTCACATTGTGGCCATAAGTACTGATTACTAGATTCATTTAGACCTGTGCGGAGAAATTTGTTGCTATTTAGTTAAAACAGGGGTATATTTACTAAAATTCATATTTTTCAGAATGAGGTTAAAGATCTAACACGAATGACATCGAAAGTGTAAATTTGCAACTTTTTGAATTTATTACGACTAATTTACTAAGTTGTCGTATTTTTCATTTTCATATTTACCCATGTCGATGTCATTCGTAGTTTTGTAAGTTAGAATGTGGCCGATTTTGTGGTTTTGCGGCCGTGTTATGGTTTTTTTTTACGACTGTGTCACATTTTAGTCACGGCAGTGTTTCTCCGTTCCCGGCCGCATTTTTTTCCTAAGTATTATTTTTTTTTGTCACTCGTCCGTGATTGGTTTGATTCGTGATGGAGGAGTGTCTGTGCACATTACTATAAAAACGCCCCAAACCGTCAGCACCTCGTGGGTATAGCTAGTGGAGAGGTGAGAGGAAGGTGTGTTAGGAGTTGGTGAGTTTTGTGGAGTTGTTGGAGGATTTGTTGCTGATTTTTGCGATTGTTGAGTGCTGTACTGTGTGTGTAAGTAGTCTTGTCATACTTGTTGTGTAGTTATTTAAAAGTTTGTCTTCTTTTTTGTCCTTGTTTTTTTTTTCAAGTCTATTGTCATTGTTTGTGAGTGTGTGTGTGTGTGTGTGTGTGTGTGTGTGTGTGTGTGTGTGTGTGTTGGGTGTGTAGTGGTAGTGGAGGAGTGTGTTTTCTGTTTTTTTTTCTCAGTGTTATTTGTTGTTTGTCCTGATTATGTCCCAGTCAGAGGTCAGTGTGGTGGAGGAGGTGAGTGAGAGGGAGGAGGTGAGTGAGGTGGAGGAGGTGAGTGAGAGGGAGGAGGTGAGTGAGGTGGAGGAGGTGAGTGAGAGGAAGGAGGTGAGTGAGGTGGAGGAGGTTAGTGAGGAAGAGGGGATGGCTGCTGCTGCGGCCTCCAGTGATAGTGATGGTGTTGTGGCTCCGCAGCCACGCACCACTACAAAGACTGGGCGCAATGTTAAATTTAGCTACGCAGAAAATATGGCTTTGGTACGGGAGCTGATGAGGCATCATCGGCAGTTGTTTGGCCATGATGCTGCCAAGGTGTCGACATGTAGAAAGTCTGTTCTGTGTGGGAAGGTCATTGCGGCTGTGAATAGTGAGGGTGTGGTGAGGCGGACCGAGGACACGTGTCGTAAGCGTTTTTATGACATAAAGCACCGTGTCAAGGCGAAGATGGCAAAGGAGGCTAAATCAGCCCGCCAAACCGGGGGTGGACACCCTTTCCGTGCATCTTATCGGGATTGGGAGGAGCCTGTGCGTGCACTTATTCCGCCAGAAGTGGTTGGTGCGACTCATGTCCGGGATTCTGACCGGCCAAGGCAGGATGGTGAGTTTTTCTTTTAAATTTAAAAGTGTAAACATCTGTGTGTTGTCCTTTGTTGCTTGTAATTTTATCAAGCTAATTGTGATTGTCAGTTTGTTAATTCTTATAATGTGTTGGTGATGTCGTGCATGCCTGGGCAACCTGTGGCTCTACAGGTGTTGGCAAACTACAAGTCCCATCATGCATTGCCTCAGTTTTGTTATTAGTGAATGCTACATCTGTTGCAGTGCATGCTGGTATGTGTAGTTTTACTACATCTTGAGAGCCACAGGTTGTCCATGACTGATGTAGTGTTAATATCAATTATTTTTTTTATTGATTTAATGTGGTTGCCTTGGCCTTTTCCTTCCATTTGATATCAGTACTAAATTTTTCTAGGTGTATATTAAAGAAGTGTGATGAATAGGTTGTATGCAAATTTTATTTAAAATTACATTTCATTGGATTTTTGTTTATTGTCTGTGGTTGTGGGTTGTCCTTTGTGTTTTTGTTTTTTTTTCTTGTTTTTTTTTTTGTGTTTTTCATTTTTGTGCTGATATTTGTGCCTAGTGTTGTATTTGTTGGATTTAAATTGGTACCTTAGCGTGCAATATTGTGGTTGTGTCAAGCTATGTGATTTGGTTGTTAACCATTATAATATTGTGCATTATTTGGCTTTGTGTATGGATTATTTTGTGAAATTTAATCTTATTTAAAGTATACACACCCAATGCAGTCAGGCAGAAAAGCTTAAGCATCGTTTAGTTTACTTATCATCAGGTTCCACATGTTTACATCACAAGAAGGATTTTCTGAATACATTGTTAAATAAATGTATGTTTATAAGGTAATTCTTCATATTTCTACAGTACGCCAGAGAAGCAGCACTGCCAGGCCACAGCCAACACTGCCAAGTGATGCAGATGGTGGGAATGCAGGTAAGAATTCACTGTAATCACATATTCAGCAAACACATAGAACCACAAAATGTTAATGTTTATCTTATCACATAGGTTCTTCTTCTGCAAACCCCCCTCCACTAAGGCGCCCATCACAGGGCTCGGTGACTGTGCCTAGGAGGCCAACCAAGAGACGTCGTCTTGAGGCTGAATCTGCTGCTCCATCATCACCACCCCAACGGCGCATCTCCGCAGTGTTGTCCCTGCCACCACAAGCAATTTTGGCGAGTCCACAAAGCAAGGATCCACAATCACCTCAGCTGTCTGGTGAGTAAACATAAAAGTTAATTGTAACAAAAATTTAAAACAGTGTGGTCTATGAATTAACCTGGCTAAGGCATAATGAATTGATAAACCACTGATATGTGCAAGGTGATCAAGGCAGAAGCAAAACAGATCCTACCAGTAAAAATTCAGATTGGCCCTGTTTGGCTTGTGCCTTTATCACCTTGCACATATCACTGGTTTATCAAATCCTTATGTCTTCTCCAGGTTAATTCATCTGCACCACTGTTTGTGTACTGGCATAATAAATGTATTTGTGTTAATTCTTATTCCAGGCAATAATCACAAACAACAAGCACATGGGATTTACGTTATTTTTGTGGTTACATTTTCAGATGTGATGTTGCCCATAGTAACCATTTAATATTTCTGAAATTTATACAAGAAACAACAACATAAATGTAATATATAATACAATTGATTGCCATGGCCAACATCACCATTTCTAAACATAGGCCACCTTAAGACATTTACATGGATTTGTATTGTAAAATTTGTGCTTTATTTCATTTGTGTAATTTTCCCACACAACACCGACTGCCTTGATCAATTTATGAGTGTGTTCCTAAACACATTTAATGTATTGTGTGTGTTTAACAAAAGGAAGGTTCAGACACAATCTGTAAATGCATTAATTTAAAATGGAGACAGGTCTTCATGTTTGCACATTCATTATGGCTCAGAGTCCGACAATTCCCTAATTCGTTTTTCCAGTGAGTATGGTAAGTTAGAAGCCACATATGTCTATAAAAATGTGAGATACCTAGGTAATTTTAGGCCACAATCTCTGTTTCAACATGAATATTATTAAGTAAGGCATGTTTACGTCAAGCAAAGAAATATTTAAAAAACTAAATAGTGGCTGTTATCAACCCCATACAGAACCACCCATCATGGACGAGGACGCCCAGCAGGAAAGTGACCAGCAGCCTACCTACATACTACACCTGCAGCCCATCGATCCTACCCAGCCAACCACGCAGCAGGACATAACACAATCACCCCAAACATCCCATAGCCCCCAATTGAGGCCAACAACACCCCAGCAACAAATGGCCCCTGAGTTTTGGAGCAGTTGGGCCACACAACAGGCGCAACACTATGCCTGCCTGAACACCCACACCCAATACCTTGCCAGTCTGCCCCATCATCTTCCTCGCCTCAGTCGGAACTCAGGCAGACTGATAGTTCAGGTTGGCAGAATTGCCAATTCAATGGAGCAGATGAGGGCAGACAACAGTCAAATGCAAGCCAATTTACTCTGAATCATGGATGAACAACAGCGGCAGCAACAAGCCCTCATACAAATTATCCAACACAACCAACTGGTCAACGAAAACCTCTCCAGAATTATTGCCAGCAACACTGCCACAAATACCCAACTGACTGCAAGCATACACAACCTGAGCCAAAGCATTAATGTGTTGGCATCCCAACAAATCAGCTCAAGCTCGGGAACTACAACACCAAGCCAGACCCCAGTTACCTCCCCTGTTAGACACTCCAGCAGAACACGGACCAACGAACCAGGTCAATCCTCTGCACCCAGCACACACAAAAAAAAAAAATGAAGGATGCAGCAAATGGTTGTTAAAAAATAAAGTTTTTGGAATTGTTACACCAAAAATGCCTGTGTTCAAGCAAATCATTTTTAAACACGCAATATGTGTATGGTTTAATGTGCTAATGAGTGACAGTGTAAGTTAATCAAATTACAGTATAACTGTAAAGAACAGTATAAATAACAAACACTAACACAACACAAACAACATTCACACCTACAATACATTTTATAAAAGTGGTTTGGCAAGGTTATTTATAACTAAATAATACTTACGGTCAAAATAACGCAGAATCACTTCTTGCCTTACCTGCCTCCCTACATCTGTACTCACACTGTCACCAGATGTTTCTAACTCACCTACTTGCTGGCTGTTTTCTTCATCACCAACATGTGGCAGATGTTGGCTCAAACACATATTATGAAGAAAACATCAGCAGAACACAATCCTAGTCACCTTTGAGGGACTATACAACAAAAGCCCAGCAGACTTATCCAGACACCGAAACCTAGATTTCAGCACCCCAAAACATCTTTCTATCACATTCCGCATAGACTTATGTGCATTATTATAATTGTGTTCAGCAGGAGAATCAGGTTGGGACAATGGAGTAAGGAGCCAAGAGTAGCAGCCATAACCACCATCACCTGAAATACAGATATAGGCAACATTAGGACATGTGGATTATGGTAAATCACTTACAAAAATCAGGAGTTTGAAGTTACCACACATACACACAACACACTTGGAACATACCCAGCAGCCAGCCATCAGGCATTTGTCCGTCCTCAAACTTATCGAACAGTGATGACTGACTGAGGATGAAGGAGTCATGGCAGCCACCAGGGTAACCTGCAACCACACTCATAATTTTGAGATTTGCATCACAAACCACCTGGACATTAGTGGATTGGCGAAAATGTCTATTTGTAAAAATATATTGCCTGCCCCTAGGTGGTCTCAGCTCAACGTGTGTGCAATCTATGGCACCCA
The DNA here is from genome assembly GCF_028390025.1 of Pseudophryne corroboree. Classification (NCBI taxonomy): domain Eukaryota; kingdom Metazoa; phylum Chordata; class Amphibia; order Anura; family Myobatrachidae; genus Pseudophryne; species Pseudophryne corroboree. The sequence continues at coordinate 774,034,890 of NC_086445.1, forward strand.
GCACATTGGGCATGCCAGCAAGCTCATAGAAAGCTAACCTGACTGCATGCCACTGCGACTCCTGGGTAGGGAAGCAGATAGAGGCATCTATGTGGGGTTCCAACACATCCAAAAAAAGTGGACATTACAAAATATAAGGTGAGTGTCATGATCTGTAATCAATACAATACTGTGTTATAATACATAACAGAAGCAACACTTAGACATAAACGTGTATGTATGTTTAAACTCACCTGATTTAAATATTTTGAAAAGGTGGGCTGGGAGATACCAATTACATCGCCTGTCACAGCCTGGAAGCTCCCAGTAGCCATAAAGTGCAACACAGCCAGGAGTTTGTGCAGGCCTGAGACAGAGCGAGAGCGTGCTGTCTCAGGGTCTAGGTCCAATTTGACAAGGTCATACAAGATGGAAAATGTTGTTTCTATTTAGCCGAAACATCTGTATGACCCTATCATCGGACAATGCGTTCAAGTTTAAACGCCCTCTAAAAAAACGAGGCCTGCGCAGCCTCCGCGGCACCTGTACAACCTGCTGACCATGTTCACTTACCTGGCCCTGATTTATTGTAGCCTCATGGAGCAGTCTCAGGTATCCCCCAGCAAACAATAAATCTGTACTACACATGGCAGCAGCCATTTCAGAGTGAGAGTTGATCAAAATGTGCTTGGGACCCTTTTAAAGGGCCAAAAATTCAGGTGTGACTAATGTATAATTGAAAACACATGTAAACATGCTTATCAAAAGCAGGTCTATTTTTTTTAGGACTTTTTTACGATTTGTATTTTTTCACGTCCGCAAATGCATTTTCACGGTAGAGAATTCAAATACGAATGGTTAGTAAATGACCGTGATCGATACCTAAACAGCCGCGTTTGGCCGATGGTGTATTCATTCGTAGTTTTTCACTTGAAAATCAACAAAAATACGAATGCCCTCATTACTGCCGTGATTTGAGTTTAGTAAATTCCAGAGATGACACTTTGAAGAAAAAACACCATCTCGGTCAAAATCGGGACCTTAGTATATATACCCCATAGCATAAATATTAAGGAAGTAAACGTAAAACTGAAACACAGTCTGGCCTAGTTAAAAAGGTTTATACAGAAAGAAACTGTGTTGTGTTAAGTGAGCGATTATAGGTAATATCGCTTACATTTATAGAAGTGTGGGATTTGTACTATTGCGGACGTACGGTTTTTGTACACGTGTTTCGGACAAAGGACGGGACTGCGTATGCAACATAAAGACATACACACGGTCGCGTGTTTACGCAACGTGTGTAATGGTACGACCGCTAAGTACAAATTACACAATAGCATTGTTTAGTTTAGGGGCGGGACAGTAGCCACGCTACATTAGCACAAATTGCTCGGTTTCCAAGATTTAGTTTAAATAAAACCTTTTTTACTGTATTGCCTCTGGTAATAAAGCTGTTAATCTGAATGAAAGATAATTTTCTGTACAGAAAAACCAAAGTGTATTTGAGTGAACGAACGTGAGTGAGCAAACGTAATAAAGGTTTAGTGGACCCAGGGAATTTGGGATCCCGTCGAGTGGTACATCAAGTGAGTGGAGACTTGGTGGCGTGAGGCAGCTGACTCACGTTAATATAGATTGAAGTACAAAGGAGCAAGGTAGCAGAGTACCGCAGCCCAGGAGGTCAGCGAGGTTTAGAGTACCACGGCCCAGGGGGTTAGCGAAGGTTTACCCATTTAGGTTTTTTTTATACGCTCCGGCTGAGGTTTCGTAGCCTGAAAATCGATTCCAGTAGTCGTACAGCGGATAAGTAACAAGTACCTATACGCTGTGCGATTGGACCGCGCGTTCGTGGGTGCAATATTTAGCACAACGTGATACCCTTTTTACGAGCTTTGCGTAAAATCGCGGTATCATTAGCGCTGTATGTAGCATATGCAAGCGTGATTTGTGTATAATAATAATAAGACACCTTGAAAAAGACCATTGGGTCGAAACGTCGTTGGTGCGGTGCTCCCAGACAGTGATTTATACGTGTTTTTACAGCATCCTCCTGTTGCCTTCCAAATTGTGAAGAAACGGCTGTCTTCACTTCTATTCCAAAGAAACCGTTACGTGAGGATACCCACACTCCAAGAAAGTGAGTGTGGTACGTTCAAATTGAACAAACCTTTATTTTGTAGTGTTGTCCTCTACTTTTAAAGATACCTTGATATGTATGTTTCCACACTATTCTAAGTGAGTTTTGGTAAGTTCATCTTCTAATGAAAAGGTGGTGAGGAACTATCCCTTTCTCAACTATCAAGAAATTCACCATATAGGGTTCTTTTCTCTTTGGAGAAGTCACAGGACTTGTCTATATTGTCGGATGACAAACAATATTACACATTGTATGCCTCTTTCCCATTTTTGTCTCCTATGAATTTCGCGTTGGAGATCGATTTGAATTGAAAAAAAGAACTATTACCTATATTGGATGTCAAAGAAATTCAAATATCACCAGTCCGTTGAGATTTTATGTGATGTATATCTAATTATTTCTTCTACCTTGTTTTAATTATTTAGTATCGCCTTTGATTTCCCCTCAAACGACTTGTATTTCCTATTATTGTGTGTGGTTTAAGATTGGGTAGACCACTAGAGGAGTGAAATTGGGCTGACACTTTAAACCGCGCCAGAATACACACATCATATTTTATTTCCAGTACTTTTGTGTATAATAAAGGTTTAGGGAGTTTTCGCTGGTCTCTCTCAGGAAATCTCCAACAGCTTACATTTACTGGAAAGGGTAATTTATTCCCAGAAACTTCCAGTAAATAGAGGTTACATAGGGCCCTAAATTGGGTACATTGCCCTCACTATCGACAGTGTATGGTAGTACTGGCCAACGTGGGCGGTGAGAGGGTGAAGAGCGCTCAGAGAACTTTCACCGTTGCCTTATATTGAGTATTTTGTTTTTTTGTGGGATTAGCCGAAAGGACAATACCTGCAAAATATGGGGGCCAGTTGCTCAAATAAGGGACGTTCAACCAGGGTTCAGGTTGACATACCGCGGCCCAGGGGGTCAGCGAGGTTCATAATGTGTGAGAAGTATGGACCACACACAGAGGTTTTGTGCAATGAATGGGAACGTATGACTGCGGGAGATAGGGAACCATTCCCTAAGGTAGGCAGTTTTGAACCAGAGGTATTGCAGAATTTAAGGATTAGGATATGTCTGATAAAATCGCAAAAACAAAGGGTCAGACACACAAATTGTTAAAACTTATGGCAGCAAGAGGGCGATATGCAAAGAGAATTAGCTCACGCAGCAGGTTCCAAACCTAGTAGGAAAATGATGGCAACCTCACCACCACCACCGTATATTGGGGGTAATTCCAAGTTGATCGCAGCAGGAAATTTTTTAGCAGTTGGGCAAAACCATGTGCACTGCAGGGGTGGCAGATACAACATTTGCAGAGAGAGTTAGATTTGGGTGGGTTATTTTGTTTCTGTGCAGGGTAAATACTTTATTTGTACACTGCAATTTAGATTGCAGATTGAACTCACCACACCCAAATCTATCTCTCTCTGCACATGTTCTATATGCCTCCCCTGCAGTGCACATGGTTTTGCCCAACTGCTAAAAAATTTCCTGCTGCGATCAACTTGGAATTACCCCCATTGTGGGGGAGAAAATGGCTACAGACAATAGCATATTGGTATCCGATAAGAGTATAGATGATAAATGTACTAACGTAGATGACAGTATGTAGATGACTTACTGCTGTGTTCTGATTCACTCGAATCGTCCTTGAAAGACACGAAACAGCTTCTGTTTCACCTTTCTAATATGGGACACAAGGTTTCAAAGGATAAGTTGCAGCTGTGCCAGACCAGGGTAAAATATTTGGGACATTGCTTGACGCAAGGACTTAGACACCTCACCGATGATAGAATACAGGCGATTCGCGACATGACTCTGCCACAAATCCAGCAACAGATCCGCACCTTTCTTGGAATGTGTGGGTACTTCCAAAACTGGATCCCAGGGTTCTCCATACTGGCTTTACCTTTGCAAGAGATGGTCTCTTCGAACAAACCAGATCGGATCTCGCCCACAGATGAGTCCGAACTGCCATTTGAGAGACTCAAACAGTGCCTATCACAGGCACCTGCATTAGGCATGCCAGATTATGGGAAACCCTTTGAATTTTACGGTACGGAAAGTGCTGGGTGTGCGGCAGGTGTCCTAACCCAGAGACATGGTGATGCCAGCAGGCCGGTAGCTTACTACAGTGCACAGTTGGACACTGTAGCGCGGTCTCTCCCCACACGCTTGCGAAGTGTTGCAGCGATAGCTTTGCTAGTAAGTAAAAGCGAAGACGTAGTGTTAGGACACAACCTGACAATCCATACACCTCATGCAGTGTCAGCCTTACTGAACTCCACCCAAACCAGACATGTCTCATCGGCACGGTTTACAAAGTGGGAATTAGTACTAATGGCCCCTGTAAACATCACCATGAAGAGATGCAGCGCACTAAATCCTGCAATTGATCTGCCGGGTGTGCCTGGACAGGCACAAAGGGTGGAGGATGAGAATGATGGTGAAGAAGGATTTAGTACAGATTAGATACGCATGATTGTATGGAATACCTGAACCAGACTTTCACTGCAAGACCTGACATTAGTGACAACCCACTGGAAGGCGTAGATTTTACTTTTTACACTGATGGTAGTTGCCACAGACAGACGGACTCGGGAATACTGTGTACTGGATATGCAGTCGTAGATGACAGAGGTATCATAGAAGCTGAACCCCCTGGGTCCACCACACTCAGCACAAGTTGAGTGTGTGAATTGGCCAAGGGTAAGTCAGCCAATATATACACAGATTCTAGGTATGCCTTTGGAGTAGTGCATAATTTCGGGGCCCTGTGGCGCCTCAGAAATTTCATGATGGCAGCTGGCACACCTGTAGCGCATGCACCCCACATAAAAAAGCTTCTAACAGCGATACAAGAACCAGACAGAGTGGCTGTTATCAAGTGCAAAGCACACACTTACAACCAAGATCCAATCTCACTTGGTAACAGCCAGGCAGACGAAGCTGCTAAATCAGCAGCCAGCACCCCCATACAAACAGATATCACATCACTGATGACATTCAACACAATCAACACACAAAAATTAATTGAAATGCAAAATTTGTGTTCTCCACAGGAAAAGGCGGTCTGGAGGTCAAAGGGGTATGGTCAGGAGTCCTCAGGACTCTGGACAGGTAGACAGGGTAAGCCAGTGGCCCCCAGAGCATATCTTCCAAGCTTAGCTGAGGCGGCACACAGTCTGACTCATCTGGGTAAAGAGGGTATGTGTAAGCTGGTGAGAGCCTACTGGTGTGCGCCAGGATTCTCTTATCATGCGGGTAAAAGAGCAATGACATGTCTTACTTGCTTGAGGAAGAATATTGGAAAGTCAATACCAACAGAACCATCCCATATCCCTCCGACAGACGGCCCTTTTAAGGTAATACAAATTGATTTCATACAGTTACCACCCTGTAGGAATTTAAAATATGTGTTAGTCTGTATTGATGTGTTTTCCAATTGGGTAGAAGCGTTCCCTGCTGCCACAAATACTGCTACGTTCACTGCAAAGAAAATTGTGCAGGAATTTGTGTGTAGATATGGTATCCCTAGAATAATTGAAAGCGAGCTGCATACTCCGTACTACCCACAGGCGAGTGCGAAGGTGGAGAGAGTGAACAGCACTATTAAGAACAAGCTGAGCAAAGTGATGGCTGAAACTGGATTGTTGTGGCCAGAAGCTTTGCCACTAGTATTGTACAGCATCAGAGCCACTCCCAGGTCCCCCCTTAACCTATCACCCTTTGAGATTATTTTTGGTCGACAACCCCATATAATGATAGACCCCCAGGATGATTTGAAATGCAATAACGAAGTGACTGTAAAATATTTGATTAAGATGAGCCAGCAGCTGAGGAATCAAAACAGAAATCTAAAGCTGGTGATTCCTGACCTACCGAACAGTAATTGTCATGACATTGAACCTGGGGATTATGTAATGATTCGAAATGTTCTACGCTCAGGTTGCCTTATTGACAGGTGGGAAGGACCGTACCAAGTCTTACTAACCAGCACGACAGCATTAAAGGTTGCCGAAAGAGAGACTTGGGTCCACTCATCCCCCTGTAAGAAGGTCGCTGACCCAGAGAGAACCCATGACAAAGAGCAGAGTGTAGAGAACATCGTATCACTGGAGTGTCTGTTCCTGGAAGGTTGAGAGGCAGGACTGTTGTCACGGCACCTGAGCGCGGAGAACAACAAGACCAGAGGTGGTTGTTGCACCAGTTTTTCTTTTTTTATTATTTTCTCCATCTCCCACTACCCTCCTTCTCTCCTTCCCTTTCTCCCCCTTCTTGTTTCCCTTCTCTTCCCTTAACAAGATGGACTTACCCCAAGAGACTGTGTTCCGGGTTTTCCTGTTAATCCTGTTGTTGACCAGGACAGTCTGTTTCAGTGAGGGTCCCAGAGAGGTTGAGAAAGGATCTGGAATGGGTTCTGATGGCGAGGATGGATTTGTAGAGTCTCAAGAGCAACACATCACTCGAGCAAAGGCGAGTATCAGAAAGCGATCTGGTAGTCAGGGAGCTCGGTGGCACTGTGAAGGGTTATTGGCTGAGGAAAATTGCATTTGTAGGCATTTTGAGAACATAGTCGAGGATGGGTGCATCCAGAGATGTCAGTCCAGCCTTAATATCAACATGGACCATCATCCATTGAGTGATTACCACTCACTAGTGGGTAAGGTCTTAAACCAGACAGAATGCTGGGTGTACTCACAAGTACCTCAAGGTCAGAGCAAGTCAGGATTAGTACCATACCCTTTAGCAATAGATGAGGTACTCGAATTACGGGGTGGGAGACCGGTGGACAAGAAATTTAATATTTCTAGGCCCCCTAGTTTGAAGCTCCACCAGTATCATGTAGATAGATCCTTAGTGTGTTTCAACATTTCCAATTACCGAAAACTGGGAAATTGGGAAGTGACCAGGAATAACCAGACAATGGCCTTTTCACGTAGAGCTGATAGGATACCCATAGACTCTGAACTTGTACACCAAATAGCTAACAGTGGAAAGTATTTTCGGTATAGGTATACACGAGGAAGCAAGACCATGTGGGTTGGAGAAGTATCACCAGGGTACTGTGCTCATATCATCCAGCCTGATACTTGTACTGAACATATGGGAGAACTAGGGATTGGGTTTTTCACTTGGAAAGTTTGTAATATGGTAATGTCATATTCTGTCCCATATGTTCTCTCCGATGATGCCTATTTCATATGTGGGAGGAAGGCGTATAAGTGGCTTGCCCCGAACTCAGAGGGATTGTGTTATGTTGGAAGAGTGTTGCCAGAGGTCATGACCATAACCCATGATAAGATGAAAGATGTTCACTGCAGTGCTCAGGCTCCTTATACTCATACTCACTATGAACACATCGTCAAGAGACAGCTCATAGAGAGGACAGAGCACGTAGCCTCTGATTTGATCCACGAATCCACCGGGATTCAATTCCTTCTCGCATTAGACATCACCCGTACTGCCAGAGGAATTATAAATTATAGGTATATCCATGCGCTAGCGAACTTGATAGATAATATCACTGCGATGTATGAGGACACCTTCAGGTATACAGGTAGGAAGTTACAAGCTTACAAGACAGAACTGATCCAGCACAGGATGGTCTTCAATTATATCACAGCCGTGACGGGTGGGTACTGTGTCACTTTGGCAACTCAATATGGTGTGAAGTGCTGCACGTATATTACAAACAGCACTGACGACCCCACAGAGATTATCGATCAAAAGATGGATGATATATTGCAGTTGGAGTGGGAGTTCCAGAGACAGAACCTTACCCTGACCGCTGTGGGTAATGAGCTGACCGGCTGGGTCTCATGGTTGAACCCACGAAATTGGTTCTCAGGATTAGGAGAGTGGGCTCAAAATGTTATTATGAGTGTAGGAAAGTTTCTCCTTTGTATCCTGGGAGTCGTCATAATTATTGGTTTGATATTTAGGTGTGTTCGAATTCTGATGCGGCGCAAGCACGGCACAAAATTGATGAGTTTAAGGAGCGGGGGCATTGTTACAGCAGCAGATTTAATTTACGACCCATCCATAGAGACAGTGTTATGATAAGACATGATTGCAAATGAATTCCATGGCCTGTTTCTTTCACCCGTTTTTCCTTTGTCTACCCCTCTGCCCAGATACACCCATCCGGAAAAGACATCGACCATACCCAATAATGATTATGAAAATGTTATGTGAATGTATTTTAGATATGTGTCTTATCTTCATCTCTACAACCTCCAGTTAGTAACACACATAGTCGACAGGTGATATCCACATATACTAGCACTCACATATGTTCCCCCTCCATGTATCATCAACTAAATGTGCACCCCATTTGTTGGAACAAGAAGCTGAAAAGAGCTCGGTAGTGTTTGTTGGCCCACTTACAGACCCTTAATACGGGATAAGAAGGATTTAATGTATAATTCGCAATACCTCGAAGCTTATCTAGAACATATACGGCACGATGATACATGCCCCTCAGACATGGATTAATACATACATGCTTTTTACTATCCCACTAGGTCATACATTTCCTGCCTACAACTCTCCTCCTACCATCCAATCGTTTGTAGATATTTTATTGATATTTTTCTGTTTAGTGATTAGATAGTGGCAGTTATTGTTGACTGCCAAAGGGTGGACTGTCAAAGTCGAAAAATATTACAGAACACGCAGCACGTATAAAATACACACACATGCCCACTGCGCGTGCACTTGTTCCGCCGTGCGTGCACATATCCGCAATTTGCGTATGGTTGCTCCCGTGGTCCTGCGCGTGGTGTGGGTATTTACGGCGGAGTTTGTGAACGCATGGAGGGCTATCAAAACATTACATATATAATCCAAATAGTGCACATTGTACACATAGTCCCCCTGAACCACATCAGCAAGTATCAACAGTTTAGATGATTCCAGAACAAAGGGATTCACCTTTGCATGATAGGAGGGGACAGACTAAGGTTATAAGGTGGTGTCTGGTATCCAGCTGTAGGGTATTTTAAGGGTAACATTCCGGTGTTGGTTTGCAGAAGATCGCATGTTCCTGTGGATAGTTATGTGCATGAGCAGAATATAGATATAATCTGTATTTACTGTATATTATGTATGCGGTGGGAATCCAGAGGAGACCACCCACAAGAACAGTTGAGAAAGACATCGCCCACCTTTTCAAATCAACCTATGACCTCTCCTGTATTGTAAAGATGCATCCCTGTGTCCAATGGACAAAGGGATTACAGTATCCATTGTATTGCTTTTGGAAGACTTGTATAAATAAAGCCTGCTGCAGCCCGGCCACACACAAGACTCTTAACGTTATCTACCTGATAGCAGAGGACCGGACCGGGAGGCGCATGCGAATATTCTCACATATGTACATTGACTGTAGCCATTTACACTGTTGTATTGTAGTGCATAATTTGTATTGTTAACCCCCTTTCAGAAATATTACTCTGTGGTGTCGGAACCCAGTGATTAACTACAAATCGGTGTTGTGTCCTCTTTTCCCTGCTAGGGTTTAAAGTGTATTACATTGACTAACTGTATAAGGTTTAAAAGTGTATTGAATTGGGTGTGTATGCGCTGCGTGTACTTTGTACCCCCAGCGCGGCGTTTGTACGCAGAGTCCGTACATGGTACGGGACTCATTACGCAAATAGCGTAAGAGGTACGTAGAGTGCATATTAAGTTTAACGGCCGCAGCGGCTCCATGGTAAAAGTGTGTTTAAAGGTATAGCTTTATGTTTTAAGATAATATCGACATTATCATTCCATATTTATTATACATCTTGTTTAATAAAGAAAAATTATATGTCAGAAAAGAACATTTAAGGTACATTTTATTTAAAGTTTGTAATACAGGATATATGATTAATCATAAACATACTATAAGAATGTGTGCATTTTTCTTTATGATACTTAACATCACAAAAATGTGATTTAAAGTACAAGCTGACAAATGTAACCATGTTAAAAAACAACAATGATTGCAACAGGAGTGAACAGAGTATATAATACAGAAGTAGGAGCAACCACAATATGCATCTGAGGAAGTCACTATTGTAGAGTGAAAAAACGCATCAAGCATGAGTTGATTGAACTTCATTTACAGTTTGAGCCATACTGTAGATATCAAATAGGGTCCAGATATGAAGACCTACTGCTATGGTCAGGAGACTACAGCTGTGAAATTGACACTTTCATTAAGGTATCTGTTGTATACAACCATTCTGCTGAATGTGACTGGACTATTTCTATGCTGTGGAAAATTCTGCTTAATGTATTAACTGTGAATGCTACTGAATTAACTTGTGGACATTAGCTGAGCACTGGAGACCTGTAACTGTATGTGGGCTCAAATCAGGATTTAAATGGCAGACTATCACTGCTCTTTTATACTATTTATAACTTAAAAAGGGAGCTTTGTGGATGATTATGTTTGTCAACTGTGGATGCCTCATGTCTCATTGAAGCAATTAAGGCAATACTTATTTGGTTTCTTCATGAAAAAGGTTTGAAATCTTAAAACATTTTCTTTTTCTTCTGGCTAAGTGAACACTGTTTTCTTAGAGTCAGAGCCACCATGTGCTCGACATGTGCAGGGTGTGTGCCAGTACACCCCTTAGGTGCAAGGAAGTAGGACGGGAACCAACTGTGATGGAGGGTATTATCCAGCCAGTACAGCCAACCTATTGAGAAGGACATTTGTGGCAGGGTAGTCATTAGATACCCTTTGGAAAAAGGACCTCATGATATCAGGCATTTGGCAAACTTATAGGGTGACTGCAACATGACTGAGGGGGAGGTGTATCAAACCTTAGAGAGAGATAAAGGGGAGAATTTGCCCATAGCACCCGCTAAGCTTTTATCATTTTACACACTGGGCAAGATAAAATATAGCTAGAAGTAAGTTGGTTGGTATGGGAAACTTCTCTACTATATCGCTCCCTATGGTTTGATACATATTTACAAAAAAAGAGAGGAGAGAATGGGTAGAACCCAATTCTCCAAGGAATAAGTGTTATGTGTGAGGGATAGAGATATATATATATATATATATATATGCAGCACATGGTGGCCTTATGGCTGGCTGGGCTCCCATACTGTTCAAATTAGTACAACTGTCCTCGCAATTACAGGCTTCTAATCTAAGTTAGTGTCCAAACATCATTTCTTCTCCTCCCTGCCTTGTGATGTCACATGTATTCCCACAACTGCATGTTTGTTCTCTCAGTCAGTCACTGAGAGTGGAAAAGATTATCTAAAGAACTAAGGTTAAGACACTTGTGTGGTGAATATGTTCTCATCATTTTTAAAATAAAGTCATAAACATATTCAAAAAAACATTTAAAATGTAAAAACTCCTAGAGGATACTTAACTTAGTGTTTATACAGTAGATCGCCATTGTGACATTACGCTATACCCCATGGCAATAGATCACCCAGTGGCCTTACCCCAATACCTCTGTGGTAACAGATCCCAAGTAACATTGCGCCTCCCTGTCCATAGCTCAATGTTGAAGAATAACTCCTCCCTCTCTCCCCTCCCAGTGGCCCACACACCCCTTATCAAGAAACCTTATTATTCATGTGTCTTCTCTTATAGTGAGTTTCTGTATAAATAGTAATTTCACCTTGGATTCTCAGATTTGCATAATAACTTTGTACCTGGACAAACCATATTGTACAGCAAGTATGAAGGGGATATACTGGCTGCTTTTGCAAGTAGCCCAAAATGCTGGAAACCTTTATTTTGCATTGCAATTTAGATTTAATTTCAAAGTGCCCCTCTCAAATCCATATATCTCTGCACATATTACATCTTCCCCACCTGCAGTGGTACATGGTTTTACCCAGGTGCAATGTTACTTGCTTTTTTTTTTTCTTTGTTCCCAACTCAGAATAAGGCCTGGCTATTATATATTTATAGCAATACAAAATCTGCATAAATTATCAATTTTTTAAGTACTGTATCATTTGGAAGCAGAGTGACAATGTCCTCTCGATATTTTGACTTTCTTCTTAAAACTGAGGAACTGTAAGGAAGGGTAGAGTAGGTCTTCCTGTGCTTTGTAAAGTCTATCGTAAAGTCATGGTTTTATTTGAACACTCTAACTCCTAATCCTAAATAAGGCGCATGATTCCAAAATGTATATCGTGAGGTTTTAATGCTCTTGTAAATATGAATTCTTGAGCATATTGAAGTTAAAGCTATAGTTTTAGCAAAACAATAAAAGCCAAATTCAGGACTAAATAACTATTGTGCTGTTAGGAAGTGCCATCAGTTTGCAAACACATGATGCCATGATTGCAATATCATAGTGATTATTATAATACTAAACATCCTTATGATTCATTCAATGGCAAAAATATATAATGCACTAGAACTTAAGGGTCTAAATCAGAGCTGCTCATAATTCAGCTGCAGTATACTGTACTTGCAGTTACTGTAGATTGCATGCTCACAAATAAAAATGAATATCCACCTGTATTCAGTTGAATGCATTTATGTGAATTCACTGTCCCCAAGTATCCACTTGTGAAAGTAGCTGTCATCATTATCAGTGTTATCTTGACTAAACAAAGAAAATGTGAAACCGCACTAGACCTGTGGGAAGTAACCAAGTGACCAAGCTCTAGGAGTGAAACGTACGGCTACTTCCGGTTCCGGTAAGCCGGGTCCGACTTCCGGTTGCGGACCCCGGACGCCGACGGCTTCCCAGCGTGCGCGGACCATCAGATGCCTGTCACCTGTGCTATACCAGCTCCTTCATTTACAGATAAGTCACACCAGAACTTGCATGTTAGCCATATAGCCAGCGCAAATCACGGTCTGATGTACAGTATCATATTTCTAACAGACTGCTGTTAATATAGAATAGACTTCATGCATGTTTTATGTCTGAGTACAGGCAAAACGTGTTAGGTATTAACACTGCATGGGAGGTTTGCAGCAGATAGCTAATTCTGGAGTGGTGTACCACAGGTACCATAATGCTTTAGATTAATCCATGTACAATATACTCCTTGTGCCAAATTCCACTAATTAGCAGTTTACACATGTTTTGAATAGCTTAATCCCTATATCCAAACACAGAGAGACCTGTGGATTTATAATATACAGCTCTTTGACTATTTCCTATTCATATAGGCACTCACTCTCTCATTCCAGCAGCCGGGCCACTCTGCAATGTTATAAAGCAACAGAGGGCTCTGAGCAGCAATATTGGAAAAGCAGAATTGAGACCTCTACTTGTCTTGTTTCATACCAAGGTGAAGGGAATGGGCCCCTCTCATCCCAATATTCGATGCTGATAGCAGATATTGGGAAAGCAGAAGGTTCAACCCTTCAAGTACTTTGGTACTATTTTCTTCCCTATCTCAACTGGATAACTGTGTGATTTCCTTTCTATGTACACACTCTCTCATTCCAGCAGCCGGGCTACTCTGCAATGTTTTAGCAACAGAGTGCTCTGAGCAGCAATATTGGAAAAGCAGAAGTAGGTACCTCTATTTCTCCTATTCAATAACGCGGTGAAGGAGGCAGACCCCTCTCATCCTGACATTCGATGTTTTAAGCAGATGTTTGAGACAGCAGAAGGCCTGCACCTTCCAATACTCCGGTATTTTTCCTATCTCATTCAAGAAAATTATCCATGAAGTGTTCTCCATGTTGAATCAAAACACTTATATAGAGCATCCTAAACCATGCATTTTTTCCATTCAGGGGTATTCTTCATGAAGAAAGCTACTGTTCATTTATTTCCAGCTGTGGTTTGAGGAGAATCATTCCTTATGCTGTATATAAAATATTGATATAGGGTATTCAAAATTGTGCATTAATTCCCGTAGGGGGTTATTCTTCAAGAGAAACTGACTGCTTATCCAATTTTTTGTGGTTTGAAGCACATACAAACTCCACACTGGGATTAAATCAATGATTTTTTGTTGTGATTTGAAGCACATATAAACTTCACACAGTGACAAAATTAAGTATGATTAATGTGCTGTATCATCCCTCCGCTTCCATATAAGGGCATACTGATTGGTATGAAATTTGTATTGAAATCAACGATATATGATATTTTCCAATTCCATATTTCAATTGATTATAAACTATATTATGCATAGGAATTTTTGAATGATGTTCTGATGCACGTACAAACTCTACACAAACGACAAAGTGTGCATCATCCTGTTGGAGCCGTGTCCTCCAAAATGGATACCTACAGTCCTATACATACGCAATTGGGGTTGGAAATATACAGATTCCTGTTTATCTACTTGCATTTATGATATGGCACACATATGAATTATATATGGAAGTTTTTGTGGTTTCTTTATATCTGATGGTTAGAAGTCGCACACAGGGAAGTCCACTCTCCTTGCTATTGTGGTAATTGGTTACATACCATGGGAGAGTTCATAATTTGATTTTGGTGCTCGATAAGTTCATGCGGTAAACCAGCCCACTTATATATGATATCATTGATATCTGGCCTAATAAATATTTTTTCCGTATGATTACTTAGAGCACTATTACTGAATAATATTTTCGCTCGTGGCAGTTAAAGGTCTGCCCCACTAAATTATATTTATCTTTGATCATATCTTTATGAATGGACCTTATCCTGATGAATGGTCTGATGACCTTATATCTTTGCATGTAATAATTTTTTTTTTACTATACCTAGTGATTTTGTGTAATTCACAGTTTTATCAAGTGATAATAAAAGTAAAATTTTAAATTATAGATAATAAAAGTGTGCCCCGGGTCAGACTTTTAGTCTTCTTTTGCCCTGCTCTCTTGTAGGTCGACCCTTTTTCCTCAGTGTTATCTTGAACCAGTTCTATTCTTGATGCAAGATAACGATCTGAAATCAATGGATATGCATGACTTCAAATCAATCAAAGCTAATCAAAGTTTATGCTACAGCCTATTTAAAAATATCTAGGAAATCTTTGGGGACTATTGAGTCTAAGCCTTGAAGAGAGATAGAGTGGACAGAGATAAAGTACCAGCCAATCAGCTACTAACTGCCATGTTACAGGCTGGATTTGAAAAATGACAGTTAGGAGCTGGTTGGTTGGTACTTTGTTTCTATCCACTTTATCTCTTCAATGCTTAGTAAATAGACCCCTATATTTTTACAGTATCTCCCATCCATGTAAAACATGTGCCATATTATTCCCCAGGTACCTAAAGGCTGCTATTGTTTGGAAATGCTTGATTTTAAAAGCAGTACACAGACAAAACTAAATCCATTTAGAAAACATACTAATATTCATATGGTCGTGTTAATATTCATGTTCATATTCATGTTGATGCTTGGACTGGCAAGAATCATAAGACTGTGGCATGAGTTAATGAGCTTAACACATATTGCAGTATGGAAAACTAACAATTCTTGTTCTAATGCAAATTGAATTCGCTAGAAGTTTGTTGTCGGAGTCGCATGCACAATGAATAATGGCAGGTGCAGTTAATAATAGCAAATAATAGCTCAGCTGCAAGAACATTGGCTTTGTGCGTAGTTTGCATGCACATCTGAATCAGGCCCATTGATTAAAGTAGAATAGACGTAATGTAGGCTTACTTAATTGTTAACAGCAGAGAGAGTAAAAAAGTGGAAGGACAATTCTTTACGGAGCAGGTAGAAAAGGATTCCCCCAGTGCTGAAGCAGGGATCTGTGTCTCCCTGTAACCAAGGTTCTAGAGCACTGACCAAAGCATCCTTAGGTTACTCTGGGTAGCTTTGCTGAAGCAATACTGGCTCCAGGATGCTGTTCCAGACAAAACACCTCCAGTTTCAGAGATGCTGTGAAGTTGGCCTGAAGGCTTACTATATCTTTGCATATATATGGAGCTGAGATCTCTGAATTATCTACCACCATGTAGTTTTCAAATCCGGTTGCTGATGTCATCCTGAGTGTTGGGGAATACCTGTTTTTTGTTTCTAGTTCAGAATAACCTCTCACTGTCATGCACCTGGATGATATTACTAGTTGGATTGAGCAGTTACCAAATTTATTGCTGTTCCAGACACCCTGAAAGTGAAATGTAGGGGCCATGTAGCAGCGATGGTGCCACACTAGCAATGGCCATGAGCAATGGCATTGTTTGTGCACCCCTAGTTATGCCCTTGGATCCCCCTGTACTCATCTGCAAGGAAGCAACAAATATACTGTACAGAATTTAAAACATACAAACAAAAGTTAATTTCCTTGACAACACCACTGTTCAATATACAGTGGCGGATTTGCGATTTGCCCCCCCAGGTAAAGTCCTCCACCCAGCTCAGTGTCAGTGAAGCCAGATGAAGTCTGTGACTGCACTGGCTTCACTGTGGCTGGCTGTGACTTCCTATTGGAAGTCCTACCTGTCAGTCACATACACTACTGGCAGTCCATAGAAGCCAGGGGATTATGCATGTGCAGTCTGGTAGCTGCTGGTGCACATGCGCCAATACCAGCACCTGCCAGATCCATTGCACAGGTGCTGGGACCTTGATGATGGGCTGACTATCTCCTCTGCTCCTCTCCCCTCTCCAGGCTGGCACAGGTAGCAGCAGCCCACCTACCACTATCAGCTGCCTCTGAATATATCTTATTTCAAGACTATCTCATTTATGCTAGCCTTGATCTACATATCATTGAGCCTATCTTTGTCTATAATAATATACTATTACTCACACTCAAATTTTTTATCCTATACCATTACACACTTACAGGCTATTATGCCTATTAGACTGGCTCCCATCAAATCATTAATCACTTTTTAAAAACCTAATTTGTGTTTACGCTTGCCCTACACTTATATTCACATATTTATACAATTCACACTGCTACACCCATGCAAAGCCCTAGCACTAGCAAAACCCTCTCTACCATTTGCTATCCTGTCTGCAACAGTTTGTCTACATTTTTATCCCAGATTAGCCTAGTTTCTGACTGGCACTACAAAGCACTGTGTTACCTTACAAATACAGATGTGTGTGGACCCCCATGTTGGTTTTGATTCTAATTCATCATCATGTTTTAGTTTAGTTTTACCAAAACCACCCTTAAGTGTCTGGGTTTTGGATTTTTTTTTAATTTGATAAAAACAGCTAAAATCATGAAATTTGGCATATAATAACCTCTATAACATTATTTTCCAGTCATTTCTGGTCAATTGTGACCAACACACAGCTCACAATATTGTTCACCAATGTTGGCCAAAGGGTGTCTGGCTAACCTAAGCATCAGAGCAGCAGCACAAACAGACAGCAATTTAAAAGAATTTACATAGCAGATCTATGAAACATTGCGGCACAGCAGTTGCAGACAGAATGTCAGTTTAATAAACTACATGACAACACAGAAAGGATGTTTTTATTACTCAAGAATAGTCCGCAAAGATGTACAGAGAAATAGCGGTGGAGTCTGTAGTGTAAGGGAGGTAAAGGAATGATTGATTGATTGATTAATTAATTGATTTAAAAAATGTAATATGTGATGTGGACTTTAAGAGTCAGAAGCAGGGCTGTAAAAAGGTATGTACAAAGTGTGCCACCCCACATAATGCTGCAGGGTAGGGGAGCTGTTGGCAGAACTTGTCAATTCTCTGTTTTAATTATTTTCACTTGTAGCATTCCCCCTTTTTGATGCCTAGCATCTCCTGACCACCCCTGTCTCCTTCCCCCACCCCTTCCATCTCTAAGACCTATTCAACATTCATGAACTTAACTTGAGGGCTCTTTGTTATTCAATCACACTTTCCTTTATTACATAAAATTAGCATTGCAGTAAGACATTCTTTTCATTGAACTTTCTGCCCTTAGAGTACATAGAAAATTCTAAGATAGAGAATTTGAACTATTTGAGGCTTACCTTGTATTTTGTGAAAAAATTATCAGCATTGCAGCTGAGCAGATCTATGTAAAGTGTGGCTGCAAGGGATTGGATGTGTGGCTGCTCACTACATAGATCGGCTCAATTGCAACGTTGATTTTTGTATTGCAAAGTATAAGTAGCTTGATATGGTTAGAAAACTCCGTTTTTATAAAGTATCAAATAGCTCAATGAGTAGAGTGTTTGACTGGAGTGCAACAGGTTATGGGTTTGCATCCTGGGTATGGTAGAATATTGAAATGTGTAATTTAATAAAGGGTATTGTAACTGAATAACAACAAGCTCTCATGTTAAGTGCATGAATGTGGTATAAAGAGAATTTGTGTCCAAACTTTGTCATGTCCCTACCCCACAAGGAAAATATGGATGGGGGGTTCTCTTTCTGGCACAAAGCACCAAAAAAATCTAACCACAGCTATGGTTAGTGGACTCAGTTTTGCAGCAACTGATAAGAGAAAAGCCCACAAAAGTACAATATTAATGGCCAAGGATTCCTAATGAGGGTTGAAAGTGAAGTCAAGAAAATTAATAGTTGCACTGCAGAGCTGTAAACTCCAAATCAGCCTATCTTATGCTAACAATTATTAGTCTGCTGTCCTGCTGGCCATATTACCACTTCAAAACACACAAAAGCCAGAGTCAAGAAGATGACTTTTGCCCTATTTTGGGATCTCAACATTTCAGGAAAACTGGGGCTTGTATCGACTTGTAACAGCAAAGTTCAGATGTGTTGAGTTTTCATGGAAACTGAACCACACATCTCTGCTTACAAATAAAAGCACTGTGGCAAATTACAAATCAACAACAATAATAATAAGTCTTAAGATGGAAACACACTATACGATTATTTGTCCAATCCATCTGGTTGGAACGAAAATCTGTTAATGTCTGGGAGCAAATGAAAATCAACCATTTGCTCCCAAAAGCCTGAAAATTGGCAAAAATGGTCATCCAAATAAATTATTTAAATCAAATTAATTTAACCAATTTGACCATTCATTTTTGTCTGTTAACCAGTGTTTGGGAGCAAATGGTCAATTGTCTTTTGCTCCCATACTGATTGGACAGACAATCTTATAGTACTGTATGTAGCCAGCTTAAGTTGAAAGCTTTCACAAACCTTTACAAATGGGTGAGCCATCCACTACTTACAAGACTACTTACAATGATTAACCTAATTTTTAAATGAGCTTATTTTTTGCTTACTTCTGTAGCTGATGTGTACAAGGTGATCTTTATGTATATTCTAATGTAAGAAAGAGGATTACATCAGCAGTGTAGAAAATGGTTCTTTACTATAAAATCCCTGCCAATTCTTTAATTGGATTTAAAGTAGATAGGATTCCTTTCTCAAAAGACAAGCTACAGTATCTCTAGGTATAAATACTAATTTTCATTATTGGGTGATTGATCCAGTTAATGGTATGGTTACACCTTAGTTACTTTGCAAGACAGAAGACAGTCAAACATTTTTGAGCAAATAAGGTGTGGATAAATAATCTATTGTGTAATGATGCAAATTATTAATTTGTTATGCTTGGCTATTTTAAGTACAGTTATAACTTTTTAAGTACAGTTATATCTATTCCAGATATCATTCTAATATACAGTAGTGTTTACTCAGGCCTTTCTGAAATGTGCAGTTGTGAAATTTAAAGTTTGAATTGTAAATTAATGAGAATGTCGTCTTGGAATTAAAGAAAGTACAAGACATACTAAATATATAAGTACTCTATGTATGGAATGTATTTATGTATGTATGTATGTATGTATGTATGTATGTATGTATGTATGCATGCATGTATGTACAATATATACATATAGCAGAACAACTTAAATGAGAATAAGACAACATTTGACAGCAACAGTTAGTTAAGAAGATTATACTCTGTACTGTAGCAATATGGAATGGTTGTAGTTTAAAAAGTCAATATTCAGAAGATCAACACTGATATACAGAATGCTGACATGGCAGATGTCGACAGTCAGCATGACAAAATTGTGATTTTAAATTGTCCTTGTATGTAAGCATATTGCTAACCTTTTTATTATTATTATTATTATTATTATTATTATTATTATCTTTTATTTATATGGCGCCAAAAGGGTTCTGCAGCGCCCAATTACAGAGTACATAAACAAATAATCAAACAGAAAAACAGCAACTTACAGCTGATGACAATATAGAACAAGTACAGGGTAAATAAACATAGCTACATCAGCAGATGACACTGGAATAAGTATCAGGTGGCAGAAGACCGCTGGATTAGCTGCAGATGAAGATTATTAAAATAAGAAAAAGGATAAGCACATGAGGGAAGAGGGCCCTGCTCGTGAGAGCTTACATACTAAAGGGGAGGGGTAGACAGACAGGGGTGACACAGATGGGGTACATAGAGAGCATAGAACAGAGGATTAAGATGAGATTTGGCTGTCTTTGGTGAAGAAGTGGGTCTTGAGATCCCGTTTGAAGTTTTGTAGAGAGCTAGAGTCTGAGGGGTAGAGGTAACCTTAACTACAGCCTCACTCTAAAACGAATCTAACTCTAAACCTAAAATTGTCTTAA
The DNA here is from genome assembly GCF_028390025.1 of Pseudophryne corroboree. Taxonomy (NCBI): domain Eukaryota; kingdom Metazoa; phylum Chordata; class Amphibia; order Anura; family Myobatrachidae; genus Pseudophryne; species Pseudophryne corroboree. The sequence goes on from NC_086445.1 coordinate 774,055,475, forward strand.
CATTTACAATGTCAACATTATGTCAGTGTCAACATTTGCAAATGGTGAAATTCTGAATTTTTACTTTTGGAATTGTGTATCATGTAGAACTGCAATTCTCGATTTACATTTGCAGAACTAATTGTCAGTCCATTTAAAAATTATAAAACCTCCGTATGCTAGTGTAGAAAATAAGGTTAAGTACAGTAAAGTTGTGTTCATCAACATATATATCGAATGCAGCGCAGAGGCCAGATGCAAATACATGATGATTATGATAACTATCATTATTTAGATACTTTTGATTGGAAAATTGTGGATTCACAATATATGTGAACTGTGGAAGCCTGGCTTGGCTTCCACAGTTCACATATATAGTCTCAGAGTTTTATAGTACTCCTTGCTTCCTGCAGGTATGGACACCAGCCTTCTTGCCCACACTGACCTACTGGCTTGCTGGAATTTTTGGCTGCCATAGTCCCATTTGGACTGTCTCCACAGGGCAGCCTGACTAGACTGTCAAAACCCCACCTGGGCTGTATACAAAGAGCAGCAGCCCTTAGGTGTGGACACACACCCTTTTTTTCCCTATGTGGGTGGATTCCTCCATCCTGGCACAAGCTGTTCCTCCCTATTGCCTTTGACATTGATATTGTCACTATATATATAAAACAGTGGAAAAAAAACATCCCCTACTCCCAGTTCCACAGAATTAGAAGGAACTGCAGCGAAATAAAGGAGTGCAATGACCAACTTGAAAAATACAGAAACAGATTCCTAGACAAGAAGTATCCCACCAGTATTCTTGACGAGGCAGTCAACAAGACAAGAACCCTGGAGAGGAATGACCTTTTAATGTACAAGAACAGGGAAACGAAAAAGGACTCCACTGCTTTTATTACGACTTACAGTAGACATGAGAAACTCATCAGGCAATCAATGAAAACCCACTGGAACATCTTACTCATGGATCCTGTTTTAAAAGACATATTGCCACCGCAACCTGAGATTGTTTTTAAGAAATCCAAAATTCTTAAGGATTTGGTGGCACCGAGCATGCTGAGATCTGTGACCAACAAAAAAGAACCCCTTATCAGGTGTGTAGGTAACTATAAGTGTGGACACTGCAATGTCTGTAGGTACTTACACCCAAACCGGAAAACTTTCTCTGCAACAGGTGACGTGAAGGAATTCAAGATCAAGGAATATATGAACTGTAATTCAACCTCTGTTATTTACCTTCTGGAATGTGATTGTGGTAAAAAATATATTGGAAAGACTAAGAGACAACTCAAATTAAAAATCCAAGAACATGTCCGGAATATAAAGAACAAGGTGGAAACACATGCGGTTTCCAAGCACTTCTTGTTACACCATAACTCTAATCCTGACGCCCTAACGTACAAGGCCATAGAACATGTCACACTCGGTGAAAGAAGTGGCGACATCGCGAATCTGCTATCCAGAAGGGAAATGTTCTGGATATTCCAATTGAAGACGATGTATCCGGCTGGATTCAACGAAAGCTACGAAATCTCTCCCTTTCTTTAGATATTTATTTTCTCCCCCTTTTTTCTTTTAAATAAACACTGTGGTGCCTGGGTATGACTTTTTATTTCTAGGTTCTATACTTCAGTTGTGATATCCTTTTGGGGAACCTGTGCTAAGTAGAATACAGCCATAACAAAATGGAACGCTCAACCTCGTCCGATCGTGGAAGCTAAGCATTTTATGGGCCTGGCCAGTATCAAGGAGGGTGACCTCCGGAGAAGACTAGGTGCTGTAGAAACAGTGCATGCACATTGGAGTTCCCAATTCTGTAAAACAGCTGTAAATCACCTAATGTAACATTACTCATCACTCACGTATTCTTCCAAACACCTTGGTGTTCTCCTTTTTACCTTTTCCTTTAATGGATATAATCGATTATACTATTCATAGAAAGAATACACCCCTAATGGATATAATCTATTGCACTATTCATAGAAATACTCAACTAAGTACTCACACCCTTCCTCATAAGTTTTTAATAATAATAAGAGACACAAGAGATTTAGCACAGGCACTTTAACTATAATAATTTTATTGTTATCCATGGTAATTATTATTTTTTATCAACCTGAGATAAATTAATTAATATACATGTTGTTTTAAATACGTATTCACAAATATGTTCACGATTCCCCGGTAATTCATACATTTTATTTTATTCTCTTCCTATGTCTTCCTGGGCAGAGACTGGTGTAACAATAGACTGTATACTTATATGCCGTTTAAACGAAGAATCTTTATCCACCAATAACCGTCAAAACTTTAAAGAATAGTGATCTATTACTGGGGCTCACTTTTGAAAGACTGTTTTTAGAAACGCTGTTTGCGGTCCAAATGCTCCAAATGGTCCAACATTGAATGAATCTATGGACACTATCTGTTGAATGGGGTTCCACTGGCCGGAAGTGACGCGCGGCATGAAAGAAGATATTTCTGACTTTGGAATGCGTTCCACGGGTTATACGGCTTCCTGTTTCCCACATGTGATGAGGCATGCGGGAGGTGACGCGTACGCGACTTCCGGAAAAATGTGACGCGGCTTCCGGTACCCGGTGTTTGACGCGGAAATGGGCGCACGCGCAGAGGAGCCTGTTCTACCACAGGAAGTGGGGCGGAAGTAACTTGTGCCAGCACACTCCGATAACATTAATTCTTTATACTCACCAAACTATTCGTTTTGAAATTTAGTTATAATAATAAGCTTTGTTATAGATACTTGCATCGCATATATTGAATTCATCTAAATATGTCATATATTACTAACATGTGCTCCCTAAGCATCACTTTGGGAGGAAGTGATGTCACACATAGTCTTCTAATTGATAGAGGTATACATACAAGACCTGTCCCAATGCTACACTTCCCTTGATGAAGTCCTGATGGATGAAACGCGTTGGTTATTTCATGATCTTTCCCAGACTGACCTCCTTTATCTAAGATAAGCACTTTATACACATATATTACAATTTGATGTGTACCTTGTACTTTTATTCTATTAGTCTTATTTTCTCCATTTTTTTATGAACTTTTATGCTCAAGTATTTTTAACAAAATCAGATTGTTTTTTGTAAAATAAATATGTATTTTTTATATAAAAAAAATCTTATATGTTCCTTTACAATAGACACCATTGGTCGCTGATGCCCATATTCCTGTTTTGTATATCATTTTACAGCAGCTTACCACCGCTGTTTTATTTAGGGGACTGCTGACACCCTTTTTACCAAGGGAGTGTAATTTTGGACATATATTTATTATATACTTCCTTTGCTGGGTAAATTACAACAAGTGGCGCTGTTTTTTCTTCTTTTTTACAAATCTTTCTTGGTATCACTAAAATCCAGCCGCCTGGTGGGAGTTTTTCCCTCATTACAATGTTTAGGAACAATGAACGTACTACTAAAAAAAAATGACTTATGTCAAAAAATATTCAATGGGAGTAAACCTATGGATGCAGCCCCACCACCATGTGACCTAGACGACCTATTCTGGGGGATTGAAAGACTACTTACGAAAGAGGTAAAAGCATGGTGGGATATCAAGGGATTAGAACACTATATCTCAGTAGCCAGAATCCCTAGAGGACTGAGGGTGACCAAACAACCAACATTTGGGAATAATAACATCGAATATATAGAGAAATGGGATGCTATCCTACACACATGCTCCATTAATCTCATGAAATTGCTCATCACTGAGAAAAAGAACACACTTATAGAGCTATAAAAATCCATTAAAGAGAAGGAAGCAGAGATTGACATGTTCAAAGACAAGGAGGACTTCATCATTAATGGAAAAGTACTAAGCAAGAAAATGGAATGGATAGAGGAGGAAGTAATAAAAGGAAAGAGAAGAAATTTATATGGGACAAAGAAGACTATGACCAAGGGAAGATCAAGGACTGGAGTAGGTTTAGAACTCCAGGATTCCATCAGAACAAAGCTAACAAACACTATTGGAAAACAGCACCCAATGTTCCATCCAGGAACAAAAACCAAGATGCTCCCAATGATTCGAAATTTAGAACAACAACAAAAAATAGATTTTCGGTTCTACAAGGAAGGGGCTCCCTGAGTGATAATGATTTTTTATCCCCAAGCACAGGCACAAGGCCAAAGGACAATATGAAGAACCAGATAAAGGAAGATATCAGGCATGCCTCCCCCTAAAAAGACGGTTTGTAGAAGAAGAGGAAGGAGGGGCGGCAGTAGGAAGAGACTTCAAAATGCGGACATTTCAACATCAAAACCAGTAACCAAGGGCATCTTCAACCTATCACAACACAATCTCTCACAACCAGAAATTTCCTTGTTAAATAAAGGTCTATCCTTTGCTCCAACCAGTGGTATGAATAAGTTCGAAACCTTTATAGACCTCAACAAGTTCGTACGAAAATTAACACTGAAACGACATTTCCTAAAGAAAGATGATGCTATTCTCAGAAACTATGACAATACACCTACACAATCAAAGTCGGGCCTAAAACCATCATCGAAGTACTATCCGTTGAGTCCAAGGGGAGCCATCTCAGCATCTTCTATGACCTAGTGAAAAAGGACCTCTGTGATTCAGAAACAGAACCTATCTTGGAAAAGAATCTTTCCAATAAAGAGAGGGAGGCCTTAAAGAAACTACAAAAGAACACCGAGATTGACATCAAACAAGCTGACAAAGGGGGGGGGGGTAGTGATCATGGATCGAGACAAGTATGTAACAGAAGCTAAGAAACTAGTAGGAGATACCAGTTCTTATAAAATCCTACAGAAAGATCCAAAAGATGATTTCCTAGAGGATCTACGATCACTACTACTAAATGGACTACGTACCGGCATTTTAACGAAGGAGGAGTACCAGTTTTTAATGCAGTCCTACCCCGTTACCCCTATATTTTATTTTTTACCCAAAATACATAAATCAATCACAAATCCACCGGGCAGACCAATAGTAGCCGGTATAGACTCTCTCACTTCAAATCTCTCTGAATATGTAGATGTATTTCTTAGGAAATATGTGAACCAGTTACCATCACATCTGAAGAACACAACAGCGGTACTCAATCTGGTGAAAGACATAGAATGGAAACCAACATATTTGTGGGCCACAATCGATGTACAAGCACTTTATACATGCATCGAGCATTCAAAGGGTGTGGCAGCATGTAAAGAATATCTAGATAATGACCTTTCCCTGACGGACTCCCACAGACAATTCATTTGTGATATCATGTTTTTCATTTTAACTCACAATTATTTTAAATTTCTGGACAATTTTTATATACAAAGCTGCGGAACCGCTATGGGAACTATTTTTGCGCTGAGTTTTGCAAATTTATTCATGGGAAGATGGGAAGAAACTTTTATCTACAATGATCACCCTTTTAGGAATTTTATAGTTTTTACAAAAGGTACATTGATGATATTTTGATTATTTGGGATGGTACAATGGAAGATTTTAACAACTTTTTTACGAACTATCTGGCACATAATGATCTGAATCTCACCTTTACTTCAAATGTGGACAAAGTACAAATAGAGTTCCTGGATCTTATCCTTGTGGGGAAAGAAAACAGAATTGTCACAAGAAATTACATTAAACCAGTGGACACCAACAGTTACTTGGACTACAGGAGTAATTACCAAAAACAGTGGAAAAACAACATCCCCTACTCCCAGTTCCACAGAATTAGAAGGAACGGCAGCGAAATAAAGGAGTGCAATGACCAACTTGAAAAATACAGAAACAGATTCCTAGACAAGAAGTATCCCACCAGTATTCTTGATAAGGCAGTCAAGAAGACAAGAACCCTGGAGAGGAATGACCTTTTAACGTACAAGAACAGGGAAACGAAAAAGGACTCCACTGCTTTTATAACGACTAACAGTAGACATGAGAAACTCATCAGGCAATCAATGAAAACCCACTGGAACATCTTACTCATGGATCCTGTTTTAAAAGACATATTGCCACCGCAACCTGAGATTGTTTTTAAGAAATCCAAAAATCTTAAGGATTTGGTGGCACCGAGCATGCTGAGATCTGTGACCAACAAAAAAGAACCCCTTATCAGGTGTGTAGGTAGCTATAAGTGTGGACACTGCAATGTCTGTAGGTATTTACACCCAAACCGGAAAACTTTCTCTGCAACAGGTGACGTGAAGGAATTCAAGATTAAGGAATATATGAACTGTAATTCAACCTCCATTATTTACCTTCTGGAATGTGACTGTGGTAAAAAATATATTGGAAAGACTAAGAGACAACTCAAATTAGGAATCCAAGAACATGTCCGGAATATAAAGAACAAGGTGGAAACACATGCGGTTTCCAAGCACTTCTTGTTACACCATAACTCTAATCCTGACGCCCTAACGTACAAGGCCATAGAACATGTCACACTCGGTGAAAGAAGTGGCGACATCGCGAATCTGCTATCCAGAAGGGAAATGTTCTGGATATTCCAATTGAAGATGATGTATCCGGCTGGATTCAACGAAAGCTACGAAATCTCTCCCTTTCTTTAGATATTTATTTTCTCCCCTTTTTTTCTTTTAAATAAACACTGTGGTGCCTGGGTATGGCTTTTTATTTCTAGGTTCTATACTTCAGTTGTGATATCCTTTTGGGGAACCTGTGCTAAGTAGACTACAGCCATTCCAAAATGGAACGCCCGCTCTCGTCCGATCGTGGAAGCTAAGCATTTTATGGGCCTGGCCAGTATCAAGGAGGGTGACCTCCGGAGAAGACTAGGTGCTGTAGAAACAGTGCATGCACATTGGAGTTCCCAATTCTGTAAAACAGCTGTAAATTAGGGATGAGCGGGTTCGGTTCCTCTGAATCCGAACCCGCCCGAACTTCAGCTTTTTTCCACGGGTCCGAGCAGGCTCGGATCCTCCCGCCTTGCTCGGTTAACCCGAGCACGCCCGAACGTCATCATCCCGCTGTCGGATTCTCGCGAGACTTGGATTCTATATAAGGAGCCGCGCGTCGCCGCCATTTTCACACGTGCATTGAGAGTCATAGGGAGAGGACGTGGCTGGCGTCCTCTCCGTTTAGAGAAGAGAGAGACACAGTATTTTGGGGAGCATTATTAGGAGGAGTACTACTATACTGTATACTACTATACTACTTGCTGAAGTGATATTTATAGAGTCATAGGGAGAGGACGTGGCTGGCGTCCTCTCCGTTTAGAGAAGAGAGAGACACAGTATACTATTTTTGGGAGCATTATTAGGAGGAGTACTACTATACTGTATACTACTATACTACTTGCTGAAGTGATATTTATAGAGTCATAGGGAGAGGACGTGGCTGGCGTCCTCTCCGTTTAGAGAAGAGAGAGACACAGTATTTTGGGGAGCATTATTAGGAGGAGTACTACTATACTGTATACTACTCAGACACAGTATTTTGGGGAGCATTATTAGGAGGAGTACTACTATACTGTATACTACTCTACTACTTGCTGAAGTGATATTTATAGAGTCATAGGGAGAGGACGTGGCTGGCGTCCTCTCCGTTTAGAGAAGAGAGAGACACAGTATTTTGGGGAGCATTATTAGGAGGAGTACTACTATACTGTATACTACTCAGACACAGTATTTTGGGGAGCATTATTAGGAGGAGTACTACTATACTGTATACTACTCTACTACTTGCTGAAGTGATATTTATAGAGTCATAGGGAGAGGACGTGGCTGGCGTCCTCTCCGTTTAGAGAAGAGAGAGACACAGTATTTTGGGGAGCATTATTAGGAGGAGTACTACTATACTGTATACTACTCTACTACTTGCTGAAGTGATATTTATAGAGTCATAGGGAGAGGACGTGGCTGGCGTCCTCTCCGTTTAGAGAAGAGAGAGACACAGTATTTTGGGGAGCAATATTAGGAGGAGTACTACTATACTGTATACTACTATACTACTTGCTGAAGTGATATTTATAGATTAGATAGTGTGACTGTAAGTGTATTATCTGACTTGTGGGGGAGACACTGACAGTGGGGAGCAGTTAGAGTCTGAGAGCAGGACTCAGGAGTACATATAACGTACAGTGCACACTTTTGCTGCCAGAGTCAGTGCCACACTGCCATTGTTGTGACCACACTGACCACCAGTATAATAATATATTTTGTGATTGTCTGCTTAGGACTCGGAGTACTAGTTGCAAGTTGCAACGTGACCTGACCACCAGTTTAATAATCAATCACCACCAGTTTAATATATATATAATTGTATATAATATATATATATATATATATATATAATATTGTATACCACCTACCCGTGGTTTTTTTTTTCTTTCTTCTTTGTACATACTACTATAGTATAGTAGCTTACTGTAGCAGTCTGCGGTGCTGCTGAGCTGACAGTGTCCAGCAGGTCCGTCATCAGTCATCATTACCAATACCTAATAAATATATTATCTACCTGTCCGGCTGCAGTACTAGTGATATTATATATACATACATATATATATTGATTTCATCTCATTATCAATCATCCAGTCTATATTAGCAGCAGACACAGTACGGTAGTCCACGGCTGTAGCTATCTCTGTGTCGGCACTCGGCAGTCCATCCATAATTGTATACTAGTATCCATCCATCTCCATTGTTTACCTGAGGTGCCTTTTAGTTGTGCCTATTAAAATATGGAGAACAAAAATGTTGAGGTTCCAAAATTAGGGAAAGATCAAGATCCACCTGAAGCTGCTGCCACTAGTCATGGCCGAGACGATGAAATGCCAGCAACGTCGTCTGCCAAGGCCGATGCCCAATGGCATAGTACAGAGCATGTCAAATCCAAAACACCAAATATCAGTAAAAAAAGGACTCCAAAACCTAAAATAAAATTGTCGGAGGAGAAGCGTAAACTTGCCAATATGCCATTTACCACACGGAGTGGCAAGGAACGGCTGAGGCCCTGGCCTATGTTCATGGCTAGTGGTTAAGCTTCACAGGAGGATGGAAGCACTCAGCCTCTCGCTAGAAAACTGAAAAGACTCAAGCTGGCAAAAGCACCGCAAAGAACTGTGCGTTCTTCGAAATCCCAAATCCACAAGGAGAGTCCAATTGTGTCGGTTGCGATGCCTGACCTTCCCAACACTGGACGTGAAGAGCATGCGCCTTCCACCATTTGCACGCCCCCTGCAAGTGCTGGAAGGAGCACCCGCAGTCCAGTTCCTGATAGTCAGATTGAAAATGTCAGTGTTGAAGTACACCAGGATGAGGAGGATATGGGTGTTGCTGGCGCTGGGGAGGAAATTGACAAGGAGGATTCTGATGGTGAGGTGGTTTGTTTAAGTCAGGCACCCGGGGAGACACCTGTTGTCCGTGGGAGGAATAGGGCCGTTGACATGCCTGGTGAAAATACCAAAAAAATCAGCTCTTCGGTGTGGAAGTATTTCACCAGAAATGCGGACAACATTTGTCAAGCCGTGTGTTGCCTTTGTCAAGCTGTAATAAGTAGGGGTAAGGACGTTAACCACCTCGGAACATCCTCCCTTATACGTCACCTGCAGCGCATTCATAATAAGTCAGTGACAAGTTCAAAAACTTTGGGTGACAGCGGAAGCAGTCCACTGACCAGTAAATCCCTTCCTCTTGTAACCAAGCTCACGCAAACCACCCCACCACCAACTCCCTCAGTGTCAATTTCCTCCTTCCCCAGGAATGCCAATAGTCCTGCAGGCCATGTCACTGGCAATTCTGACGAGTCCTCTCCTGCCTGGGATTCCTCCGATGCATCCTTGCATGTAACGCCTACTGCTGCTGGCGCTGCTGTTGTTGCTGCTGGGAGTCGATGGTCATCCCAGAGGGGAAGTCGGAAGACCACTTGTACTACTTCCAGTAAGCAATTGACTGTCCAACAGTCCTTTGCGAGGAAGATGAAATATCACAGCAGTCATCCTGCTGCAAAGCGGATAACTGAGGCCTTGGCATCCTGGGTGGTGAGAAACGTGGTTAAAGTATCCATCATTACTGCAGAGCCAACTAGAGACTTGTTGGAGGTACTGTGTCCCCGATACCAAATACCATCTAGGTTCCATTTCTCTAGGCAGGCGATACCGAAATGTACACAGACCTCAGAAAAAGAGTCACTAGTGTCCTAAAAAATGCAGCTGTACCCAATGTCCACTTAACCACGGACATGTGGACAAGTGGAGCAGGGCAGGGTCAGGACTATATGACTGTGACAGCCCACTGGGTAGATGTATGGACTCCCGCCGCAAGAACAGCAGCGGCGGCACCAGTAGCAGCATCTCGCAAACGACAACTCTTTCCTAGGCAGGCTACGCTTTGTATCACCGGTTTCCAGAATACGCACACAGCTGAAAACCTCTTACGGCAACTGAGGAAGATCATCGCGGAATGGCTTACCCCAATTGGACTCTCCTGTGGATTTGTGGCATCGGACAACGCCAGCAATATTGTGTGTGCATTAAATATGGGCAAATTCCAGCACGTCCCATGTTTTGCACATACCTTGAATTTGGTGGTGCAGAATTTTTTAAAAAACGACAGGGGCGTGCAAGAGATGCTGTCGGTGGCCAGAAGAATTGCGGGACACTTTCGGCGTACAGGCACCACGTACAGAAGACTGGAGCACCACCAAAAAACTACTGAACCTGCCCTGCCATCATCTGAAGCAAGAAGTGGTAACGAGGTGGAATTCAACCCTCTATATGCTTCAGAGGTTGGAGGAGCAGCAAAAGGCCATTCAAGCCTATACAATTGAGCACGATATAGGAGGTGGAATGCACCTGTCTCAAGTGCAGTGGAGAATGATTTCAACGTTGTGCAAGGTTCTGATGCCCTTTGAACTTGCCACACGTGAAGTCAGTTCAGACACTGCCAGCCTGAGTCAGGTCATTCCCCTCATCAGGCTTTTGCAGAAGAAGCTGGAGACATTGAAGGAGGAGCTAACACGGAGCGATTCCGCTAGGCATGTGGGACTTGTGGATGGAGCCCTTAATTCGCTTAACAAGGATTCACGGGTGGTCAATCTGTTGAAATCAGAGCACTACATTTTGGCCACCGTGCTCGATCCTAGATTTAAAGCCTACCTTGGATCTCTCTTTCCGGCAGACACAAGTCTGCTGGGGTTGAAAGACCTGCTGGTGAGAAAATTGTCAAGTCAAGCGGAACGCGACCTGTCAACATCTCCTCCTTCACATTCTCCCGCAACTGGGGGTGCGAGGAAAAGGCTCAGAATTCCGAGCCCACCCGCTGGCGGTGATGCAGGGCAGTCTGGAGCGACTGCTGATGCTGACATCTGGTCCGGACTGAAGGACCAGACAACGATTACGGACATGTCGTCTACTGTCACTGCATATGATTCTCTCAACATTGAAAGAATGGTGGAGGATTATATGAGTGACCGCATCCAAGTAGGCACGTCACACAGTCCGTACTTATACTGGCAGGAAAAAGAGGCAATTTGGAGGCCCTTGCACAAACTGGCTTTATTCTACCTAAGTTGCCCTCCCACAAGTGTGTACTCCGAAAGAGTGTTTAGTGCCGCCGCTCACCTTGTCAGCAATCGGCGTACGAGGTTACATCCAGAAAATGTGGAGAAGATGATGTTCATTAAAATGAATTATAATCAATTCCTCCGTGGAGACATTGACCAGCAGCAATTGCCTCCACAAAGTACACAGGGAGCTGAGATGGTGGATTCCAGTGGGGACGAATTGATAATCTGTGAGGAGGGGGATGTACACGGTGATATATCGGAGGATGATGATGAGGTGGACATCTTGCCTCTGTAGAGCCAGTTTGTGCAAGGAGAGATTAATTGCTTCTTTTTTGGTGGGGGTCCAAACCAACCCGTCATTTCAGTCACAGTCGTGTGGCAGACCCTGTCACTGAAATGATGGGTTGGTTAAAGTGTGCATGTCCTGTTTAGGACAGGGTGGGTGGGAGGGCCCAAGGACAATTCCATCTTGCACCTCTTTTTTCTTTAATTTTTCTTTGCGTCATGTGCTGTTTGGGGAGGGTTTTTTGGAAGGGACATCCTGCGTGACACTGCAGTGCCACTCCTAGATGGGCCCGGTGTTTGTGTCGGCCACTAGGGTCGCTTATCTTACTCACACAGCTACCTCATTGCGCCTCTTTTTTTCTTTGCGTCATGTGCTGTTTGGGGAGGGTTTTTTGGAAGGGACATCCTGCGTGACACTGCAGTGACACTCCTAGATGGGCCCGGTGTTTGTGTCGGCCACTAGGGTCGCTTATCTTACTCACACAGCTACCTCATTGCGCCTCTTTTTTTCTTTGCGTCATGTGCTGTTTGGGGAGGGTTTTTTGGAAGGGACATCCTGCGTGACACTGCAGTGACACTCCTAGATGGGCCCGGTGTTTGTGTCGGCCACTAGGGTCGCTTATCTTACTCACACAGCTACCTCATTGCGCCTCTTTTTTTCTTTGCGTCATGTGCTGTTTGGGGAGGGTTTTTTGGAAGGGACATCCTGCGTGACACTGCAGTGACACTCCTAGATGGGCCCGGTGTTTGTGTCGGCCACTAGGGTCGCTTATCTTACTCACACAGCTACCTCATTGCGCCTCTTTTTTTCTTTGCATCATGTGCTGTTTGGGGAGGGTTTTTTGGAAGGGACATCCTGCGTGACACTGCAGTGACACTCCTAGATGGGCCCGGTGTTTGTGTCGGCCACTAGGGTCGCTTATCTTACTCACACAGCTACCTCATTGCGCCTCTTTTTTTCTTTGCGTCATGTGCTGTTTGGGGAGTGTTTTTTGGAAGGGCCATCCTGCGTGACACTGCAGTGACACTCCTAGATGGGCCCGGTGTTTGTGTCGGCCACTAGGGTCGCTTAGCTTAGTCATCCAGCGACCTAGGTGCAAATTTTAGGACTAAAAATAATATTGTGAGGTGTGAGGTATTCAGAATAGACTGAAAATGAGTGTAAATTATGGTTTTTGAGGTTAATAATACTTTGGGATCAAAATGACCCCCAAATTCTATGATTTAAGCTGTTTTTTAGTGTTTTTTGAAAAAAACACCCGAATCCAAAACACACCCGAATCCGACAAAAAAAATTCGGTGAGGTTTTGCCAAAACGCGGTCGAACCCAAAACACGGCCGCGGAACCGAACCCAAAACCAAAACACAAAACCCGAAAAATTTCCGGCTCTCATCTCTACTGTAAATCACCTAATGTAACATTACTCATCACTCACGTATTCTTCCAAACACCTTGGTGTTCTCCTTTTTACCTTTTCCTTTAATGGATATAATCGATTATACTATTCATAGAAAGAATACACCCCTAATGGATATAATCTATTTCACTATTCATAGAAATACTCAACTAAGTACTCACACCATTCCTTATAAGTTTTTAATAATAATAAGAGAAACAAGAGATTTAGCACAGGCACTTTAACTATAATAATTTTATTGTTATCTATGATAATTATTATTTTTTATGAACCTGAGATGAATTAATTAATATACATGTTGTTTTAAATACGTATTCACAAATATGTTCATGTTTCACCGGTAATTCATACATTTTATTTTATTCTCTTCCTATGTCTTCCTGGGCAGAGACTGGTGTAACAATAGACTGTATACTTATATGCCGTTTAAACGAAGAATCTATATCCACCATTAACCTTCAAAACTTTAAAGAATAGTGATTACTGGGGCTCACTATTGAAAGACTGTTTTTAGAAACGCTGTTTGCGGTCCAAATGCCTTCCAACATTGAATGAATCTATGGACACTATCTGTTGAATGGAGTTCCACTGGCCGGAAGTGACGCGCGGCATGAAAGAAGATATTTCCGACTTTGGAATGCGTTCCACGGGTTATACGGCTTCCTGTTTCCCACACGTGATGAGGCATGCGAGAGGTGACGCGAACGCGACTACCGGCAAATGTGACGCAGCTTCCGGTACCTGGCGTTTGACGCGGAAATGGGCGCACACGCAGAGGAGCCCGTTCTACCACAGGAAGTGGGGCGGAAGTAACTTGTGCCAGCACACTCCGATAACATTAATTCTTTATACTCACCAAACTATTCGTTTTGAAATTTAGTTATAATAATTAGCTTTGTTATAGATACTTGCATCACATATATTGAATTCATCTAAATACTGTATGTCATATATTACTAACATGTGCTCTCTAAGCATCACTTTGGGAGGAAGTGATGTCACACATAGTCTTCTAATTGATAGAGGTATAAATACAAGACCTGTCCCAATGCTACACTGCCCTTGATGAAGTCCTGACGGACGAAACGGGTTGGTTATTTCATGAACTTTCCCAGACTGACCTCCTTTATCTAAGATAAGCACTTTATACACATATATTACAATTTGATGTGTATCTTGTACTTTTATTCTATTAGTCTTATTTTCTCCATTTTTTTATGAACTTTTATGCTCAAGTATTTTTAACAAAATCAGATTGTTTTTTGTAAAATAAATATGTATTTTTTATATAAAAAAATCTTATATGTTTCTTAACAATAGACACCATTGGTCGCTGAGGCCCAAATTCCTGTTTTGTATATCATTTTACAGCAGCTTACCACCGCTGTTTGATTTAGGGGCCTGCTGACACCCTTTGTACCAAGGGATTGTAATTTTTATTTTTATTTATTATATACTTCCTTTGCTTGGTAAATTACCAAAAGTGGCGCTGTTTTTTCTTCTTTTTTACATATATATATATATATATATATATGTCCCAAGTAGGTCTGGCACTCCATACAGCAATGGCAACCACCGGTGTGCCTTTACCAAAGATGCATATGGATACAGGTGCAATCTATAGAAAGCAGGCACAGCACTCCCGGATTGATGAATAAAACAGCAGTTTACTTCAACTTACTTCTATAGATTGCACCTGTATCCATATATATATATATATGTATATATGTAACAAATGGACCGGCACTCACTCAACAAGACAGGTCAATAGGCCCGGTGTCTTCCACAGCAAAGAGCAGACACAAGTAAACAAGAGAGGCGGCACTCACGGCTGGTAGAATCAAGAGTCAATAATACCACGCAGGGCTTTCTTCAACGTTTCAATTCTAATGAATTTTCGTCAGGATACAAACATGTAATCAAAAACCGCTTACCTTATAACCCCTCACCAATTGTGTTCAGCTGTACTCGCCGCCGGGTCCCGGCACCCCGGCCGCGTCACTCGGAGATGACGTCATCGCGCCAGTGGCGCACGTCAACGTAACCTTCGCCATGGAAACCCGGGACGTGGATACAATAAACAGGGAAGGGAGAATACAGCAGCTCCAGATAAAAGCATTCAGAGTCAAAACATCAGATAACACATACTAATAAACATATAATCCAGTATAAACCCTTATGACAACTTGTTAAAAAGGAATTGTTAACATTATATCATAATATTGTAGCCAATATAAACACCAATGTCGTTAGGGCAACAATAGTAATGACATAACAGTTCTTGCTGAATTGTATTTGAATTATATTTAAGATAAATTACTCCTAGTATTTTATCTGGAGAATCTAAACAATTACGAATTAGTTGAAACATGATAGCGATATCATATCATTCAGACCCTTTGGGTTCACCATATCTAATGATGAATCCATCGGGATTCACAACGCAAAAGAGCAGATCCATGATCCCCTCCCCGTATAAGGGGCGGGATGTGGTCTATCATGCGATATTTCAAACTGACCAGATTGTGGCGTGCCTCTAAAAATTGGCATGCCACCGACTGGTCACTAGCCCCATTAGAAATGGCCAATCGTATGGATGACCGAAGGGCTGTCATTCGTTCTTTAAATATGCGAGTCGTCTTGCCCGCATAAGAGAGGCCACAAGGGCACACAATCTGGTACTCCATGTATGAGGAATCGCAAGTAAGATGGTGTTGGATATAATATTTCTTGCCTGTACGTGGATGATGGAACACTTCACCAGTGAGCATAAATTTACACGTGGTGCAACTACACTTAAAACACCCATTCTGTCTTTTTTGCAAAAACCCAGAACCAGGTTTGCCCCTCCCAGAAATGTCGGTCTTAACAAGTATATTCTTCAGGTTTCTGGCTCGTTTATAACAAGGCATGAGATTGGTCTCACGCATTCCAAGGTCCTCATGCGATTAGATGAGGTTCCAATACTTCTTAGAAATATTGTTAATCCTGTTAGACGATGTATTAAATACATTTACCCACGGTAATTTCAAAGAGGGCTCACTATGCTGTTTTTTGGTTAACAATAATTTCCTATCCATGGCTAAAACTTTTTGCTTACATTCCTGTAACCTTTCCAGATTGTAACCTCTGGCCATGAACTTACCAATTAAATCGTCTATTTGTGATGCAGCTAACCCAATATTACTATTGATCCGCATAATGCAGATCATTTGCGAGTAGGGTAAACCGCACTTCAAATTTTTTGGGTGACAACTGGAGTTGTGTAAAAAAGTGTTACGATCAGTATCCTTAAATAATACAGTAGTACTAATCTTGGACTGATCACAAGTAATCAAAACATCCAAAAATTTGATTTTTATGAGTCAACTTGATAGGGCTAAGAGTATTGTTATGACTATCCAGAATATTACATAACACCTCAATAGAACCGTTCCAGAACAATAAAAGATCATCTATATACCTGGTGTAAAAAAATATACTAGAGGCAATAGACGGATCCCTGAAAAAGATATCAAACTCAATATCAAACATATAGATATTAGCATATGCCGGAGCGATGGCAGAACCCATCGCACACCCTTGGTTCTGTAAAAAGAATTTGTTATCATACAAAAAACAATTTTTTGTGAGAATTAATTCCAATAGCATTAGAATCATATCTATATGTGTAGATGACATATCACTATGTAATGACAATCAACTCTTCACAGAAGCAAGTCCCTCATGATGGGGAATGACAGTATATAAAATGGTCACATCCATTGTGACCAGCCATAAATCATCAGGTAAATATCTTAGATTATTCAATTTATTGAGCAGCATTGTAGTGTCCATTAAGAAATATGGTTGCTTCTGGAGTAAGGGCTGTAAAATGGAGTCCAGAAGAATGGCAGTGGGTTGAAACAAAGACTCTCTCGCAGATATTATAGGGCGTCCGGGCGGAGGATTGATGCCCTTATGGATTTTTGGTAGGGTATAAATTAACGAGACTAATGGAAATTCCGGTATTAATAGATCAAAAATCTCTTCAGAGATAAAACCCACATCTTTGCCCATAATTAATGCCTCACGAAGATCCTTCAGGAACCCCATAGTGGGATTGCCCCGTAATTTGCTATAAACACTCGGCTCATCCAACTGGCGTTGTATCTCCATTTTATAATCTGGTAGATCTTGTAGCACAATCGCCCCCCCCCCCCCTTTGTCTGCGGGGCGTATAATCAGTAGCTCATTATTAGACAGAGATTTTAATGCTAATCCAAACCATTCACTTCTTGATCCAATATTCTGATGAAGGTTTTAATACTAGAGTTATTCGACAGAGGGTCAAATGAAGATTTTTTCTTAAACTGACTAAGTTTAGCAGGAAACTCACTGGTCCTTGTTGATGGTTTATTCAAGAAATATTCCTTTAATTTGAGATTATGGTTCAACTGATTTCTTTCAATTTGCCAACGAAGAGGTTCAAATGAATTGCTAGGGACAAACGATAATCCCTTCATTAATATGCTCTTCTCCCTATTGGAAAGTTCATGGCTCGATAGATTAAAGATTATTTCTTCTTGTTTCTCCCATACTTGGCGTTTCCACGACCTGTTTCGTTTGAACTGTCTGCCTCTCCTTGTGTATCTGCTTTTCTGGTGCCCTTTTTGCATGTGGTCATCCCTAAAGGGACCTTCTTAGCACCATATTTAGAGCTGTGAGATTCTTGTTTGCTCGCAGTACTGTTATTCTCTGCTGAGGTCTCCGTGTCGGCAAACGTTTTCGGATACCTCTGTCTGCGAAAAAACGGGCGTCTGTTCTCTGCTGATGTGGAACCAGACAACCAACGATAGACCTGATGGTTTTCGTAATCTTTGTCAATTTTAGTAAACTTTTCTTTTTTGAAATTGATAAGATCACATTTATATGAAGTAATTTGATTATTGAGCTTAGTTAACCATTCATTGTCGGTGTCTGTAGTGAGTGTAACAAGATTAATACTTTCAAAGTCTGCAATTTTTGCCTAGAGGGATTCAACTTCTTTATTTGAGAATTCAATTACCAGTAACATCAAATCTGAGGAACATTTGTTCAAAATTGAAACCCATTTACGGCAAAAAGCAGGATCAAATCTGCCGATGGTCGGGCAGTTCCGTACTCTGAATCCACGTGGGATTTTCTTTGCGCGAAAAAATAGTCACTCAAGGTGATGGAATGTAAATTAAAATCAATCTCCTTTTTCTTTAGTTTTAATAATTCTTTAAAAATACCATCTGGTGAGAGAGCTTCCAATTGTTCCAATAACTGTTCCTTATGTAAAATCTCCTCAGTCTCAGTTTTAGAGAAACTGAACTGCTCTTGTAACGGGATTGTTAAAGGATTAAACTGTCCGGGAGGTTCAGACATATTCTGATATTGTAATTAGTGTGTAAGAGCAAAGAACACTATTGATCTTGTAACTGAGCACTCTTATTCCACCCGTGAGAATGATATATATAGTGAGACACTAACACAAAAAAAAACCCAAGTGGTCCTGGATCCGATAGCATAAACAGTCCAGTATATATGATAACGTATTGCCTTGTCCTGGTTCAATTCCTGTGCAAGAATTGTTCCTATGTATATGTAACAAATGTAACAAATATACATACGTAGAGGCAGCACTCAGTTAAATAACACTTGGATAGCAGCATAATAGATCAAAGTTTCAAAGTTTATGCACTTCAGCATCAGCATAAAAAAATTAACAAACACACAAACCTTAAAAAGGACATCCCACCACATGTGCTTAATGCAACTTCTGACCTGACCCCACTATGAGAATTCCCACTGATGACATCATCCATTGCCGTAGCTACCTGAAATCACAAAAAACCTACATAAATATAACGACAGACCAAAAAAACATAAAAGGTAAAACAAAAATCAGAAAACATGGTCTGTATCATATTATTACTAAACATCAAAGCATACAAATCTGAAGCATACACTGTAACTATAAAAATGTTATCATACAAAATAGTTTATGTAAAAGGATAAATATATTTCCAGAACACAATATTTTAGAATTAGACACTCTACAAACCAATAGTCTGAAAAATTTGAGGTGGCCCTTACAAGACTGACATCAAACCAGAAATACTATGGGAGTCACCACTTGAATCAACATTTGAGTTTTAATTAACCATCACATTCAAAGGAAACACAAAACAAAACTTACCTTTATAACACCCTCATCACCATGACTGAGATTGCCCCCATGCCATCTGTCAGCAATAACATCACCAGCCATTGACACATACTCCCAGGCATCCTGGATAGTCATGCTGTAGCCTAGTAAACAACAAACACTATTGCCCATAATGTGATGAACATACAGAATGCAATGTGGTGCTATGGTCATAAATAATGGCAAAGAACAAATATAAACATCACATTTAATCAAATAAATTGTGAATGATGCAATAATCAATATGTTATAAAATATAAAGTACACAAACTGCTATCCTCTATATGTGTGTAATCAAAATATACTATATACTAAATCGGCAGTAACCAATGCTGAACAAAAAATCCAACTCCTCCTGTAATAAAGAATGCAGAGGGAGTACAATCACCCAGATTAAAAATCCAGACATATGGCCTGGAGTGTAGAATCTTAAGGTTAGAGGCCACCCATGGACAGCAGTATCATGTATAATTCACAGAAATCAATTTAAACTGAAATTCTCATTGAGGCCACTTGGAGACACCATATTCAAACATTTACATCCATTTAACCTCAACTTGAAGTAAAGCCTTACCCCTGTCACCCACTCTCACCCTTTTCTGAACTTGATCAATTATTTTATAATTGAAAGAGGCTAATCCATGTTTAAATTCTCTAAAATGGCGTGTCACAGGTTGTTCCTGGTCAATCTCTCTATGATCCACAGCATGCCGGATAGAAAATCTGGGGAGGGCCATCCGTTCATTAAACTGCCTTGTGGTCTTTCCAATACAGAAAATACCACAAGGGCAGCATTTGAAATAGATGACATGAGTGCTAGTACTGGTAATTACCTGGTGGCTAGGAATCCGTTTTCCTGTATGCGGGTGAGAGAAGGAATTATAACACACCAAATAACTACTGATTGTACACCTACTAATTCTTTAGGTACAGAATTTTGAAAACCAGTATCATTCTATTTATGTACATCAGTGCTGAGCATACAGTATATTTTGATTATACATATACAGTGGATAGCAGCTAGAGTACCTTGTATTGTATATATTTTGATCATTGCTTCCTTCACGATTTATATGATCTATGTGGTGTTTAGATGTGTTCTTTGCCATTTTTTACCATGTCCACAGCACAACATTGTGTTGTGTATCTTCATTGCATTATGGGTGATGGTGTTTGTTGGTTTCTAGTCAACCACATGCTTCACTAACTGGTGACATCTTTGGAACCCGAACAATGGTGTGGGAACTTCCTCAGTAATGGTGAAGGGGTTATTTTAAAAGTACTGTAAGCTCTGTTTTGTATTTTCTTTGATCCTGACAAATGTTAAGAATAACCAAAACATTGAGTTAACGGGTGCCTCCAGTGTTTTCATTTCCGGTATAATGTATAAACATACATACATATATACATAGCAGTTGTCCCTGGTAATTAGGGTGCATATATATTTTAAAAAGGAGCCATAGATAGAGGGCACTCAAGTGAAGTGTCCATGTAGTACCTTGCCGGTTGTCCACACAAGAAAGCAGCAAATTGCTTAACTATGTATCAATATACATACATAAATAGTGGCACTCTGGACCCATATCAAAATAACTTGTCTTTTTAAGATAAACCTTACACTAAGCCTCATCCTAATTACTTCTCATCCTAACCGCAAATCCTAACACTAACCCTAACCCTTATGATATAGATAATCCCTAACCCCTAAACATAAGCCTAATATTAATTCTAATGCTTATATCAATATTTTCACAATGTCCACAAAAATGTAAAACCTCAGCACTAAATAGTTAGTGGTAGTAACACCTGCAGCTACTTGATCAAACATATGCTAGTGTTCAAAAACTAGTAAACACTAGGAAAAACAGATTAGAAATCGTTGTGCTTGTGTATAACTACTACAAATAATTACTTTTAATAAAACTCTTCTGAGAATCGTATGACAGTGAGATTTTTATTAATGAATATAATTTATTACAAAACCCATAAAAAATATATAATACAAAAGCAACACAACATCAAACTTAAACATATATAACACATATAGATATATGTAAATTATGTAGTCCCAGTCTGAATATGAGTCATTAGTAATATTCATGAACATCTTAACAGCAATATAGCTGCTCAGTGGAATAGATCAGTCTCATGTTAGTAGGATTAATTATTTTCAATCATGCAGAGAAACAATAAGTGTTGGATATATAAATTATCGCAATGACAGTGAGATACAGTATCCTCCCCTATTCACCTGCTGGTATTCATGAGCCAGGAGTCCTAATGCACATGAGTAGCCATCTGTCTACATAAGCCATGGGAAAAGAGGTGAACCTTTGCATAAAGAATCCCCATCTATGAATGGTGTTGCCTTTTGGGCATAAGCTTTTGACAGATACACTTTCCAGAGCTTGATGCATGCAGTACAATTGTAGTACCATAGAATCCTAGGGGGACTGCTATGACAAAGGTCTGCAGCAGATATCACTGAAATCTTTTGGGGATCCTGTTCTAATGTATGGAAATGTGTAAGGATGTGGTACTGTGTAATGTCAGAAAACTGCGATGTTTCAGAGTTTTTACCATAAAATAGCATTGATATATCCAGCCATAATTAGGAAGCTTGTGTAATGCTACTTATTGGACCAGCTATTAAAGTTCCTTGGTTACCTATCAGTATATGGGATTCTAGTCTTGGGCAGATCTTTCGTAAAATCGCCTCTGCATATGGACTCCTTTGGTAAACCGTTCATGCTGGTTATTGCCTGTCTAGACAAGCAAGTAGAAGAAGATGTGCAGATTTCTGCTAGCCTATAGTGGGACACAAGTTCTGTCTACTGAATCCACTCACAATGTACAGTAAATCAGATTGGTAACTGGTGAGGCAAACATTTCTATGACTTTTGTTCAGTTTCCTTGAACATTTTCAAAATAATTGAAAAACGTTTAAGGCAACTGAACAACTCTCATGAAGAACTGAACACATCTTTGAAGTTTATTTGCTTAAATATTATACTTTTACTTGTAAATGTTATAAAATGACAGGAGCTAATCTGTTAGTACATTATCTCTAACCACTTTATCTGTCTCCAAGCTTTCATAGATTTCCTCCATAGTTTTGATTGCTGGAATTCTAACGTAAACTCATGTGTAAATGTTGCAGGAAAGCAGCAACATGCACAGTATTTAAAATGTGTTTAAAAGCCATTTATGATATTTACCAACATAAGGTACCTTCTGGTGTTAAAATGTGTCTTATGGCCAACCATCTGTTCATAATAAAAGTGAACAACATTCTGCCAATGTCAGATCACAGCACATTACACAAAGTGTATACATACTACACATGATTTTCTTTTTGTAATGTTCTATGGCAAGTATAAAAAAAAGAACAAACACAAAGAACATACAGGTACATGCTAATACTTGTCATGCGTAATTCTATACTTAAAATGCCATACTCTGTTCATGTTGTTCAATTCTGTTACATGCAGTTGTGTCATATAAATGTACAAGATAGTTCATATGTAATTAGTAATTAAATAATAAGGGATGTACTATATGTCAAAATTCCTTTGAATTTCTCAGGATTTGAAACCAGAATAAGGAACAAACAAAAAAAAACAAAAAAACATTGTACAAGGATGTAGCATGTCTACATTTTGTTTAGTAATAAAATATCCATGCTATTCCTGTAGCAACCTATTACAAATGGAATGGCCATATTCTGATTCCTATAAGGTATAAAAAGATCAAGGGTGATTTGTAATTATGTAAGTGGCAGTGTGACCTTTTACACATTTGTAACAGACATTTATAAAAATGTGAGTGGGGCCGGCCAATTTTGCACACAGGTCAACGACCTTAAACTAAGCCACTGGCTCATTCAAATACTTTTGGTTTAGGTTACATGCTTTTTCATGAAAAACTAATCAAGTTAGCTCCTACGCACTGTTACAATACATTAAGTATATAAGGTCTAGGCATATCAGGATGTATTACATTTTTCATCTGACTTAACACATTTTTTCAATGCTGTAAAAGAAAACGTAAACTATGAACAAATATCACACATATACTATGTGCATATAATTATAAACACTTTTGTGAAGAAAAAAATAAAACTGATAAGTGGTTTCAAGATTTCTGATTCAGGCTCATGAATTTAAAGCATAATGATATTTCAAGCCATGGGAATATTTGCACATTACAGTATGTATTTTATTGTACTTTGCTTTTCACATTACTGTACATTATATAACAGTACATTCCACATTACAGCTTCATGTTAGTTAATTCTTATAACACAACCCAAGCAAGCCTTCTTGATAATGCTGGACACATTCAAATGTATCCACTACAAAGGCTAAACTCTAATATTATGCTTTGTAAACATCCTATAATTTCTTAAAATATGGCCATCAATCATTGGGTTCTATCTGTTTTGTATTATGACACATTAGATTCTACCATCAAATCTAAACTACATATTTATTTTGTGCATCATATTATTGTTGCTACTGTTTCCAATAAATCTGGATGTATCTTTTATAAACATTTGTGAAAAAAGCCTGTTTATATGAGATGTTTCATAATAAAAAAAGTTAAAAAAATAATTCTAAAATTAGCTCAATTGCTATCTTTAATACACTTGCTCCCTCACTTTTATAATTTCAAAATATATTTGACGGATATAGAGGAACAAATGACATGAGACTCTGTAAATTGGAAAAATGTTTGCAAAGATTAAGTTAGAGAAAAATTGGAATTCCACTACAAAAGAACAATGCTTTTAGCAAAAACTTAGGAGATTTTGGGAATAATTTCACAAACAAAATTGGGAAAATAAATATCAAATCTCAACTACAATACTGGGGAAAAGAGCCATACAAATTATTTCAGCTCACTCGTTAAAATGAACTATGTTTTATATAATGATGTTTAACAGAAACACTTAAAAAATCCCTCTTATAATAGCACTATTCAGGGACATGCGAGGAGTTAAATGGATCAGGAGGCACTGGCTAGCACTAGAGCCAGCTTTACATGCAACAAATGAGTCAAAGGGTACATCTGGGCATTATACACAGGTGCAGCAGTCTAAACTCCTGGAAATGTAATGAGTTTTGATACGAGATGTGCAAAATAAATAGGCAGGGGAGGCAGGACCCTTGCTATATTTGCCTATGAATGTCAATAAATCAATCTTGAAACAAATTCACCCTCTTACAGGCAGCCAATGAAGGGAATGGAGTACACGCAGGAATGTTAGGAATGAGGTTCTTTAGTTAGTAGCCTGGCTACTATAACCTATATCAGTTGCAATTGGAGCAATGTTTTTTATGTTTAAGCCAAGTAAAGTACATTATAGTAGTCAAGAGGGAGGAAACAAATTGCATGTGTAAATCTAGAATATAAACATTTTAATTATTAGTTCTGGCTATGTTCCTCAGATTAATTAATAATGATTTGATAATAGGTGAAATCTGATGTATAAATGTGAAGGCACAATCAAATACACCAAGATTCAATACATGATCCTAGTTTTGTATCTCTGAACCCTTAATGTTAAGCAGTGTCTGGTGCTTCAGCTGCAATTTTGGTATTTGACATTGAGCTCCAAAGAACATCTATTTTATCAGATTTCACTCTCAGCCAACTGGCTATCACCAAATTAAATCAACTCCATAATTTAGGATGGTATTGGGTTCTTAGTTTGCAAGCAAATGACAGCAAGGTTCAACTATAGCTGATGTCATATGCACTGAAGTTCAGTTCACTGCAGATTAGTGTTCAGGCCAGGACATCAGATTACTTTTAACCCATCTTCAGCATGTACAGTATACTGCAAATAGCATGATCACCATACACAAACCTGAGCTGTCGATCAAAAAATAAATGTAGCATTGCTACATCTTGATCCATTCCAGTCACTTAAGTCATTAAGTAACAATTAGCATCAAATATATTTTTTTAATGGTTTTAAGGCAATCTAAAATGAAACATATCAAAATGTTAGAACTTGGTTTAACAAATGCTCTTCATGCTTCAATGGGTGTTTTAACATTTGATAAATCTTGTACATCTAAATGACAAATGTGTACCCTCAAGTAAGACTCCAGCATTATTCAGTTTGGAACTGTGACAATTCATATTCACATGAAAAATAAATTATGCAAATTGTGATTGACAAACTGAGATAAGGATTGCAACATGAAATTAAAACATGACATTGTTTGCCTCTTAGTGTATTTTCTTTAGCATTGTAAATTGTGGGAGAAGATATAAAATTGGTACCGTAGGAAAATATCCAGTAAAACCAATATAAAAAAATGTTTTTACCAATTTCCAAAACACCTTGCAATACTGCACGTCAATAGATTTCTGGAACTCCAGTCTAGGGCTTCTGCAGGAACATGCATGTGTAGCACTTTAATAGCAATGAAATGAAAGCGTCTCACACACAAAAGTTACGCAAGTAATACAAATAGTAACAATGTCCCTTTTCTCATGAGCTTTTTAAGCAAAAGAGAAATAAATCAATAAATCAATAAATCATATCATATTATATGAGAAAACCTATAATATTTCTTTAGTTGAATGGGATGTATGAGGTTAGACCCTTTTCAAAAATACACCATCTATAGATTTTTCTGTCTTTGATCATCAAGGAAAGCTTTTAGATTGTGGGAAGTTACTCCTTACAGACAAAAGGAGGTAAACATCCTGATGTGTGCTAAGTGGGTAATGGAATGTCAGTTGTGTAAAATCAAGGTATTTGTAATGTGCCTCAGGTGTGTTACTGTAAAGTACATTTCTTTTTGTAAGTAAGCAGGCAAATCTGTGTATTGTACAGACTGAGTATTGGAAACAAATGTGTGAATAAAGCAGTGCATCTAATACTCATAGTTTGGACTGGGGGGGGGTCAAAATACTTATGAGAAGAGCATGAAGATTGCCTCTATATAGAATGAGTGCTGCTTTTAATAAGGTCATGGTCATATAATATTAGCTCTTTTCTTTTAAATCAATCCTAATTTTCCTATTTATAATGTAGTGAAGATTATGGGAAATGTGTCCAAATTTTATATATACTATAACATACAATGCAATTAAATAACATTTATTTGCAAGTAATCACACAAATAAATACTATATGTGTCCCTTTGAAAGCAGAAAATAAACAAAAGATGTGGAAAACAGTTTGCAATTAATGATTTACTACAAAATATGTCATTAATCTGTAACCTAGAGTAAAAATAATGTTATAATTGTATCAGTATCTTAAAAAAGGTCTATGAATCATCTATTAAGTTTCTTTCTGCTTTGTGGGAAGGCTGAGTGCTCCATGATGTACAGTAAAGCAATCTGTCAATGGTTTAACAGCAAATTTAAGCAAGCCCCATATGTTACCTCATGCCTTTTTAATTGAGATTAGCAAGATAATTTAAATTAAAAGAAGATTTTAATTTACAGATGTAGCCAACTTTATCTTGACTGTTTCTCCGCCGAGACGGGCGTTTAGCCACGCTAAGGCGATAGCTGAGTTTAATCACAGGCAGGCGCGTTGAGACGATCTAGATACTCATCATGCATTACACATCTCCACCACTGTGTGGCTAATGCTCCACTAATCCAGTACTTTCGATCGTACAGTATAGCGGCGGATTGATCTACAGCTCTGGCAATACTGTAGGCGTAACGGGAAGCGGTGGAAAAAGTATGGAGTACAGTACTGTATGTGTATGGAGACGCAACTACAGTAATTGTGTAAAAGGAATAATGTACAGTACAATGTATAAACACCGTGCTTTTTAAAATATAAAATATACTGTATGAGCGTCTGAGTTCGCTAATGCATAATGGGAATGGAGGACTAGCAGGAGGCGGAGGAAAACACCGTGCTTTACAAATGCGAGCGTCCGAGTCCTCTAAGGCATAAACCAACAGCAATGGGGCGAGGGCTGGGCGCTGTTTGCAGTACTTTCACACATGAAATTAGAAATCTCTCATGAGGCGTCGTGGGCTAGGGGTGAAGGCTCCCACCTCCCTCACTGGGGGTCCAGGGTTCGAGACATGATGTGCTTTCTTTCTTTTTTTTTTTTTTTTTTTCTGTAATAATGCACTGTATTATTTTATTTCCATTGTAAGACAGTCAATGGAAGGATGCACACAGGTTTCACATAAATCAAAGTACATCTGCAGGAGCGATTCTTTACGCTAAATGCACCCAAACAGCGTGAATGAAATGAGTGTACTGTATTCTGGCGCTACCAACTAAGCAAAACAGTACTGTAGATCTTCAGCGTTTGTGCATTGCACAGGACCTGAATTTCCTCCCTGTGCAGGCCCCCAGGGGGGAAGGGCGATGGGGGTAGGGGGGAGACGATGGAAAATACTGTGCCTTTGAAATGCAATTACATGAGCGTCCGAGTACACTACGGCATACTGTAAACCAACACCAATGGGAAGGAAGTGCCAACCTTATTTTTAATGTGTTCCCGTGACATTCACTTTAACATTTTTTTTTTTCTCTCCAATACAGTACTGTACATCCAATGGAAGGATGCACACAGGTTTCACATAAATCAAAGTACATCTGCAGGAGCGATTCTTTACGCTAAATGCAACCTACAGTACGGTACTGTAAGTGAGCAAAATAGTACTACAGTGGGCGTTTGTGTATTGCACATGACCTGCATTCCCTCCCTGTCTACTGCATGATCTGTGCAGGCTCCCATGGGGGAAGGGCAACAGGCTAGCAGGAGGCGGAGGAAAACACCGTGCTTTACAAATGCGAGCGTCCGAGTCCTCTAAGGCATAAACCAACAGCAATGGGGCGAGGGCCGGGCGCTGTTTGCAGTACTTTCACACATGAAATTAGAAATCTCTCATGAGGCGTCGTGGGCTAGGGGTGAAGGCTCCCACCTCCCTCACTGGGGGTCCAGGGTTCGAGACATGATGTGCTTTCTTTCTTTTTTTTTTTTTTTTTTCTGTAATAATGCACTGTATTATTTTATTTCCATTGTAAGACAGTCAATGGAAGGATGCACACAGGTTTCACATAAATCAAAGTACATCTGCAGGAGCGATTCTTTACGCTAAATGCACCCAAACAGCGTGAATGAAATGAGTGTACTGTATTCTGGCGCTACCAACTAAGCAAAACAGTACTGTAGATCTTCAGCGTTTGTGCATTGCACAGGACCTGAATTTCCTCCCTGTGCAGGCCCCCAGGGGGGAAGGGCGATGGGGGTAGGGGGGAGACGATGGAAAATACTGTGCCTTTGAAATGCAATTACATGAGCGTCCGAGTACACTACGGCATACTGTAAACCAACACCAATGGGAAGGAAGTGCCAACCTTATTTTTAATGTGTTCCCGTGACATTCACTTTAACATTTTTTTTTTCTCTCCAATACAGTACTGTACATCCAATGGAAGGATGCACACAGGTTTCACATAAATCAAAGTACATCTGCAGGAGCGATTCTTTACGCTAAATGCAACCTACAGTACGGTACTGTAAGTGAGCAAAATAGTACCACAGTGGGCGTTTGTGTATTGCACATGACCTGCATTCCCTCCCTGTCTACTGCATGATCTGTGCAGGCTCCCATGGGGGAAGGGCAACAGGCTAGCAGGAGGCGGAGGAAAACACCGTGCTTTACAAATGCGAGCGTCCGAGTCCTCTAAGGCATAAACCAACAGCAATGGGGCGAGGGCCGGGCGCTGTTTGCAGTACTTTCACACATGAAATTAGAAATCTCTCATGAGGCGTCGTGGGCTAGGGGTGAAGGCTCCCACCTCCCTCACTGGGGGTCCAGGGTTCGAGACATGATGTGCTTTCTTTCTTTTTTTTTTTTTTTTTTCTGTAATAATGCACTGTATTATTTTATTTCCATTGTAAGACAGTCAATGGAAGGATGCACACAGGTTTCACATAAATCAAAGTACATCTGCAGGAGCGATTCTTTACGCTAAATGCACCCAAACAGCGTGAATGAAATGAGTGTACTGTATTCTGGCGCTACCAACTAAGCAAAACAGTACTGTAGATCTTCAGCGTTTGTGCATTGCACAGGACCTGAATTTCCTCCCTGTGCAGGCCCCCAGGGGGGAAGGGCGATGGGGGTAGGGGGGAGACGATGGAAAATACTGTGCCTTTGAAATGCAATTACATGAGCGTCCGAGTACACTACGGCATACTGTAAACCAACACCAATGGGAAGGAAGTGCCAACCTTATTTTTAATGTGTTCCCGTGACATTCACTTTAACATTTTTTTTTTTCTCTCCAATACAGTACTGTACATCCAATGGAAGGATGCACACAGGTTTCACATAAATCAAAGTACATCTGCAGGAGCGATTCTTTACGCTAAATGCAACCTACAGTACGGTACTGTAAGTGAGCAAAATAGTACCACAGTGGGCGTTTGTGTATTGCACATGACCTGCATTCCCTCCCTGTCTATTGCATGATCTGTGCAGGCTCCCATGGGGGAAGGGCAACAGGCTAGCAGGAGGCGGAGGAAAACACCGTGCTTTACAAATGCGAGCGTCCGAGTCCTCTAAGGCATAAACCAACAGCAATGGGGCGAGGGCCGGGCGCTGTTTGCAGTACTTTCACACATGAAATTAGAAATCTCTCATGAGGCGTCGTGGGCTAGGGGTGAAGGCTCCCACCTCCCTCACTGGGGGTCCAGGGTTCGAGACATGATGTGCTTTCTTTCTTTTTTTTTTTTTTTTTTCTGTAATAATGCACTGTATTATTTTATTTCCATTGTAAGACAGTCAATGGAAGGATGCACACAGGTTTCACATAAATCAAAGTACATCTGCAGGAGCGATTCTTTACGCTAAATGCACCCAAACAGCGTGAATGAAATGAGTGTACTGTATTCTGGCGCTACCAACTAAGCAAAACAGTACTGTAGATCTTCAGCGTTTGTGCATTGCACAGGACCTGAATTTCCTCCCTGTGCAGGCCCCCAGGGGGGAAGGGCGATGGGGGTAGGGGGGAGACGATGGAAAATACTGTGCCTTTGAAATGCAATTACATGAGCGTCCGAGTACACTACGGCATACTGTAAACCAACACCAATGGGAAGGAAGTGCCAACCTTATTTTTAATGTGTTCCCGTGACATTCACTTTAACATTTTTTTTTTCTCTCCAATACAGTACTGTACATCCAATGGAAGGATGCACACAGGTTTCACATAAATCAAAGTACATCTGCAGGAGCGATTCTTTACGCTAAATGCAACCTACAGTACGGTACTGTAAGTGAGCAAAATAGTACCACAGTGGGCGTTTGTGTATTGCACATGACCTGCATTCCCTCCCTGTCTACTGCATGATCTGTGCAGGCTCCCATGGGGGAAGGGCAACAGGCTAGCAGGAGGCGGAGGAAAACACCGTGCTTTACAAATGCGAGCGTCCGAGTCCTCTAAGGCATAAACCAACAGCAATGGGGCGAGGGCCGGGCGCTGTTTGCAGTACTTTCACACATGAAATTAGAAATCTCTCATGAGGCGTCGTGGGCTAGGGGTGAAGGCTCCCACCTCCCTCACTGGGGGTCCAGGGTTCGAGACATGATGTGCTTTCTTTCTTTTTTTTTTTTTTTTTTTTCTGTAATAATGCACTGTATTATTTTATTTCCATTGTAAGACAGTCAATGGAAGGATGCACACAGGTTTCACATAAATCAAAGTACATCTGCAGGAGCGATTCTTTACGCTAAATGCACCCAAACAGCGTGAATGAAATGAGTGTATTCTGACGGACTGTGCATCTTCGGTATTTGTGTATAGCATAAGACCTGTGAAGGCTCCCAGGAGGGAAGGGCGTAGGGCAAGACAGTGGAAAATACTGTGGTCAAAGAAAGGGCATATGTAAAACTAAGGGAAACTGTCACAAAGTACAGTAACTACAGTACTGTACGTTGAATGCCTGGAACGCACGACGCCTGAGACGCACGACGTCTGAGACGCACGACGTCTGAGACGCACGACGTCTGGATCGCTCATTGAGCATAATCATGGCAGCTGTACCTGTAGTACCTGTACGTGACCGTCCCTATGCTATGGGTGAGCTGCGTCTCCTCGTTCGCTGGCGGGACAGAACTCTCGCCAGCAACGAGGAGAAAGTAAGGGCATATAGGAGGGCCAGCAGGGATATCCTCCGGACCTACAACCGGAGGAGAACGGTGAGGTCTCTCCAGAGGAGGTGGAGTGACCTCGTGAGGCGGACCCCACGACGCCTGCAGGCCATAAGGGATTGTAAGTACAGTACATTACTGTAGATTACTGTACTTTAAGTTACTGTAGTTACAGGTACAGTACATTATAGCAGGGGCTGCTGTAGCAGCAGGTATCCGGTCTATACAGCACTGTACAGTATTTGTGGTAAACAAATGGTTAAACAAGGACCAAACGTTAACCCGGGTCAAAAGGTCAATTTGTTTTTTTGCGTCGACCTAGATGGTGCGGCTTTTGAAATTGGTTGACACCAGTTACTGTAGGTTGACATGGTCGTTAAGTTGACATGGAAAAAGATCGACATGCGTTTTACAAAAACAATTGTTATTTTTTTAAACTTGTGTATATACAGTAGTTCTTTACAATCCAGGTGGTCTACGATTGTGCAGTGTACAGTATCATGCAGTGTACAGTATATGCAATGTATCACAGTGTATCGTGCTGCGTAATTGCAGCGTGTCATGCAGTGTACATTCAGAATATGGTATTGTGCAGTGAGTGTAATACATAGTGAATCACATCGTGCAGCAGAGCCGGCCTTAGGCATAGGCAAACTACAGTAGGCAAATGCCTAGGGCATTTGCTATGCTTAGGGGCACCAGCAGCTTCTGCTGATTAAAATGATATGCGGCATGCCTATATTTTGCGTGACTGCGGCTGTATCTGTACCTGGCTAGGGCCAGCACTGTCGTGCAGTGTACTGTATACACATGTGGTAATTGCAGTTTTTTGTGTAGTGTACATTGTATCATATTTTGCAGGGAAATGTGCAGTTTGTCATATCACGCAGTCGTGCAGTGCATTGTGTGGTTTAATTGCAGTGTGCCGAAATTTGTGTTTCAGATAGTACAGTGTTCTAAGGGATGTTACTTTGGCAGAAATTATTCTAAGGGATGTTACAGTGGCCTAATGTGTTCTGACGTGCATTACTCTTGCATAAGGTTCATGACTGGCAGATCTCTACTTTGTGACGTAATGTGGATATACTACTGCACTACTGTGACGTACAGTAACGTGAATAAGGTGCTCTACTGTGTGACACAACGTGAATCAAGGACAGTACTGTGACGTGAATACGGTGCTCTACTGTGTGACACAACGTGAATCAAGGACAGTACTGTGACGTGAATAAGGTGCTCTACTGTGTGACACAACGTGAATCAAGGACAGTACTGTGACGTGAATACGGTGCTCTACTGTGTGACACAACGTGAATCAAGGACAGTACTGTGACGTGAATAAACTGCACTACTGTGACATGACGTGAATAAGATGAATTCAGGTGAGTACTGCATCATCTGTCATGAAATCAATTTGTAATGTAATGAACAGTACTGAGATGGTTAAGGGTGGGAGGGCTGCATGCTGATGTGTGTCATAATGTTTATAAGGGCAATGCTTATGTGTGTTACAATGTCTATAAAGGTAGTGTTCTGTCTAATACCCTGGACCTACTGTACTGTAGCGATACTGTAAGTGTACTGTACAGTATGTCACATTTAGAAATGTGCCCCTTAAGTTTTGAAGACAGTACAGTACACTATGCCCTCCTGAGTGATTAGGTGCAGGGTACTAGAATGAACAATTCCATTTATTGTGATGTCATAAAGATGCTGTCAATGTTGAATTTCATTGGCTGTACAGTATGCTGCCATTATACTGTATATATATTTTTACAGGGCTGGTAGCACGACGTCACAGGAGGCGGGACAGGCGCCGCCAAGCTGGTAAGTATTGTCAAATACAGTAGTGTACAGTACATAGTGATTTCTATAGTCCCAACCCCCTGTCCTGACCATCACAGATAACTCGCTGCAATCCGTTAATGTTAAGAATGTCTGTTTACAAAACTAAATGTAAATATTAAACACAAAGTATAAATAACATTGTAGATAGCTGAATACCCGTGCTTCGCTACGGGATGAGGATGGTAAATTCCAGTGATAGTTGTTTGTTAATTTACGTTTGTTGGCGATCTACTGTAGTATATACCGTAGTACTGTATACTTTAAGCATACTGTATCTTGCTTCTCTGATGCAGATTGTTTATTGGCCGGACCCCTTTTTGGTCCTGGATACTGTGCAGTACATGTTTCAAATTGACAGCTTCACTTACAGTACTGTTATTTTTTTTCCCACAGTACCACCACCACCACCACCTGCTGCGCTGCCAGGTATTGTGTAACGAGAATTCTGGTGCTACTGTCATCGTTGTTACACTACTGTACATGTGTCTTGGATACTGTGCAGTACATGTTTCAAATTGACAGCTTCACTTACAGTACTGTTATTTTTTTTCCCACAGTACCACCACCACCACCACCTGCTGCGCTGCCAGGTATTGTGTAACGAGAATTCTGGTGCTACTGTCATCGTTGTTACACTACTGTACATGTGTCTTGGATACTGTGCAGTACATGTTTCAAATTGACAGCTTCACTTACAGTACTGTTATTTTTTTTCCCACAGTACCACCACCACCACCACCTGCTGCGCTGCCAGGTATTGTGTAACGAGAATTCTGGTGCTACTGTCATCGTTGTTACACTACTGTACATGTGTCTTGGATACTGTGCAGTACATGTTTCAAATTGACAGCTTCACTTACAGTACTGTTATTTTTTTTCCCACAGTACCACCACCACCACCACCTGCTGCGCTGCCAGGTATTGTGTAACGAGAATTCTGGTGCTACTGTCATCGTTGTTACACTACTGTACATGTGTCCTGGATACTGTGCAGTACATGTTTCCAATTGACCGCTTCACTTACAGTACTGTTATTTTTTTTCCCACAGTACCACCACCACCACCACCACCACCACCTGCTGCGCTGCCAGGTATTGTGTAACGAGAATTCTGGTGCTACTGTCATCGTTGTTACACTACTGTACATGTGTCCTGGATACTGTGCAGTACATGTTTCCAATTGACAGCTTCACTTACAGTACTGTTATTTTTTTTTCCACAGTACCACCACCACCACCACCACCACCTGCTGCGCTGCCAGGTATTGTGTAACGAGAATTCTGGTGCTACTGTCATCGTTGTTACACTACTGTACATGTGTCCTGGATACTGTACAGTACATGTTTCCAATTGACAGCTTCACTTACAGTACTGTTATTTTTTTTCCCACAGTACCACCACCACCACCACCACCACCTGCTGCGCTGCCAGGTATTGTGTAACGAGAATTCTGGTGCTACTGTCATCGTTGTTACACTACTGTACATGTGTCCTGGATACTGTACAGTACATGTTTCCAATTGACAGCTTCACTTACAGTACTGTTATTTTTTTTCCCACAGTACCACCACCACCACCACCACCACCTGCTGCGCTGCCAGGTATTGTGTAACGAGAATTCTGGTGCTACTGTCATCGTTGTTACACTACTGTACATGTGTCCTGGATACTGTACAGTACATGTTTCCAATTGACAGCTTCACTTACAGTACTGTTATTTTTTTTCCCACAGTACCACCACCACCACCACCACCACCTGCTGCGCTGCCAGGTATTGTGTAACGAGAATTCTGGTGCTACTGTCATCGTTGTTACACTACTGTACATGTGTCCTGGATACTGTACAGTACATGTTTCAAATTGACAGCTTCACTTACAGTACTGTTATTTTTTTTCCCACAGTACCAACACCACCACCACCACCACCTGCTGCTGCATCCGAGAGCTCCGGAAGTGGTAATAATTACTTTTTGTTACAGACACACTAGTTTCCTACAGTATTACTGTAATTTTTGTATTTTACAATACTTGTCATCTTTTACACACAGACCGCCTCGTAATTGATACAGAGGAGGAGCTCATTCCCATTGATTCGGGGGAAGAGGAGCCAGATTATAGTAAGTACAGTAGGATTTTCTCAAGCCCATTCTTAAAAGTATTGACCAAGTCCACTTTTATTACTTTTCAGGCAGGGAATTCCAAACATGTACTGTACAGTATTTCCCTCACTGTGAAGACCCCTTTTTGCCTCTGTGCGAAATCGCCTCTACTTCAACAAGAGTTACTGTGCACGTGTCCTCTGTGTCCATCTTATCAAAAACCGTTCCTGTGTATTGTCCCCTTACTGTATACAGTATATTTGTAAAGGTTAATCATGTCCCCTCTTAATCTCCTCTTTTCCAATGTAAACATGCCTAGCCTGCCTTTCCTTGTATTCCATCTTCTCAATCCACTTCATCACTTTGGTCGCCCGCCTCTAAACCTTTTGTAGTTCCACGATATCCATTTTGTATTATGGTGCCCAAAATTGTGCATCCGACCCACCCTCCACTAGCCTAACCCTCCAATCATACTCTGAATCCACACTCTGCATTCTGAATGCCGGGATCCAGACAGCAGGTCTTTTAAATACAGTACTGTATGTCCCCTACCGCTGGACAGTCATTCTGCTCCTACTGTATTATGAATATATCTCTGCCTCCTGTAGCACTGTACTACTGTGCAATTTTGTAGTAACTGTACTCTACTGTATTTTGTTTATAATATTTTTTTATTTTCAACTCAGTAATTATTGACAGTGAGGATGAGGATGAAAAACCCTCTCCCCAACAACCCTCTCCCCAACTTGGTAAGTAAACTGCAGTATTGTACTGTACTGTACATTGTGTTAAACCAATGGGTTGGGTTTGCGTGACCAGCAGTCAGGATTCTAGCGGTCAGGTGACCGACAGTGGCATCCTGATTGCAGCAATCCCAACAGGGTGAGGTACGGTATCCTAACCCTCCTCCACTACCCAATGATTCTGGCCTCGACATTCTCATCTCTGTGTGCGAAATCTACTCTCTTTTTTTATTTATTTATCTTTGCATCATGTGATGTTTGGGGAAAATTGTTATAAGGTTTGATGTAAAAAAAAGGTTAAAAAAAAGAGGCAGATTAGATGGGCAAAGTGGTTCTTACAGTATTTGTCATCAAATTCTATGTTTCTGTATGCAGACCCTCCAACATGACCCGCCGCACTGCTCTGTTTCTAGACTTCCCTCTTAATTTATGATTTCCATCACCTGTGTTGAACTAGTTATATGATAAGAAAGCTGTTTCTTCACAGGTGATGGCAATAATAAATTAAGAGGGAAGTCCAGAACCAGAGCATTTTGTACCTAGTGGGGCGGGTCATGTTGGAGGGTATGTGTATTTCCTGGAATGAACCTTTTTTTTTTTCACATTAATGTTTTTTTTCACAGGCCCTACACTGGAACAGGCCATGGAGGAGGAGGAGGATGATGATGATGCTGCTGCATTTAGTGGTAAGAATTATTACTGACATTGATCTGATGCCATCAGAGTAGCACTTTTCATCAGATTTTTCTGGCAAATGCGTAGAAATCGGATGAAAATTGTTTTTGTTTGAACTGGTGATATTGCCCATACAGTAGCAACCGATCACATCCCACATTAACATTTACAGTATCTAGTTACACTTACAGACGATAATACAGTACAGTAGGTAATATTTGATTGGTTGCTACTGTATGGACAACATCCTGTTCTAAAAAAAACACCCATCTTACTCAATTTCTCTCTCTCTCTCTCTCTCTCTCTCTCACCCCTTGTCACTGTCTCTCCATTCATCTCTCTAGATACTGTCAGTGATGAATTTCCCATTAGGCACGAGAGGCACGTACTGTACCTAGTGGCGGCATCTGTTTGGGGGCCTCAGTTGGATGCTTACAGTATGCTAATACTGTCATCCCAAAAATTACCACTACAGTAACTGCTAAATATTTTAAGTGTACTGTACAATATGCACATACAGTACTGTACAGTATACATAATTCAAAAGAAAAAAGAGTTGCTACCTTATTCTAGTCATAATCACCGGCATACGGGTCACTCACAAATTTTCTGATGGTCTCGGTGGGGTCCCTTGGAATCACCATGCCTGTCACAAGCATACCTTTTTTTACCCACCTGACACTGGGCCTGGACACTAGTGTACTATTACTATACTTTTTACTGTATACTGTATCTTATAATATTCTTCTCTTTTACCCACAGACGACGAGCCAGAATACATTTTTGGTAAATATACTGTACAGTAGCAATAGTTGGTACTGTAATTACAGTATTTTTTTTTCTCCAACATTATTTTAAGTCAAACTGATATGACTAACTGTACTGTATTTTATCTTTTTACAGTCCGTCGCCAACCAGTGGAGGAGACACCTGGTAATAAAATAGAAATACATAATGCACTGTACTGTATTCTAACTTACTGTAACATGTATAACACTGAGCTGATCATCTTCACACCCTCTGACATAACCTTACAGTACAAACTGTACTTTCTCTCCTTTTTCACCCTCTTCACTCCACAAATGCATGCTGCGTTTCCTGACTACTGATATAATAGTGTGTAGAGCGTAGCGAGGCACCGTGCCCACCGCGTGGCGAGCGAAGCAAGCATGCAAGGGGCTGCTTTCCGCTCGCCGCCCATGTCGGGATTGTGTGGTCGGGATTCCGGCGTCTGTATTTTGACTGCCGGGATCCCGTCCAGCGGGATTACGTACTGATCTCCAGTCTGAGCCTGCCCTAGGCATAGGCATACTTGCCAAATGCCCAGGGGCACAAGCAGCTTCTGCTGATTAATATGATATGCAGCATGCCTACAGTATATTCTGTGCATACAAAATGCATTACTAATGTGCAGCATTATGTGTATACAGTACTTTGTTGTGTAACATATACTGTAGCAAGGGCACTACTGTGTGGTCTAATGTGAACAAAGAGCAATATGATGTGATGCAATGTGAATAAGTGGGAATACTTTGAGGAGTAATGTGGTACTATCATATGATGTAACGAGAAAAAGAGACACTATTGCATGATATGTTGTGAATAAAGTTGCAGTACTGTGTGGCGTCATTTCAGATTGGGGAATTACTGTGTGGCCTTGCCCCTTCCCAGCAAGAACATGCACCGTTTTGGGATGCACACCGAATGTGCACACTGTTGCTATTTTAAACATACAGTACAGTAAGTTGGAGGAGCACCAAAATGAGGACTGCTATGGTTGAGGGGTGATGGTGCTGGGAAAGGGGTACAGGCTCAGAGGCGGAAATAGCATCTGTGCAAGGGGGCAGCATCCAAAAACTTGACTAGGGAATCATATTATTTATGGCTGGCTCTGAGTACAGTCCACTATTATGGATAGTACTCCCTACAACACCACCTACAGTACTGTAACCCTCTTTTTTCTGAAGCGGTCATGAAATGTCATGACTGCTAATACATACAGTAAATGTCTACAGTATTTGTACTGTGGTGTTTAATTCCTTTGACAATTTGTTTATGACCTATTGAAGCTAAACTCTTGTACAGTACTTTATATTTTGAATACCAGCAATACAGTATAATACTGTACCTACAGTATACAGTAATAATTGTTTACTATTTGAATGTGACTAAATGTTTTTTTTTCTCCAATATAGTGCCAATTATTTATGGGGGCCCCAGACAGGGGCAAGATAGGTGGGCTGGCCCAGAAGCGGGCAGGCAGCAGCCCACTTATACAAGAGGTAAACTAAAGCAATGTTTAAATTACCTCGACAGCGTACAGTAGTGTTTGATTTACTGTACTGACAATACAGTACTGTACATTGTACAGTAAATAACATTATTGTCTAATATAGAGTAAAGTACTGTATTGCCATTACTACACTGTAAAGTATTCAGTATTTGTTTTGTAATACTGTCCTTTTTTTCCCACAGAACAGTTGCAGCGTGCCATCCAGCTCCTGCGGGTGGTGGTCCACCTCCTAGTGGACCACTTTTTTAATTTGTTATTGCGATTAATTTAATTTTATTTAATAAAAATTTTTGTTCTTGTACTCCATTGTATAGTATCTTTTTCTACTGTATAAGATAGGCATACTGTACACCATACAATTATCTGGCAGATAATCTGCAAGATCTGGCTGTTTGTAATGAAATTCTCTCCTAATTTAGCTGTGGTGTACAGTACCTCCTGAGTGTGCTGGGGTGCTTTCTGGCCAGTTTGGGGTGATTTGGAGCAAGTTTGGTCGGCCATCTGGCCGACATGTGCTGTCGACTGTTTGGCAAACATGTGTTTTCACTCCAGCATGTGTGTGTCAGGCATTTTGTGTGTGTCAGGCATTTTGTGTGTGTCAGGCATTTTGTGTGTGTCAGGCATTTTGTGTGTGTCAGGCATTTTGTGTGTGTCAGGCATTTTGTGTGTGTCAGCCATTGCTGTGTGGTTCCACAAATGTTAGCGTGTCAAAGTGCTGACCACTGACACCACTATTTCACTTTGTACCGCATGCCTTTTGTGGAACCACACAGCCCAGCATGACTTATTGCTGGGCTGTGTGGTTCCACAAATTTTCTTGGAAAACAAATGAACATGAGTGTCTTTACTTTAATACTTTTTTTTTTTTTTCCCCCACAGATATCTATATACACAAGAAAAGAATGTAACGAAGAACAAACTACTTTTTTGTTTTAATTAACTTTCAAACTTTATTTAAAAAAAAAACACCTTTTTTTTCTTCAATAAACTTTTAAAAATAGAAGTTTCCTGTGGTTTTTATTAAAATATGAAATGCAAGATGCCTAACCAAGTTGTTTTACATACAGTATACCACTCTTAATTGAATTCCCATCATACAGTAGTACTAATTTATACAGTACAGGAAGTTGGGAATACAAACATTGGAAACCACGTCATGTTTATTTTAAGAAACACTTTATTTACGGACAAAATCATTTGGAACATGTAACATCACACATACTGTACTGTATTGTAATAAAGCCAACATCACACATACTGTACGGTACTTTAATCAAAAGGTAACAGCACAAATACAGTAACAATATCAACTTTAACATTTTTATAATTTATTTTTTTGTGGTGGTGGTGCGGGGTAATGGTTTTTGTACTTTATTTTTAGGTTTTGCTTTTTTGAATTATTTTTCGTTTTTGTCTTTTGCTTTTTAACACTGTCGCATACGGACACCAGAATAGAGGACTGACAACAGCAGCCCCTGGATGGAAACGCAGCCCAAGGCCCCAGATGGACACAGCACAATGGACTCGGCTGCTACTGGATAGATACAGCAGCGCCCAAAAAATCAACAGGAATAAAAGGGGCAACTTGTAACAGGCCCTTACATTACCAGGAATGTGGTGAGCCAAGTTCATGCACTCCCCTTTGAGTAACCGAGCTGCTCCAAGTGGATTCAGCACAGTGCATGCAGCCCCAGAAAATGTACAGGTCATACAGGTACATTGACATAATTTTTTAGCTTCAGCTGTGTGAAGCTGATGTGCTGAAGCTAGGAGGTAGGTAATGATCTGGTTTCATCATAGTCGAGCTTCCAAGTCATTTTCCTCTTCGTTCTCAGCACAGAGTTTATGGTATCCCTTATCTTCCTCTTTTCTGGATCACCAATCCTCACGCGGCGTTCACACCTAGCCATGATGTCATGTACCAGATTTTTGGGCAGCGGAAGTTTGCCCTTGGAACCATCAAAGTTCACACGATTGGCCCACGTCAAGTATTTGTCGTACCGTACATGGTGCTGGAACAGAGAATATGCATATTTCTGAATATGTCCATTTGAAGCTCTGTACAGATGGTCGTCCAGGGAAGTTGAGATGACAGCCAGGGCAATATTGTTCAGAGAGCCTCCGAATGTATTGCGAAGTGGCCTGTGAGCAGGTGTGCTGGTCATCATTGGTGTTCCTGGCAACAGCACACTTGAATCCAGGCCTCTGCGGTCGTCCAGCCCTCTGCGGTCGTCCAGGCCTCCTCTGCGGTCCTCCAGGCCTCCTCTGCGGTCCTCCAGGCCTCCTCTGCGGTCCTCCAGGCCTCCTCTGCGGTCCTCCAGGTCTCTTCTGCGGTCCTCCTGGTCTCTTCTGCGGTCCTCCAGGTCTCTTCTGCGGTCCTCCAGGCCTCCTCTGCGGTCGTCCAAGTCGCTGACTTCGTCCAGTCCGCTGCTGTGGTCCAGGCCTCTGCGGTCCTCCAGGCCTCCTCTGCGGTCCTCCAGGCCTCCTCTGCGGTCCTCCAGGTCTCTTCTGCGGTCCTCCAGGCCTCCTCTGCTGTCCTCCAGGTCTCTTCTGCGGTCCTCCAGGCCTCCTCTGCGGTCCTCCAGGCCTCCTCTGCGGTCCTCCAGGCCTCCTCTGCGGTCCTCCAGGCCTCCTCTGCTGTCCTCCAGGCCTCCTCTGCGGTCCTCCAGGCCTCCTCTGCGGTCCTCCAGGTCTCTTCTGCGGTCCTCCTGGTCTCTTCTGCGGTCCTCCAGGTCTCTTCTGCGGTCCTCCAGGCCTCCTCTGCGGTCGTCCAAGTCGCTGACTTCGTCCAGTCCGCTGCTGTGGTCCAGGCCTCTGCGGTCCTCCAGGCCTCCTCTGCGGTCCTCCAGGCCTCCTCTGCGGTCCTCCAGGCCTCCTCTGCGGTCCTCCAGGTCTCTTCTGCGGTCCTCCAGGCCTCCTCTGCGGTCCTCCAGGCCTCCTCTGCGGTCCTCCAGGCCTCCTCTGCGGTCCTCCAGGCCTCCTCTGCTGTCCTCCAGGTCTCTTCTGCGGTCCTCCAGGCCTCCTCTGCGGTCCTCCAGGCCTCCTCTGCGGTCCTCCATGTTTCCTCTGCGGTCCTCCAGGCCTCTGTGGTCGTCCAGGCCTCCTCTGCGGTCGCCCAAGTCGCTGACTTCGTCCAGTCCGCTGCTGTGGTCCAGGCCTCTGCGGTCCTCCAGGTCTCTTCTGCGGTCCTCCAGGTCTCTTCTGCGGTCCTCCAGGTCTCTTCTGCGGTCCTCCAGGCCTCCTCTGCGGTCGTCCAAGTCGCTGACTTCGTCCAGTCCGCTGCTGTGGTCCAGGCCTCTGCGGTCCTCCAGGTCTCTTCTGCGGTCCTCCAGGCCTCCTCTGCGGTCCTCCAGGTCTCTTCTGCGGTCCTCCTGGTCTCTTCTGCGGTCCTCCAGGTCTCTTCTGCGGTCCTCCAGGCCTCCTCTGCGGTCGTCCAAGTCGCTGACTTCGTCCAGTCCGCTGCTGTGGTCCAGGCCTCTGCGGTCCTCCAGGCCTCCTCTGCGGTCCTCCAGGCCTCCTCTGCGGTCCTCCAGGCCTCCTCTGCGGTCCTCCAGGTCTCTTCTGCGGTCCTCCAGGCCTCCTCTGCTGTCCTCCAGGTCTCTTCTGCGGTCCTCCAGGCCTCCTCTGCGGTCCTCCAGGCCTCCTCTGCGGTCCTCCAGGCCTCCTCTGCGGTCCTCCAGGCCTCCTCTGCTGTCCTCCAGGCCTCCTCTGCGGTCCTCCAGGCCTCCTCTGCGGTCCTCCAGGTCTCTTCTGCGGTCCTCCTGGTCTCTTCTGCGGTCCTCCAGGCCTCCTCTGCGGTCCTCCAGGCCTCCTCTGCGGTCCTCCAGGCCTCCTCTGTGGTCGTCCATGCCGCTGACTTCGTCAAGTCCGCTGCGGTCCTCCAGGCCTCCGCTGCGGTCCTCCAGGCCTCCTCTGCGGTCCTCCAGGCCTCCTCTGCGGTCCTCCAGGCCTCCTCTGCGGTCCTCCAGGCCTCGGTCGTCCAGGCCGCTGACTTGAACCGCTTGGTGGTGTGTTGCAATGATGGTGCGGCAAACTCCAACTTGCCATTCTTCCCTCGTTTGTTCAATAACTTTCTTCATGGCTTCTACCATCTGTTCCTTTATGCCTTCTTTAAGGCCAGCCACATCGGTCTGCAGCTGATTGACCTGTCCACCAACTTCTGACTCCATATTGGTCACCTTACTGAGTAGCTCCTTTAGTAAAACAGGACAGGTACACTGGCAGTCCTGCACTTTGGTGTTCACATCTGTGAAATGCAACCTTCTTCGTGGTGAATGTGTCATGTCTTCTTGTCCAGGGGTGGCTACATGGTCCAAAAAAGAAGCTTCCTGATGCAGCGTGTTTGTCACGTCCTCTAGCACCGGTATTTCCAGATTCATTGGCTGAACACTGTGATCTGCAGGAGATGGAACAATTACATCATTTGCCACACCACATATCATCTCCAACGTATTATTCTTTGCCTTGGCATTTTTTCGTGGTTTCACCACATTTTCTTTCTGAGCCGCCTTGGCAGTTTTCTTCTTCTTTTGTGGGACTAATGCAGCAAGTTTCTGTGCCACTGATGGGTGGGTTTTGGCACTCCCGTAAAATCTGGTAGTCTGCATTCTTTGTCTTTTGTCTAAAAATATAAAAACCACAATAAGAAAACATGTAAAGCACAGCATGCTAAAAATAGCAAACAACTGTACATTTTCAAATAAAGTGCACAACAGTAAAGTGCAAATACTGTACAGTATTTGCCTTTTTTCCCTGTGCCTCCCAACAAGAACCTCTGCAGGAGGGACAGAATGCTCTGTTACGGACTTCAGTTTAAATATACAGTATGATTACCATCACCTGTGCGAACAACTATACTGTACAGTAGTTACTGTATTTGATAAGATAGGTGTTTCACCACAAGTGATAGCAATCATTCAGTACTACTGCACATACCTGTAGTACACCGGGATAAGCAAGGTCTATGTACATTACGTTATACCGAGCTGGATCGCTTAGCAACCTGACAAAATGGCCACCGACCGTG
The DNA here is from genome assembly GCF_028390025.1 of Pseudophryne corroboree. Classification (NCBI taxonomy): domain Eukaryota; kingdom Metazoa; phylum Chordata; class Amphibia; order Anura; family Myobatrachidae; genus Pseudophryne; species Pseudophryne corroboree. Next base: position 774,099,743 of record NC_086445.1, read on the forward strand.
AACTCCCAGCACGTGGCAGCGCTTGGATATGGAGTGAGATACAGTATGGTACAGTCCAGGGGCAATGCTGAAGGAGCGTCACAATCCCCTAGCTCAATTACTAGAGCCATCTTAACAGCAGTGTGGGCCCCTGGACACAGCAATGCACTGGGGCCCCTACCCACTCACCAGCGGAAGGGGTGGGGGGAGCTATCAGCGGCAGCTTTGATGCTCCGCGGGGGATAGGGGGGGTTCTATCTTTCGCTCAGTATGTACAGTAGGACCTGGAGAAATAATTTCTGCTAATTATTCCTTTACTGCACAGATGGGGCAGGAAGGAGAACACTAAACTGTAGAAGGGGGCATTGTGCTGAATGAAGGGGCCCTGGTACATGACTTCCAGGGTGGTAGGGGGTGTTTAATACACAGGGGAGGAGTGGATAATGGAGTGGGCTTAATATTAGTGTTATGGACTGCAATTAGTTTCCTGTATGAAACAGATACAGTACAGTAAATAACCCTCCTTGGAAGTGCATGGGCCCTGTGAGACTTACAGTAGTGTACAGCATAAGGGTCGACTGACATGATGTACAAGCATTACATACAGTACATGTCAGTACTGTATGTAAATTCTTCAATTATTGCCTAACAACAATGCTGCTTACTGTATATTAAATACTGTAGGCCTAGAAATGTGCATCTCAATATAGTAGTTAAAAACACAGGGGCCTATGTGGATAAGCGAGTTCTATGCACACTAAAAATGGCCACCGACCGTGAACCCCCAGCACGTGGCAGCGCTCGGATATGTAGTGAGATACAGTATGGCATACATTTCACAGTTCAGGGGGCAATGCTGAAGGAGCGTCACAATCCCCTAGCTCAATTACATTGGGATAAGCGAGGTCTATGCACATTACGGTATACCGAGCTGGATCGCTTAGCAACCTGACAACATGGCCGCCGACCGTGAACTCCCAGCACGTGGCAGCGCTCGGATATGTAGTGAGAGATGGTATACATTTTAAAATACACCGGGATAAGTTGTACAGGCCATGGAGCAATGCACAGGGACATTCATCATTTACGTACAGTACTGTATATAAATAATTGTAAACCGTAAATGAAAGAATTACCGGTCAAATACTGTATGACGAAACTGTGTCAATGAGCTGGAACAGTATGGCCTGTGAAGAAGTTTTCGAAGGCAGAAACGGAGAGCAAATTATCAGGAGATTTCTGAAAGGTCGGAGAAGATCCACACAGCAAGTCTGCCTACGAGGAAACAGATTTGCAAAGTGGGTAGCGTAAAGCCTAACAACAATGCTGCTTACTGTATATTAAATACTGTAGGCCTAGAAATGTGCATCTCAATATAGTAGTTAAAAACACAGGGGCCTATGTGGATAAGCGAGTTTTATGCACACAAAAAATGGCCACCGACCGTGAACCCCCAGCACGTGGCAGCGCTCGGATATGTAGTGAGATACAGTATGGCATACATTTCACAGTTCAGGGGGCAATGCTGAAGGAGCGTCACAATCCCCTAGCTCAATTACATTGGGATAAGCGAGGTCTACTGTATGCACATTACGGTATACCGAGCTGGATCGCTTAGCAACCTGACAAAATGGCCGCCGACCGTGAACTCCCAGCACGTGGCAGCGCTCGGATATGTAGTGAGATACAATATGGCATACATTTCACAGTTCAGGGGGCAATGCTGAAGGAGCGTCACAATCCCCTAGCTCAATTACATTGGGATAAGCGAGGTCTACTGTATGCACATTACGGTATACCGAGCTGGATCGCTTAGCAACCTGACAAAATGGCCGCCGACCGTGAACTCCCAGCACGTGGCAGCGCTCGGATATGTAGTGAGATACAATATGGCATACATTTCACAGTTCAGGGGGCAATGCTGAAGGAGCGTCACAATCCCCTAGCTCAATTACATTGGGATAAGCGAGGTCTATGCACATTACGGTATACCGAGCTGGATCGCTTAGCAACCTGACAAAATGGCCGCCGACCGTGAACTCCCAGCACGTGGCAGCGCTCGGATATGTAGTGAGATACTGTACAATATGGCATACATTTCACAGTTCAGGGGGCAATGCTGAAGGAGCGTCACAATCCCCTAGCTCAATTACATTGGGATAAGCGAGGTCTATGCACATTACGGTATACCGAGCTGGATCGCTTAGCAACCTGACAAAATGGCCGCCGACCGTGAACTCCCAGCACGTGGCAGCGCTCGGATATGTAGTGAGATACAGTATGGCATACATTTCACAGTTCAGGGGGCAATGCTGAAGGAGCGTCACAATCCCCTAGCTCAATTACATTGGGATAAGCGAGGTCTATGCACATTACGGTATACCGAGCTGGATCGCTTAGCAACCTGACAAAATGGCCGCCGACCGTGAACTCCCAGCACGTGGCAGCGCTCGGATATGTAGTGAGAGATGGTATACATTTTAAAATACACCGGGATAAGTTGTACAGGCCATGGAGCAATGCACAGGGACATTCATCATTTACGTACAGTACTGTATATAAATAATTGTAAACCGTAAATGAAAGAATTACCGGTCAAATACTGTATGACGAAACTGTGTCAATGAGCTGGAACAGTATGGCCTGTGAAGAAGTTTTCGAAGGCAGAAACGGAGAGCAAATTATCAGGAGATTTCTGAAAGGTCGGAGAAGATCCACACAGCAAGTCTGCCTACGAGGAAACAAATTTGCAAAGTGGGTAGCGGGCGGTGACTGAGATGCTCTTTTATTCACATTCAAAAGTACCTGTACAGTATGCTCTGTGATTGGTGTAAGGATGAATGCGCCTATATTGGCACCAATCACAGCGGTAAGAATTCCTTTTGTGTGAATGTGAATAAAAGAGCGTCTCAGTCACCGCCCCGCTACCCACTTTGCAAAGCTGTTTCCTCGTAGGCAGACTTGCTGTGTGGATCTTCTCCGACCTTTCAGAAATCTCCTGATAATTTGCTCTCCGTTTCTGCCTTCGAAAACTTCTTCACAGGCCATACTGTTCCAGCTCATTGACACAGTTTCGTCATACAGTATTTGACCGGTAATTCTTTCATTTACGGTTTACAATTATTTATATACAGTACTGTACTGTACGTAAATGATGAATGTCCCTGTGCATTGCTCCATGGCCTGTACAACTTATCCCGGTGTATTTTAAAATGTATACCATCTCTCACTACATATCCGAGCGCTGCCACGTGCTGGGAGTTCACGGTCGGCGGCCATGTTGTCAGGTTGCTAAGCGATCCAGCTCGGTATACCGTAATGTGCATAGACCTCGCTTATCCCAATGTAATTGAGCTAGGGGATTGTGACGCTCCTTCAGCATTGCCCCCTGAACTGTGAAATGTATGCCATATTGTATCTCACTACATATCCGAGCGCTGCCACGTGCTGGGAGTTCACGGTCGGCGGCCATTTTGTCAGGTTGCTAAGCGATCCAGCTCGGTATACCGTAATGTGCATACAGTAGACCTCGCTTATCCCAATGTAATTGAGCTAGGGGATTGTGACGCTCCTTCAGCATTGCCCCCTGAACTGTGAAATGTATGCCATATTGTATCTCACTACATATCCGAGCGCTGCCACGTGCTGGGAGTTCACGGTCGGCGGCCATTTTGTCAGGTTGCTAAGCGATCCAGCTCGGTATACCGTAATGTGCATACAGTAGACCTCGCTTATCCCAATGTAATTGAGCTAGGGGATTGTGACGCTCCTTCAGCATTGCCCCCTGAACTGTGAAATGTATGCCATATTGTATCTCACTACATATCCAAGCGCTGCCACGTGCTGGGAGTTCACGGTCGGCGGCCATTTTGTCAGGTTGCTAAGCGATCCAGCTCGGTATACCGTAATGTGCATACAGTAGACCTCGCTTATCCCAATGTAATTGAGCTAGGGGATTGTGACGCTCCTTCAGCATTGCCCCCTGAACTGTGAAATGTATGCCATACTGTATCTCACTACATATCCGAGCGCTGCCACGTGCTGGGGGTTCACGGTCGGTGGCCATTTTTTGTGTGCATAGAACTCGCTTATCCACATAGGCCCCTGTGTTTTTAACTACTATATTGAGATGCACATTTCTAGGCCTACAGTATTTAATATACAGTAAGCAGCATTGTTGTTAGGCAATAATTGAAGAATTTACATACAGTACTGACATGTACTGTATGTAATGCTTGTACATCATGTCAGTCGACCCTTATGCTGTACACTACTGTAAGTCTCACAGGGCCCATGCACTTCCAAGGAGGGTTATTTACTGTACTGTATCTGTTTCATACAGGAAACTAATTGCAGTCCATAACACTGAAGTTGTATTTTCAGTACTGTACAGTATACAATACTTAAATTTGAACATCAGGTACTGGATAGTAAACATGTACAGTATTAACTTCTATCATAAAACTCTTATGCATTTTCAGATGTGTAAATTTTAGACTACAGTATTCACAAATGTTTTCTCTCCATACAGGAATTATAGTTGGACAACATGCCAGTAACTATCAACAAAACGATGAGCAAGATAATCGCCAACATGAAAAAAGAAAATAAAACCATCAAAGAGATCCATGCATGGCTCAAGGAAAGTGGCATTATAGTCACTTTAGAAACGGTGCGCTATCATGCATTCGAGAGAACAACGCCCAGATTTGTATTTCCTACAAAATGCACATGGTACGTACTGTACACTACTGTAATGTTTAAATGACTTGCTTTATACCATAAACAATTTTTTTGAAATAAAATTAAAACTTCATCAATTGTAACTGTGATTGTGCTGTTCATGAATTCATATTTTTCATACTGTATTGTACTGTAGGAGAGTGCAACAAATTGTGGAGGAACTAACTCGTGAGGATGATGAGCGTACTGCTCTGCAAATAAAACGAATTCTCCATTCCAAGTATGACCTGGACATATCGGCCACCAGCATCAGAAGGATGCGACGGAAAATGGGATGGACCTTTGGCGCAACAAGGTAAAATACTGAAAGCAGTATAAACCATACAGTAAATGCACTGTTAATAATCCCTTGATACGTGATATAATAATGCCATAAATCATTATACAGAGTGTGTACTTTATACTATATACAGTATGTGTGTGTGTATATACTGTATATACAGTATTCTATCCCAAAAGAGATACCTACTGTATAGGCACTCAGAGACAGCAATGAAGCATTGCCGGCTTATTGTGATGATTACATACTGTATACTGTGTGTGTGTGTGTTTGTGTGTATGTACAGTATGTATATATATATTACTCTGTATGTAACTTAATGTACTGTATGTACAGTTTAATGTATACAGTAGGTATATAATACAGTATACTGCACATACAGTCTACTGTATATACAGTAATCTGTAAATCTGTAATTTCATAACTGTATCTGATTTCATTATTTTTGGCTCTTCACAGGATATCTCCAATGATAAGAGATGTGAATAAAGAAAAGAGAGTGGAACAGGCACGGCGATGGATTGAGAGTGGTGAAACATTTGATGATGTCATTTTCACAGATGAATCGTCTGTTGCCCTTGAGCGGTTCTCCAGAATGTCATTCAGGAAACGTAACCATATCTCTTTAAAACCACGCCCAAAGCATCCATTGAAAATCCATGTATGGGGAGGCATATCACGATTAGGAGCTGGTCCCCTATTATTTTTCGAAGGTACAGTACAGTACTATACTTTATTCTGTGCCTGTGTTCTGTAAAAATACATGTTGTACTGTAGAGTACGTGTAACTGCACAATAAAAGGAGTTGCTTATTAATGAACAACATTTTTTGATTTCTGTAGGAATCATGGATAAGAAATATTTCCAAGAAACAATAGTAGAGAAATGTATGGTGCCATTTGTGAATAAATATTACCCAACTCACCATAGGATATTCCAAGACAATGATCCTAAACACTCCGCCTCAGCCAAATTTATGGAAGAGAAAGGTATGAATTGGGAACGCACACCACCAGAGTGAGTATTCTTTCAACAGTGTACAAGTAAAATTTTGGATAGCACTCTAGTACTGTAAAAAAAAATTTTGTTTAATAAACAGTACAATATTGTATGTTTAATTTTCTCTATTTACTGTAATGTACTGTAATTAATTTTTTCTATACGCTTTTTTTTTTTTTTTAATTAGATCACCAGACATGAACCCAATCGAATTAGTGTGGGCTCAATTGAAGAGGTACGTTAGGAGTGTTGCAAAGCCAACAACAAAACAGCAACTGGTGGATGGGATAAAGAAATTTTGGCTAGAAGTACTCACACCTGAACATTGTAATAATTATATAAATCACCTGTATAAAGTATTACCTGTTGTAGTTGAAAGAAATGGTCAAGCCACAAATATGTAGTTCTGTATTTTCTGTTTAAAATTTTAAATTGGTGCATTATTAAAAAAAATGATAAAATTGCCTTTGTCTGATTATTGCATAAACTAATGTAGAATATTATACAGTAGTAATGTTATTGATGTGTACTGTATGAACAGTTATTTTCAGTTTTATAAGTCCTGAATAAGAGTACTGTACATTTTGATCAGTGCAGTACATGGAATCGGATGTTGTAATACTTTATTTTTACATTAATATTGATGTTTTTCCAATAAATATTCAATTTTACAGTATGGTACGGTACAGTACATGAGGGTACCTGTACAGTATGATACGTCATTATGGGGGAGAAATACTGTATCCACTAAATGTACAGTAAAATGTTTTTTTCTTATTACAAACACACAAATGCATCTCAGATGGAAATATGCTATACACAGCAGACAGCTTATGGTGACAGAACTTCCCTACTGTATCCCCACCCATAGTCGTGGTATATTTTAGATTGCCTAATGAGACACTCCTGCAGCATTGCCAATGATTCATGTAAAACCTGTGTGCAAACAGTATCTGTATTGAATGCAAAGTACAGTAAGAGTACAGTATACAGTATTATCAGAGCCAAACCTGACCAACATGATGCCCTAGGCTAGATTTTGGCTGATGCCCTCTTGCACAGATGCTACGTAGTTCCGCCTCTAACCCTGCACCCCTTTCCCAGCACCATCACCCATTTTGGCGCTCCTACCCCCTATAATCTAAATAAGAACAATGTGCACATTTAGTGCCAGCCCAAAACAGTGTACAGTATGTTCTTGCTGGGAAGGGGCATGGTAACACAATAATACCCGAAGATGAAATGACACAACACAGTACTGCAACTTTATTCACATTATATCATGCAGTGGTGTCTCTTATTCTCATGACATCATATCATAGTACCACATTACTCCTAACAGTAATGCCCCTTATTCACATTACACCCCACCACATTCATCTTTATTTACATTAGACCACAGGTTCTCAAACTCAGTCCTCAGGACCCCACACAGTGCAGGTTTTGCAGGTCTCACAGAATCACAAGTGAAAAAATTAGCTCCACCTACTGTATGGACCTTCTAAAATGTGTCAGTTAGTAATGAATACATCTGTGCACTTGCTGGTTTACCTGCAAAACATGCACTGTGTGGGGTCCTGAGGACCAAGTTTGAGAACCACTGCATTAGACCATGCAGTAGTGCCCTTTCCTTATGTTACACCAGAAAATATTGTAGTACACCTTATACACATACAGTACAGTAATGCCACACATTAGTAATGCATTTCATATTTAAATTTTCTGATTTAATTTCATAGAGCCGCAGTCACTCACAGAATATAGGCATGTACTGTAGCATCTCATTTTATTCTGCAGAAGCTGATTATTCCCGTTTGGCTAGTTTGCCGCCTCTGTACAGTACAGTATATCACAATAGAAAAAAGTTATAGTGTCAGTGAAAAAAGCACCTCATGACAGATACTGTACACAAGCTCATGTCTAAATACTGTATACTGTAAGCAGTGACATTAAGGGGTACAGTACTGTATATGCAATTGCAGTCGAATTCCGGAAGGAATACGGAAAAAATGGACACGGGATCCCCCATCTTTTTAGAACCAGCACCGGGCTCTGCGCCTGGTCCTGGTGCAAAAAATAAGGGGGACAAAAAAAGCGTAGGGGTTCCCCATATTTTTTGAATCAGCACTGGGCTCCACTAGCTGGACAGATAATGCACAGCCGGGGGAGACTTTTATACAGGTCCCTGCGGCCATGGAATTAAATACCCAACTAGTCACACCTGGCCGGAGTACCCTGGAGGAGTGGGGGCCCCTAAATCAAGGGGACCCCCCTCCAGCCACTCGATTATCTCTATCACCCCTGTGTATTGTAGCTAGGGGATTGTGACGCTCCTTCAGCATTGCCCCGTAGCCTGCAAAATCTGTGCTGTTATTTGCTCCATAGCTGAGTGCCTCCTAGGAGCTACTGTAGGAGTCACAGGCGGTAGCCATTTCAATTGAGTCTGCCCTGCTATAGAATTGTACAGGTATGTGTACATTACCGTACGGTGCATAGAACCTTTACAGTAGAAACTCTCCTGCAGCTTTGGCCTGCTTTACTGTATGTACTGTAAAACTTGTGTTTTGTCAGTTTGCTATGCGACCGAGCCCGGTGTAACGTACTGTACAGTACTGTAATGTGCATAGACCTCGCTTACAGTATCTCTGTGTATTTTGGCTAGGGGATTGTGATGCTCCTTCAGCATCGCCCCGTAGCCTGCACAGCTTATGCCATTTCTCATTCCATACCCAACTGCTGCCTGCCACGAGGTGGGGGTTCAGGAGGTGGGGGTTCATGGGTAGTGGTCGTTTTGACAGTGTGCTATGCGATTGAGTCCGGTGTACCGTAATACTGTATGCAATCCTACAGTAGCTTATCCCTCCCCTGTGTATTTTGGCTAGGGGATTGTGACGCTCCTTCAGCATAGCCCCATAACCTGCACAAGGGTTCAGGGGCGGCGGCCATTTTGCCAGTGTGCTACAGTATGTCATCGAGTCCGGTGTACCATAATATGCATACTGTGTATTTTAGCTAGGGGATTGTGACGCTCATTCAGCATTGCCCCATAGTCTGTACAATCTGGACTATTACTTGCTCCGTAGCCTAGGGCCTCTGTGGGGCAAGGAGTCATAGGTGGTAGCCATTTCTATTCAGTCTGCCCAGCTACAGAATTGTATGTGTACTGTGTACGGAGCATAGTACCTTAACCTGCATAGAACCTGCAGATTATGGTACACCGGACTCGATCGCATAGAACCGCTCATGCAGCTACTGTATGCCCTGGTTTGCAGTATGTGAATAAAAAAAATAATAAAGTGTCTGAAAAAAACTACAGTAACATGCATTCGTACAGTACTTAAGGAATCGAACCCTGGACTCTGAGTATAGGAAGCGAAACACTTCACCACTTCGCCGCAGACAAATGTATAAATCCGTTGGTTTTGATTATGCTGTAATGGCTACGGGATTAGGACGATAACACTGTAGAAAATTCCTAATCTTGAGAGGCAATAGTGAACTTGTAACACACATCCATTTGCGACAGTGTACACTACTGGTTTTACAGTACTGTGTTTTGTCTGCGGGACTTGCACGCTCACATACAGTATTCATAAAGTATTGTAGATGGATCATATACTGTATGCTGTACTACTGTATTTGCGTCGGTGTCGTACTGTATATACTGTACAGTACTGTATTAAATAATGCAGCGTAATGAGTACAGTATTTGCTGTATGCAGCGTAATGAGACGCCTTAGTAAAGTAGTCCTTATTATGTATGTCAGTATTGTATTTTACGGGAGACCACACGCATGCGCAGTGGTGATTGTAAAAAGCGACATCTGGTGGCTGATCGCAGGTATTACACGTAAAGGTAACGCCAAACGTCAAATGTCTGTCTCCGTGCGATTAGATAGCCTCTCTGTGGCTAGGCGCGCCTCGCTACGCCACAGTACGCTGCGTATGGTCGAACGGGACAACCGCCGCGGCCACTCAAGATAAAGGTGGCTACATCTGTACTCTTGTTACAACCTCATTCTAATTGAAAAACCCATATAATTACAATAATTAAAATGTTGGCATCGTGGCATAAAAAAAATGATTAGGATGACCTTAAATTGAATTGCTTGACATATTTATCACTAGTTGTTCCTTAGATGTTGTAAATAATGCAATTTTGAAAATGAATTATAGAACAGTATTGGTAACTTAATTCATAAAAAGGTGAAAAAGGTTGTTTTTTCAGATATATTAGTACAGTAAGATGGAAATGTGAAATTTACATACAATTTTACAACTAAGTCAAATTATACAAATGGAGAACATTTATTTCCGAAAAATTGTATAGTGGTACATTGTCACACTCTGAATCAGACTAGATTTTTTTCCATCACTTGCAGTACCATTTGGAGTGCCTTGGGGACTCTATAGGTAATGCACAAACTTTGTACAGGCATAAAAGAGCCAGGCACAATAGGCCTAATTCATGTTTGTATGCAAATGCAATTTTGATTTTCTAAGTTATAGAGATAATCGCCCTGTTGCGTGATAATCAGCTCTGGAGTACAAACATGAATTAGCCCTATGTGCAATATAGGATGCACATATTCTCCTTTGCAGGAGACCTACTGTATGGTCTTTGACAATTATTTAATGCCACTTAGATTAAGCTACCAAAATACTGCATGCTTGTGCAGTATAAATTAGTTAGTAAATAAGATGACTCTAAAATACATTGTAAATATGTAAATATAACAGTTCATTATCTGCATTGTTCATTCTGCATTGAAGATGAAGAGAATGCTGGATCTGGCAAACATCTGCACATCAGTAAAAATTGAGGGGCTTATTCTGAGTCCAAATGAGTTTTGCCAAGGCTCTGGTCCCTGCTGTCCAAGTGTATTATCATATTCCAATCAGAGGTGCTGCTATATACTGCATTTCTGCTCTTTCAGAAATTCAACCATTTTAATCACTTACAAGATGGGTCCACATTTATCTTGACCGTTAATAGGATTAACTGTCAATGGCCAGTCAGACTTAATCCCCTGCTGTAATGCTTAATCACCTGCTGTATTGTTCTCTATATTGTATTGCAGTTGAGAGCAATAGATGAAGGGTTTATGCTAATAAGTCATGTTGTGACTAGGCACAAAAAACTACTCAAGATAACGGTGGACCCATCTGTACTCCAATGCCCATCAGTCAACGAACTACACTTGCCTTTCAAAAATTGTTTTCCATTGTAATCAGGGCCAGATAATTGGTGAGCCAAAGCTATCACATAGTGACAGTTCCTGTTATTTGGTCCTGTACCTAATATCATGAGTCTCTGGTACAAATGACTGATTTCTAAATATAATGCTCCTGCTGATAAACCAGTGTTCAAGCCTACTACCCTTTCTCTCTCATCCATGTGCTCCTAAAACTTGCCAGAGTGTTATCCTCTTCTCCTGCAACCTTGCTACCTGAGTGTTTTCCTGTTTTCCTTCAAATTTGTTACCAGTGAGATATTGGTCTGATTCAGAGAAGTAATAGCCAATGCAATTGCAGCTATGAATTTGTGCAGAGTGGCTGTGTAAGAATATGCTAGTATCGCAGACACTAGGAGTTGTATAGATACATCCATAATTAACATCTCTGATCCATCACTTGTATACAAAGATGCAACAATCAAACATCTCAGTAACTCTATGGTTGTTGAAAGTAAGACATCAGAGCAATTGTAATTTTGCTAGCAGTTGAAAACTTTGATATGCCTCAGAAATGGTCACCACACACCTGCATTTGGGTCACCACTCCCTCAATAGCTCTCACTGGAGAAGATGTATGAAGTGGCATTATGGGGATAATTGATATCAGCACATGCTATGTGCACTGATACCGCTTCCTCCCATGTATTAATGCAGTGGAGTGTGCAAGTTGATAAGGTTGCTAAGCGCCTCTGTCTGTATTAGTGCTGATATCTTTTAGATAGCACACCGATGTGCAGGGCAATTTATGAATGATCAGTGGCAATGACCGTTCCAACACCTACAGCTATTGATATCGGCAGCTGCAAGTGTCATTGCTCATACACCACAGCAGAAACAGCACTGTCCCTTGCTGTGGCAGCTGCCTATTCCAAGCTGCTTGTGAGACCTTGTGACAGTAGCTAGATCTCGTACATGGCACTGGAGCAGGCCAGGCTGTGGAGCTGACAAGTATCGCCGGAGGCAGGGGTTTCACTCCCCCATTCTGGTAATCGAGATGTTATAATGTCATGGATAATACTTCCTAATTCACTTTGATAAAGAGGCAAAGCAGGAAGGGATCAGGATGAGATCCCGGTGGTTGGAATACTGACACCGGGATGCCGACTGGCGCAATCCAAACATGGGGGTGACTGCAACGCAGCCCCTTGCAGGCTCGCTGCGCTCACCACGCTGCGCTCACCACGCTGCGGGTATTTATTCTTCATCTATGGATGTCGTGGACACCTTCAATAACAACAAGCCTTGGTTCAACTCCAAGATCAAGAAACTTCATTGGTCCAAGGAGGAGGCATACAGCAGCGGGGACAGGGCCCTGTACAAACAGGCCAGGAACTCCCTGACACACGAAATCAGGCTGGCTAAAAACCAATTCTCTAACAAGATGACTAACAACCTTTTGGCCAACGACCCCATGTCAGGTTGAAGAGGTATGCAATCCATAACCAGCTACAAGAAAACCCAAAAACCCACTGTCATGCATCAGGAACTGGCGGACAAGCTGAACAACTTTTACTGCAGATTTGAAAATAAGGCCCCTGACCCAGTCCTACCCCTGTCCCCTGAGAAGCTGACCACCCGCTCCCCTATCCTGGTCTCCACTCCCAGGCACTGCAGCTGGATCAGAAAGAGGTAGAAGGAATGTTCAGAACGGTCAAACCTAGGAAAGCCACATGCCAGACAGAGTATCACCATCTGCCCTAAAGAACTGTGCTTTTCAGCTCACCACCATCTTCTCCAAGATCTTCAAAACCTCCCTGGAGATGTGCAAGGTTTCCTCCTGCTTTAAATGTTCAACAATTGTCCCAGTTCCAAAGAGCGCAGCTGCAAAAGACCTAAATGACACTAACATCTGTGGCAACGAAAGTGTTTTAACGGCTGGTGCGGAACCACCTGAGAGAAGCAACTAACACCCATCTAGACCCCTTGCAGTTCACATACTGAGTGAACAGGAGTGTCAAGGATGCAGTTAACTTGGGGCTGAACTACATCCTACAGCACATAGACCGACCGGGCTCTTATGCAAGGGTCCTATTTGTTGACTTCAGTTTGGCATTCAACACAATCGTCCCCAGTATCCTGCAAGCCAAACTCCTCTCCTTAGGGGTCCCAGGATCAACTTGCTTCTGGATTGTCGACTTCCTGACAGCAAGGTGGTAAAAGCCGGGTCATTCACATCTAGTGGGCACAGCATGGGGACCCTCAAGGATGTGTCCTCTCCACACTCTCTATATACCAATGACTGCACCTCAGCCGGGCAAGCAGTAAAAATGATAAAATTTGCAGACAACACCACCGTCATTGGCTTAATCAAGGATGAAAATGAATCTGCATACAGATGGGAAGTATAATGGCTAACACAGTGGTACGGCAGGAACACCATGACCTAAATCCCCTCAAAACAGTTGAGATGGTGGTGGACAGAAGGAAACCTGATGCCATGCAACCACTCGTATTAGCTGGCTGCATGGTTTCGTGGGTCAACTCCTTCAAATTCCTATTGACAAAAATTTCCCAAGCCCTCAAATGCAGACCCAACATAAGCACTCTCATAAAGAAGGCCCAGCAGCGGATGTTCTTTCTGAGGCAACTCAACATCCCTCAGATGCTTCAGCTCATCATATACACAGCAATCATAGAATTGGTCCTATGTTACTCGATCACAGTCTGGTATGGAGCTGCCAATGAAAGTGACAGACGAAGGCTACAAAGGGTGGTGAGGACTGCTGAAAAAATTGTATGGGCTGACCTCCCTCCCGTTCAGGAATTATACCAGTCAAGGGTCAGGAAGTGAGCAGAGAAAATTGCGGCAGATATGCAGTACCCAGGTCACAAACTGTTTGAACTGCTTCCATCAGGCAGATGCTACAGGTCCATTCACGAGAAGTCGACCAGATCCATTAAAAGTTTCTTCCCACTAGCTGTCCACCAGCTGAACAATATATAAAAAGTCTAATATGTCTACTATGTCGAGTCTATCGTACAGTTGCAAAGTGCAGTATGAACTCATATGTGTAATGTATGCTATGTTTTTCCCCCTTCTTATGCTATGTATTCCCACTTCATGTTGCTGCTTGGCGATACACTGTACCACAAAAAATTCCTAGTGTACGTGAGTACACCTGTCCAAGAAAGCTAATTCTGATTTGCAAGCAAAGCAAAATATCAAGCAACTGAGCAGAACCATGTTGCACTGCAAGTGAGGCAACTGTAATAGGTGCCAGTATTTACCCTGCATGCAATAATACATGTATTTGAACCCCTTTTTACTTACTTTTTTCACTTTGCTCCCAACTCAGAATAAGCCCCAAAATAAGGTTCAAAACATGAAACAATATACTACAGTAAGTTCAAACAATTGTAAGTAGAGATGTGTGCAGACGCCTTTTTGTTGGTTTTGGTTCTAATTCATGTTCGGATTTTGGTTTTCACAAAACAGCCGTGACTTGTTTTTTATGGGGCTTTGGAACTGTATTTTATTTTTATTTTTTAAATTGATAGAAACAGCTAAAATCACATAAGTTGGGCATTTTTTTTTGTTTCTACAGTGTTACTAACCTCAATATCATTCATTTCCATCCATTTCCAGTCATGATAGTTATAAAGACTGGGACCCCTGGTGTTACAACTCTTTGTAATATGGACAGGGGTTTCAAAGATACATACACAACTTTAATTACCCAGGCCTTAGAGGCTATTCAGGGCCATCTTAACAGCAGTGTAGGCCCCTGGGCACAGCAATGCACTGGGCCCCCTACCCACCCTCCAGCAGTATGGATGTGGGGTGCTATCAGTGGCAGCTTTGATGTCCCGCGGGCTGTGGGGGGTGTTCTATCTTCCGCTCAGCATGTAGGACTTTGAGCAGTATTTTCTGCTAATTACTCCTTTACTGCACAGATGGGGCTAAACTGAAGAAGGGGGCATTGGGCTGAATTAAGAAGCCCTGGTACATGACTTCTGGGGTGGTAGGGGGGTGTTTATTATGTAGGGGAGTGGTGGATAGTGGAGTGGGCTTAATATTTAGCATTTTCCAGTGGGAGGGCAGCTTGCTTGACTGCAGATATCTCAAGTTCCTGAAAATATATTTCTTAGCTTTGAATGGGATAAAAAACTAGAGAGTCACACCTTTCAGAAGGTTCTGGGGACACCTTTCAGTAGGTACTGGGGACACCTTTCAGGAGGTACTGGGGACTTGGGGATCAGAGTTCAGGAGCCAGGGCAATTCACCAATGAAAATCTAAAACTGCATATTAGGCATGTGGAGCTGGAGCAGGGACGAGCAGCTGGAAGGCTGATATCTATGGTTCTGGGCATAGTAGAGACAATCTGCCAAAGTCCACCAAAAGCAGAGAATCCCAGCTTTTGGAGTTTACTCTCATAAAAACTATAGGTCAGACAGAACTCGAGATAGCTGGTTGGGAGGAGCAATTAACAGGCTTGGATGGGGACCACTGCTTTCAAGTCAGATATCTCCGGTTTGCCAGGGCCGATTTTCAAATATCTGGTACCCCTGGAAAGAGGGGACCCTCAGCTATCAGCCTAGGACCCTTAAACTCCTGGGGCCCTTGGGCAAGAGCCCATTGAACCCATACGAAAAGACGGCCCTGAGGCTATTATCATCCAGGACAGAGTAGGCATACTTCCAGAGATTGTGGAATACAACTAAGATGCTCATAGCCCTGGAAATTTTAACATTGTACTGGTAGCCTCTGGGATGGGGAATGCTGCTTAAGGCATCAGCCCCATTAACACCAACCCTGTGCTGACCAGATTTTATATGATTCAGTTCAGGTTCTCTAGGTATACTGTAGGACTGTTTGAGTATTTAGGACCTGACCTTTCTATTACTTAAATATTTTTTTTTTCAAAGTGCACATGTAAAACAGTGACATGTGGTTTGATAAATGGTTCAGGAGACACTAACTAGTACCAGATCCAGATTTACACACAATATATTTATTTATTTATTTATTAACAGTTTCTTATATAGTGCAGCATATTCCGTTGCGCTTTACAATTAGAACAACAGTAATAGAACAAAACTGGGTAAAAACAGACAGACAGAGGTAGGAAGGCCCTGCTCGCAAGCTTACAATCTATAGGGAAATAGGCATAGATACACAAGGATAGATGCTACATATTGCATAATGGTCCACCAGATTGCTAGGTTCTTAATGGGTTGTATGATGATACCCACAAAGTTATCCAAGTGTCAGGAGGGTGTGAGACTAAAGAAAGACAAGATATGTGATGTTATGAATACTCAACAGAGGATGTAATTAGATAGGGAAGCACTGAAGGTTATGTGGGTGGGTCTGGAATTTGATAGGCTTGTCTGAAGAGGTGAGTTTTCAGGGAACATTTAAAGGTTTGGAGACTAGAGGCGAGTCTTACTGTGCTTGGAGGGCATTCCACAGAGTGGGTGAAGCCCGGATAAAGTCCTGTAATTTTGAGTGTGAACAAGTAATGCGTGTGGATGAGAGACGTAGATCTTGTGCAGAGCGGAGAGGTCGGGTTGGGAGATATTTTGAGATGAGTGAAGAGATGTATGTTGGTGCAGTTTGGTTAATAGCCTTGTATGTGAGTAAAAATTATTTTATATTTAATATGGTAGAATACCGGTAACCAATGGAGGGACTGACAGAGCGGATCTGCAGACGATGAACGTCTGGCAAGGAAGATTAGCCTCGCAGCTGCATTCAAAATGGATTGTAGTGGTGAGAGCCTATGTTTGGGAAGACCGGTCAGGAGACTATTACAATAATCAATGCGGGAGATAATGAGAGCATGGATTAGAGTTTTTGCTGTGTCTTGTGTAAGATATGGTCGTATTTTGGATATGTTTCTTAGATGTATGTAACATGATCTTGAGACAGATTGAATGTGGGTAACAAAGGATAGTTCAGAGTCAAGAATGACACCTAGGCAGCGAGCTTGTGGGGTAGGGTGATTGCAGAGTTCTCAACAGTGATAGAGATATCAGGTTGGAAACTACTATTGGCCGGTGGAAATATAATTAATTCTGTTTTGGAAATATTAAGTTTGAGGTGGCGAGATGTCATCCAAGATGAAATGGCAGAAAGGCATTCAGTGACACGGCCCAATACAGATGGTGACAAATCAGGGGAGGATAGGTAGATTTGAGTATCATCCGCATACAGATGGTACTGAAATCCGAAAGAGTTGATTAGTTTGCCAAGAGATGTGGTATAGATAGAGAAAAGCAGAGGACCTAGGACTGAGCCTTGCGGTACTCCAACTGAGAGAGGTAGCGAAGGAGAGGTGGAATCAGAGAAACGAACACTGAAGGAGCGATTAGATAGGTAGGATGAGAACCAAGAAAGGGCTGTGTCCTGAATACCTAGGGATTGTAGTGTTTGTATGAGAAGAGAGTGGTCAACAGTGTCAAAAGCAGCAGCGGCATTATACACAGGTGCAGCAGTATATACTACTGGAAATTTGGTTAGTTTTGATCAGAGATGTGCAGAAAAGATAGACAGGTGAGGCACTGCCTCTCCTGCAATAGACTTTGTACTCTAGAGTTTTGACTATAAAAATTATTAGAATAATACAAAGAAGATAATTATAATATATTCTTTATATTTTTAATATACTTTATATTGTCAAAATGCTTCTTTATACATTAGTATGACAGGAAAGGCTCTACCTCACCTACCTCACCTCCCTCATGTTGCCAATCTAAAATAATAAGCAATGCCAGTCCTGGAATCCATTACCAACACTGAGATCTGTGGATTGGAGAGTAAATTGTTCCCATCTTCACTGTGGTATCAGCCATCATAGTATATACAGGGTAGGAAGACCAAAGAGAAACAAATAACTGCTTGAACAGCGCCTCTTGATTAACCTCATATAAATGAATAAAGTTACCCTGGTACTATGCGCTGTCTTACTAAACACTGTGTGTTTAAACAATTGAGATAAAATTAAAGTAAAAAACGGCTGCGCAAAGTAACAGGGAAAATTATGATAACAGAGAGCCAACGTGTATAAAAAGGGGTTTATTAAACAAAGAAAATAAAAACATGTATACACAAAATGATTAGTAAACCTTGATTAGATACCATGAGATAATGACATTGCTTTGCATCCTGATGGTATAAAAGCAAAACTTGTCTACCAATAATAGTGGCTGAGTAGCAGCAAGAGACCATATAGCACTGATTTCACTCTGAATAGGGAGTGAATAATAGATAATTATGAGACCACAATCAAATTAAATAGATACAGTTCAGTTTGCCACTAATTAGCAGTATAAAAATGTTGCAGTTCCGTGATACAATGTTATTGCCATATTGGAGAGAGGCTGAGTGTGTTATGCTGTGAAAATACCTCTCATGTGGGCTGGTACAACCGAGTGTCCTCGGTTGAAAGTCCTGCAGTGCCCACAGCGTAGCTGCTTGGTGAGAGGAATATATACTGTTCGGTGATTGCGGGAGGCTGGATGCCGCGTGTTGGTATGTGGCAAATCTGCCAGAAGTGTGGTGTCCATGCAGTGCCTCTCCAGGGTACAGTACTGCTGTGGCTTGTTCCCATTCAGCAGTGGTGGGAGGCTAATTGCTCGCATGCTTGAGGAAGCGGCTTTCGGCAGTCACAGTGCAGAGATGAATGGGGCTGCTCAGAGACAAGTGCTGTTAAGCGGGTGCAAAGTTCAGGGTATCACCAGATAGCAGAGTCCTAACGTGTTTCGCCACGTGACCCGTGACTTTCTCAAAGGTGCATGCTCTGGTCTGGAGGTCTCAGCATTTAAAGCCTGTAATCAGGATATAGCAGGCGAAGCCAATAATTAATTAGATCAAATCAATACAAATCAGCTCTCAGGAAACACATAGAATTCATACATATATATAAAACAACAGTAATGGAACCCTAATAATAAAAAATGAAAAAGAAATAATGAAACAGAGATCTAAATTAATAGAACTCTGTCAGATCATAGAAAAGATAATACATATATAGCATATATTATTTTATTATTATATTATTACTCCATATTAAATTATAATAAGAAGATAATACATCAAGAACTAGTACATGTATAGAGAGAAAGGTAACATATAAATATATCCTACTAACTTGATTTAAAAAAATAAAAGAAGTATATAATTGATAAACAATTAATAGAGGAGTGTATATCAAAAAATAAAAAAATATATAAAAGAACTTGGCTAATATTGCCGTACCGGGAATGGAACCAGGATTTTCTTGTGTGGCAGATTAGTGTTTAAACCAAGTATGCCACTGAACTCACCAGAGGAATATAAGTGGTTTTAACTAGACTTAATGCGTCAGAACACTGAGTGTATAATTAATATAAGCAGTATATATAATTCAATCGTATAATTTTATCAGGACTGAATTACATATAAACATAGACATAACCAAATGTATTTAGCTTATTGAAAAAATAAATAAATATATATAGAAAGAGTAAACAGGTTAAAGTAAAAAAGTTATTTTATTTATAAACGATCAGCATATGATACCGTTCTGAGAGTAGAACCCATGATTGTGTCATATAGCAACAGACAAGTGTCCAAACCGAGTGAGCCACAGGGCTCATCAGAGGGGTGGAAACAGTTCTAGCTGAACTTAATGGATCAGAATATTAGATACATAGATAATACATGCAATATATGTAATTCAGTCCTATAATTATATATGGTTAAAGAAACATCAAGAAAGGAGATAGAAGAATTATTAATGGTGCTTGTGAACCGTAAATTAAAAGCATTATCATTGAGCTTAGTGGTAAAGTCAGAAAAAAGAGTAATATCCCCATCAAAAATGAAAAAAAGGTCATCTATGTAACGGCCTCTAAATTTTTCTGGTTCTAGCCTTCTCTCTCCCTCTCTCTCTTTGTGAAACTGTCTAAAAGTTAAATTGTTAAAACATCGATTGTATCATTTATTCCCTTTGATTCTGTTATACATCTTATCGTGTCATAACTCCTTACTATTCTTATGTCTATACCAAATGGACTACCCTCCTTTCTGATTTTCCTTCCCCTTTCCATTAATAGCTATGCATAGAATATTGCTTGAACAAAATCTCTGCTGACCCGAACTGAATACATCTTAATAATTTCATCATAGTATACTTTATTATTATCTATTTGCCATCCTATGATGATATAATTATAGCACTGAATTACATATATTGCATGTATTATCTATGTATCTAATATCCTGATCCATTAAGTTCAGCTAGAACTGTTTCCACGCCTCTGATGAGCCCTGTGGCTCACTCGGTTTGGACAATGGTCTGCTATATGACACAATCACGGGTTCTGTTCTCAGAACGGTATCATATGCCGATTGTTTATAAATAAAAGAACTTTTTTACTTTAACTTGTTTACTCTCTCTCTCTCTCTCTCTCTCTCTCTATATATATATATATATATGTATATATATATTTTTAAAAAATGTAAATACATTTGGTTATGTCTATGTTTATATATTATTCAGTCCTGATAAAATTATACGATTGAATTATATATACTGCTTATACTAATTATACACTCAGTGTACTGACACATTAAGTCTGGTTAAAACTACTTATAATCCTCTGTTGAGTTAAGTGGCATACTTGGTTTAGACACTGATCTGCCACACAAGAAAATCCTGGTTCTATTCCCAGTAAGGCAATATTTGCCAAGTTCTTTATATATTTTTTATTTTTTTGATATACACTCATCTATTAATTGTTTATCAATTATATACTTTTTATTTTATTTAAATCAATTTAGTAGGATATATTTATATGTTACCTTTCTCTCTATCCATGTACTAGTTCTTTATGTATTACCTTCTAATTATAATTTAATATGGAGTAATAATAATATAATAATAAAATAATATATGCTATATATGTATGATCTTTTCTATGATCTGCCAACTCTATTAATTTAGATCTCTGTTTCTCTCATTGTTCTTTTTTATTTTTTGTCTTCTAATTCAATCAAGCTTGGTCTTTCTATAAATATAAAAACCTTGGTTACTATAAATATTTTTGCCATCAATATACTAAAGTATTAGCCTTTTCTTTATACATGTATGTTTATTTTCATATTTCGTTTTCATTTTTTATTATTAGGGTTCCATTACTGTTGTTTTATGTATATGTATGAATTCTATGTGTTTCCTGAGAGCCGATCTGTAGTGATTTGACCTAATTAATTATTGGCTTCACCTGCTTATATCCTGATTACAGGCTTTAAATAATGAGACCTCCAGACCAGAGCATGCACCTTTGAGAAAGTCACGGGTCATGTGACGAAATGCATTAGGACTCTGCTATCTGGTGATACCCTGAACTTTGCACCCGCTTAACAGCAATTGTCTCTGAGCAGCCCCATTCATCTCTGCACTGTGACTGCCGAAAGCCACTTCCTCACAGCACGCGGCCAATTAGCCTCCTGCGACTGCTGAACAGGAATAAGCCACAGCAGTACCATAGACTGGAGAGGCACTGCACGGACACCGCACTTCTGGCAGAGTTGCCTCTTACCAACATGCGGCATCCAGCCTCCCGCAATCACCGAACGGAATATATTCCTCTCACCAAGCAGCTACGCTGTGGGCACTGCAGGACTTTCAACCGAGGACGCTCGGTTGTACCAGCTCACATGAGAGGTATTTTCACAGCATAACACACTCTGCCTATCTCCAATACAGCAATTACATTGTATCACGGAACTGCAACATTTTTATACTGCTAATTAGTGGCAAACTGAACTGTATCTATTTAATTTGATTGTGGACTCATAATTATCTATTATTCACTCTCTATTCAGAGTACAATCAGTGCTATATGGTCTCTTGCTGCTACTCAGCCACTATTATTGGTAGATAAGTTTTGCTTTTATACCATCAGGATGCAAAGCAATATCATTATCTCATGGTATCTAATCAAGTTTTACTAATCATTTTGTGTATACATGTTTTTATTTTCTTTGTTTAATAAACCCCTTTTTATACACGTCAGCTCTCTGTTATCATAATTTTCCCTGTTACTTTGTTTTTTACTTTAATTTTATATACAGGGTAGGACTGGCCCACAGGGGTACAGGGGAAACCACCGGTAGGCCCCACTGCCTGGGTGGCCCTCCTCCTCTAGGTAACAGGTTATAGACTGTGCACTTGAATTATATATTATACATGTTACCTTATACTGCACAGGGCTATGATGTATTCTCTACAGTACATTGCTGTCATAAATCTGGCACATTATCATACATGCACTAGCAATAATTACTATATAAATTATCAAGGAGTCCAGACCAGGTACTCTCTAATGGTTAGCCAAACCTCTGTGGTGGCTGGCCACACCCCCTTTGGAGGCTGGCCACACCTCTAAGAATGGGCCCCTACCACTGCATACCCCCGGTGGCCCTTCATGCTCCAGTCCGACACTGAGTATATATGTGTCTGAATCCTGGTCTGCATCTATTCACAAATGCAATGTCCTTACCTTACTTTACCTAAACTGGAATGCCTATTCTTGCATCAACCCTCTTCAGGTGCATGAAGGTGTAATCACATAAGACTCTAGGTGTGTGAGACAGGGGTGGATTTAGGGGTCAGGGCGCCCCTAGGCACAACAGTAACAGCCTTCCCCCATAGATTGGTCATTTGATGATAGTCAATTTAATATAATAATAAAAAAAAGTATACATATTTACTAAGTAGTACAGCTTACAGGGGCAGTGTCACGGAGACTGGGTTTTGTGAATCCGGAATTGTGGCGTGCGGTTTGTTATCGGTGACTTTAGGCAGGATTAGCCGAGCAGGTTGAATAAAAGTCTTTTCATAGAGCTTTAAAGGAGGTTCCACAGGTGCCCTAGCTGTTTACTTGTTAGAGCGGTTGCATCGGCAGGACCTGTACGTCTGTGGACGAACATCTGGCGGAAACCCGGATAGGAAGACTGTAGACTGGGGTAACTGAGACTCGCTGAGAGGGATGGTGACTCGGAGAGGTCAGCATACGAGGAGAAATAACCGGGTGTAGATCCAGCAATCCAGGTGAGAACTTAGGGAACAGGGTCAATGCTGTGGAGCACAGGGAACTAGCACACACAAGGCTGTGTGAGAGATGTTGCACTGGCAATTTGCTTACCCAGAAATCCCTAGATTTATACCTGCAGACTGTTTCCCATTGGTTTTGCAAACCTTGCAGGTGACTGAGTGTTTTAGATTAGCTGACCCTTCCAAGGCAGCGACGCCCATCCCGGACCTCTGCAGCTGGAAGCTGCACAAATGTTTGCTGCTGCCTCTGAGCCCTCTCCTCCCAGTCATGCCTGCAAGTTGTGCCCCTCGCCAGCAGCCCGCACCCCCACCGGAGGGACCGCACCAGAGCATCCGGACAGGTAAGTACCGCTGGTCCCGGAACCCGATCCACCGGACCGTGACATTACCCCCCCTTTTAGGGATGGCCACTGGACAGCCACCAGGTTTGCTGGGATTTTCTTGATGGAACTTGTGAAGTAAAGCCATTCTAATCCAGAAGATATTGTAGATGTCCATGTCTTACTCGGGAGTCAAGGATCTTCTTGATATCAAATTCAATACCACGATCCGTGACAACCTTTGGATAGCGAGGAAGGATCTTACAAAACTTGTTTAACACTAAAGGCTTCAAAAGAGAAACATGAAAGGCTGGGAAGACTTTCAGGTACGGGGGTAACTTAAGCCTATAAGTTACGGAATTGATGATTTGTTCAACTGAGAAGGGCCCAATGTAGCGAGGAGCGAACTTCATAGATGGAACACGTAACCTTAAATTGCGCGTAGAGAGCCAGACCTGATCTCCAACTGCCAATTTAGGTACCACCCTTCTCTTCTTATCAGCCCAGAACTTATAGCGAGCGGGGTCTTTTTGTAGATTTTGGTGAACTTTTCGCCAAACTCCGGAAAGTCTCTTGAACCGCAGGAAGATCTTGAGCTGGTAAAGCCAGGAACTGAGGAACTCGAGGATGGAAGCCATATACGGTATAGAAAGGGGTATGACCTGTAGAAGAGTGGTAGGAGTTGTTGTGAGCAAACTCTGCCCATGGTAGTAGTTCTAGCCAGTCGTCTTGAGAAGAAGAGACATGAATTCTGAGGAACATCTCCAAGTCTTAATTGACTCTCTCTGTACTTCCATTGGTTTGAGGATGATATGCCGTTGAGAATTTTAACTGTACCCATAGGGCGGCACAGAGAGCCCTCCAGAAATCTAGCCATGAACTGGACTCCCCGGTCAGAAACAATTTCGGTCGGAAGACCGTGGGACTTGAAGATCTCTGCAATGAAAAGCTGAGCTAACTCGGGTGCAGTGGGAAGACCCTTAAGAGGTACGAAATGAGCCATCTTAGAGAAGCGGTCTATGATTACCCAAATAGTAGTAAATCCTTTACAAGAGGGTATATCCGTGATGAAGTCCATAGAAAGGTGGGTCCATGGAATTTAAGGAATAGTTAGGGGTATTAGCTCTCCCGCTGGCCAAAGACGAGGGATTTTATGCTGTGCACACTTGGTGCAGGAGGCAATATAAGAGGAAACATCAGACTTCAGTGCAGGCCACCAATACGAGCATTGGATAAGGTTGGTTGTCTTATGGACTCCAGCATGACCGGAAAACCGAGAGGTATGGGCCCAGGTCAGTAATTTCTTCCGAAGGTGAGGAGGTACGAACACTTTTCCCAATGGAGGCTGTAGTTTAGTGGAGGCGAAGTTCCGAGACTCCAATACAGGCTGAGGAGAAGGAGAGTCGTTGGAATCCTCAGAGGAGTAGGATCGGGAGAGAACATCTGCCTTCTGGTTTTGAGAACCAGGTCGAAAGGTTAGGGAGAAATTAAATCTTGAGAAGAACATTGCCCATCGGGCTAGACGAGGATTCAAACACTGAATATTCCTGAGAAGATTAAATTCTTGTGATCAGTGAAAATAGTGATAGGAAACTTAGCCCCCTCCAAGAGATACCGCCACTCTTCCAATGCTAACTAAACAGCCAGTAGTTCTTGCTCTCCTATCGTATAGTTCCTTTCTACTGGTAAGAACTTCTTGGAAAAGAATCCGCAAGGATGAAGTTTGTTGTCATTCAGACGTTGTCACGATCCGGGTATCTGGACGCCATTACTTACCCTTCAGATGCCTCCTAAGGCTGGCTCATCGTTCCAGGACCGGATCCCATCTGTTATACTGATGTCCACATTCTTGCCTCCTCTCCTGTCACTCTGAGACGCGGTCACCGCAGCGCCTGTTACATCCGGAATGGCGTCTCCCGCGGCCTCCGCCGCTGTTCCTGAGTTTCTACATGCAGAATGTCAGAGTGGTGATTATGTCAGCTGCGGCCTCCGCTGTGCCCGCGTGGTTAGGTGTGCACTTATCAGTCTGGCGTCTCCTGTGGCCGGCGCCGCCATTACTGTTTTAATTCCCACATGGATTACAAACCAAACTTCCCTCCAAGTGTCTGCATGGGCGCAGCCATCTTGGATTCTGTCATCTGTTCATTTCCACCAATCTGCTGTCTGCATTGTTAATCTGCATAATTGCCTAGCCAATCCCTTCCTTGCTGCAGGTATAAGTAATCTGTGCCTGAGCAAGGAAGGCGTCAGTGCTTTGGTTGTCAAACCTAGTTCCAGTTTGTCTCTCTCCTGTGGTTGTTTTCCAGGTTCCAGCTCCTATCTCCACACTTCCACTAAAGAGACCCGCACCAGCATTCCACCTGCGGTGTAGCCTGACTCTCCTATCCATTTGGATTCATCTGCTTCCAGCTACAGATCCACCTGCTTTCAGCATCCAGCTTCCAGCAGAGGTCAGCTCTTCTTAAAGTGCCGGTACCCTTTTCTGCAGATTATCATTTATCACCGGCATTATTATTTCACCGCTCTCAAGCTCCATATATCATTTCATATTTCATCGCTCTCAAGCTACATTTATTATTTAACTGGTTCCAGCCAGTATCTACTCCATGCCAACATCAGTCTGGTTCCAGCCAGTATCCACAGCAGCCGTTTTATCCACAGCAGCCCAGCTTTTCCTGGAACACCAGCTGGTACGATCCTGGGCTATTTCCATTGCTACAGTTGGGCCTGGTAAGGACTTTCCAACTAGAAGATTATAAGAACTATCTCACACTACCAGAGCCCTGTGGTCCTTGCCACCCTGTAGTACCCAGGAACTGTATTTATCCTCTGCTGATTTTATGTTTTCTTTTACTGCTGCTGTGTTACGGAGTATGTCATAATAAACATCATTGACTTTTACTTTGGTTGTCGTGGTCACGCCTTCGGGCAATTCTTCTACATGTAACTTACATGTCTAGGGGTCTGATACAACCTCCCAGGTTCCTTTACACCTCAGCCCCTACAACTGAGGCTGCCTCCCGTCAGCTCAGGCCCTCAGTTGTGACAGTAAGCACTGACCATATGAATCCAGCCGGAGACCAGGATCAAGCGGCCAGGCCGATGCAAGAACTGGCAGCCCGACTTGAACATCAGGAGGCTGCACAGGGCCACATCATCCGCTGTCTCCAGGATCTCTCTACTCGGCTGGATGGGATTCAGACAACCCTCCGTGGATCAGACGCGTCCGGTGCGTCAACCACAGTGACTCCAGCTATAACCCCACCCACCTTACCCATTTCTGCTCCACGTCTTCATCTTCCAACGCCAGCAAAATTTGACAGATCTCCAAGATTCTGCAGGGGATTTCTCAACCAGTGTGAGATTCAGTTTGAGCTACAACCTGGCAATTTTCCCAGTGACCGTACAAAAATTGCCTACATTATCTCTCTTCTCAGTGGCTCAGCCCTTGATTGGGCATCACCGTTATGGGAGAGGTCCGACACCCTGCTATCCTCCTACACTGCATTTGTGTCAACATTCAGGCGTATCTTCGACGAGCCCGGCCGGGTAACTTCAGCCTCATCTGAGATTCTCCGTTTACGCCAGGGATCACGTACTGTAGGACAATATCTTATACAGTTCCAGATCCTGGCATCCGAACTGGCATGGAACGACGAGGCCCTGTATGCTGCATTCTGGCATGGCTTATCTGAGCGTATTAAAGATGAGTTAGCTACCAGAGACTTACCTTCCAAGTTAGATGAGCTAATCTCACTCTGCACGAAAGTTGATTTACGTTTCAGAGAAAGAGCAACTGAGCGTGGAAGATCATCTGCTCCAAAATCTTCTGCTCCTCCTCCTCGCCAACTGTCACCATCTAAAGATGAGCCCATGCAACTTGGCCGTTCTCGTCTAACTCCTGCTGAGCGCCGAAGACGTCTCTCTGAGTCTCTTTGTCTTTATTGTGCAGCTCCGTCTCACACCATCAATGCCTGTCCCAACCGTCCGGGAAAACTCCAAATCCTAGCTCGCCAAAGAGAGGGCCGGCTAGGAGTAATGATCTCCTCTCCATCTCCTCACAATTGTAATCTCCCAGTCTCGCTTCAAGTTGCTCAACGTTATCGGAACGTCATTGCCCTCCTTGATTCCGGAGCAGCTGGGAACTTTATTACCGAAGCCTATGTTAAACGGTGGTCCCTACCCACCGAGAGACTTCCTTCGTCCATCTCCTTAACTGCTGTGGATGGCAGCAAGATTTTTGATGCAGTTATTTCTCTAAGGACTCTACCAGTTCGTCTGAGAGTGGGAGTTCTTCATTCCAAATTTATTTCTTTTTTAGTGATTCCAAGAGCCACACATCCTGTGGTCCTGGGCCTTCCATGGCTCCGTCTTCACAATCCATCTATTGATTGGACGACTACGCAGATTCTGGCATGGGGTCCCTCCTGTGCTGAGACATGTTTGTTTAAAGTATTGCCTGTCTGTTCTTCCTCCCCCAGGTCGTCTGATGTTCCACCTCCTCCATATCAAGATTTCACGGATGTGTTCAGTAAGGCTTCTGCTGATATCCTTCCTCCTCATAGAGAATGGGACTGTCCGATTGATCTCGTTCCAGGGAAGGTTCCACCTCGAGGCCGAACTTACCCGTTGTCTCTGCCTGAGACGCATTCTATGGAGGAATACATTAAAGAGAACCTAGCAAAAGGGTTCATTCGACCTTCCTCTTCTCCAGCTGGCGCAGGCTTCTTTTTCGTAAAGAAAAAAGATGGTGGTCTGCGGCCGTGCATCGACTACAGAGGTCTGAACGACATTACCATCAAGAACCGCTATCCACTACCCCTGATTACTGAGCTCTTTGATAGAGTTAGCGGAGCTACCATCTTCACAAAGCTGGACTTGAGAGGTGCATACAATCTCATCCGGATCCGTGAGGGTGACGAGTGGAAGACCGCCTTTAACACCCGTGACGGACATTATGAGTACCTCGTCATGCCCTTCGGATTGAGCAATGCTCCAGCTTTCTTCCAGCATTTTGTCAATGAGATCTTCAGAGACATTTTATACCGTCATGTCGTGGTCTATCTAGATGATATCCTCATTTTTGCCAACAATTTAGAGGAACATCGTTTTTGGGTAAAAGAGGTTCTGTCCCGTCTCCGTGTCAATCATATCTATTGCAAATTAGATCTTTGAAGTCAAGTCCATTCCGTTTCTAGGTTACATTGTGTCCGGGTCCGGACTAGAGATGGATCCTGAGAAACTACAAGCAATCCAGAATTGGCCGATACCCTTAACCCTCAAAGGGGTCCAGAGGTTCTTAGGGTTCGCCAATTATTACAGAAAGTTTATACGAGACTTTTCCACCATTGTGGCGCCTATTACTGCTTTAACTAAGAAGGGTGCTAACCCGTCCAAGTGGTCTGAAGAAGCTACGCAAGCTTTTCATCTCTTAAAACAACGGTTTATCTCTGCACCAGTTCTGAAACAGCCCGACATCGACTCTCCTTTCATCTTAGAGGTGGATGCCTCCTCCGTTGGAGTAGGAGCGGTGTTATCTCAGAAGGCTAAAGATTGCCATTTACATCCTTGCAGTTTCTTCTCCCGGAAGTTCTCCCCAGCGGAGCGCAACTATGCCATTGGCGACCAGGAGTTGCTAGCCATCAAGCTCGCTCTAGAGGTGTGGAGATATCTGTTGGAGGGAGCTTCTCATTCAATCACCATACTTACAGACCACAAGAACCTTTTATATCTGAAAGGCGCACAATGTCTCAACCCTCGTCAGGCCAGATGGGCACTTTTCTTTTCCAGGTTCGACTTTAAACTCCAGTTCTGTCCGGGCTCTCAGAATCGCAAGGCCGATGCCCTTTCCCGCTCATGGGAGCAAGATAATGAGTCAGAGTCTTCAGACAAGCATCCTATTATCAATCCGTTGGCATTCTCCACGGTAGGGATGGACTCTACGCCCCCACTAGGGAAAAGTTTTGTGAAGCCGGTACTGAGGAAGAAGCTCATGCATTCGGCCCATGCTTCCCGTTTTGCCGGACATACAGGTATCCAAAAAAACCTGGAGTTTATCTCTAGGTCCTATTGGTGGCCAACTCTGAAAAAGGACGTCACTGAGTTTATTACATCTTGCCCAAAGTGTGCCCAACATAAAGTATCCTGCCAGTCGCCTGCGGGGCAACTGGTTCCACTATCCGTTCCCCGTCGACCATGGACCCATCTGTCGATGGATTTCATTTCAGACTTACCCATGTGCAACAAGTTCAATACCATCTGGGTGGTAGTTGACCGGTTCACCAAGATGGCACACTTCATTCCTCTCACCGGTCTTCCGTCAGCTTCCAAGTTGGCTCAAGTGTTCATACAAGAGATCTTCCGACTCCACGGTCTGCCTGAAGAAATTATCTCAGATCGAGGAGTTCAATTCACAGCCAAATTCTGGCGAAGTTTATGTCAAGTCCTCCAAGTCAAACTAAAGTTTTCCACGGCTTACCATCCTCAGACCAATGGTCAAACTGAGAGGGTGAATCAGGACTTGGAGGCCTTCCTCCGCATCTATGTGTCTTCCTCTCAAGATGACTGGGTTCAATTACTTCCCTGGGCCGAGTTCTGTCATAACAATCAGTATCATTCCTCATCTTCTTCAACACCATTCTTCACCAACTTTGGATTCCACCCTAAAGTCCCTGAATTCCAACCGCTCCCAGCAACTTCTGTTCCAGCAGTGGATATCACCTTGCATCAGTTTGCAAACAACTGGAAGAGTGTACGAGCAGCTCTGCTCAAGGCATCGTTCAGGTATAAGAAGTTTGCGGACAAGAAGCGTAGAGCGGTTCCTGCTCTCAAGGTGGGTGATCGGGTATGGTTATCCACGAAGAATTTGAGGTTAAGAGTTCCCAGTATGAAGTTTGCACCTCGCTACATTGGTCCTTTCAAAATTGAGCAAGTCATCAATCCAGTTGCTTACAGACTTCAGTTACCTCCCTTCTTAAAAATACCCAGGACATTCCATGTTTCCCTGTTGAAACCGCTGATCCTGAATCGGTTTCATTCCTCACTTCCTCCAACTCCGAAAGTCCAAACTCAACGAGGCGTTGAGTATGAAGTGGCCAAGATCCTGGACTCACGTCACTGTTACGGTCAACTACAGTATCTTATTGACTGGAAAGGTTACGGCACTGAGGAACGCTCATGGACCAATGCTTCTGATGTCCATGCTCCTGCCTTGGTCCGGAGATTCCATTCCAAGTTTCCTCAAAAGCCAAAGAAGTGTCCTGGGGCCACTCCTAAAGGGGGGGGGTGCTGTCACGATCCGGGTATCTGGACGCCATTACTTACCCTTCAGATGCCTCCTAAGGCTGGCTCAGCGTTCCAGGACCGGATCCCATCTGTTATACTGATGTCCACATTCTTGCCTCCTCTCCTGTCACTCTGAGACGCGGTCACCGCAACGCCTGTTACATCCGGAATGGCGTCTCCCGCGGCCTCCGCCGCTGTTCCTGAGTTTCTACATGCAGAATGTCAGAGTGGTGATTACGTCAGCCGCGGCCTCCGCTGTGCCCACGTGGTTAGGTGTGCACTTATCAGTCTGGCGTCTCCTGTCTCCTGTGGCCGGCGCCGCCATTACTGTTTTAATTCCCACATGGATTACAAACCAAACTTCCCTCCTAGTGTCTGCATGGGCGCAGCCATCTTGGATTCTGTCATCTGTTCATTTCCACCAATCTGCTGTCTGCATTGTTAATCTGCATAATTGCCTAGCCAATCCCTTCCTTGCTGCAGGTATAAGTAATCTGTGCCTGAGCAAGGAAGGCGTCAGTGCTTTGGTTGTCAAACCTAGTTCCAGTTTGTCTCTCTCCTGTGGTTGTTTTCCAGGTTCCAGCTCCTATCTCCACACTTCCACTAAAGAGACCCGCACCAGCATTCCACCTGCGGTGTAGCCTGACTCTCCTATCCATTTGGATTCATCTGCTTCCAGCTACAGATCCACCTGCTTTCAGCATCCAGCTTCCAGCAGAGGTCAGCTCTTCTTAAAGTGCCGGTACCCTTTTCTGCAGATTATCATTTATCACCGGCATTATTATTTCACCGCTCTCAAGCTCCATATATCATTTCATATTTCATCGCTCTCAAGCTACATTTATTATTTAACTGGTTCCAGCCAGTATCCACTCCGTGCCAACATCAGTCTGGTTCCAGCCAGTATCCACAGCAGCCGTTTTATCCACAGCAGCCCAGCTTTTCCTGGAACACCAGCTGGTACGATCCTGGGCTATTTCCATTGCTACAGTTGGGCCTGGTAAGGACTTTCCAACTAGAATATTATAAGAACTATCTCACACTACCAGAGCCCTGTGGTCCTTGCCACCCTGTAGTACCCAGGAACTGTATTTATCCTCTGCTGATTTTATGTTTTCTTTTACTGCTGCTGTGTTACGGAGTATGTCATAATAAACATCATTGACTTTTACTTTGGTTGTCGTGGTCACACCTTCGGGCAATTCTTCTACATGTAACTTACATGTCTAGGGGTCTGATACAACCTCCCAGGTTCCTTTACACCTCAGCCCCTACAACTGAGGCTGCCTCCCGTCAGCTCAGGCCCTCAGTTGTGACAGACGTTAGGAGAGAACTGCTCCCACAGCATCGGCGGAAGCATCTACTTCTAAAACAAAGGATTTATTGACATCGGGTTGCCTCAACACTGGAGCTGTAGTAAAAGCCTGTTTTAATCGTTGGAAAGCTTCGTCTGCAGATGTTGACCATTCTCTGGGATTAGCCTCCTTTCGAGTGAGAGCAGTGATAAGGGCCACTATAGAGGAGAATCCTTTGATAAATCTCCGGTAGAAATTTGCAAAACCCAAAAAGCATTGGATTGCTTTAAGGGTGGTGGGTTTGGACCAATTTTGAACCGCTTGTACCTTGGCTGGATCCATCTCTAATCCTGAACCAGATATTATGTAGCCCAGGAAGGGCATGGAGGATTGTTCGAAAAGACATTTTTCCAATTTGCAGTACAAATGATGTTGGTGAAGCCTCCGCAGCTCCTCTTGGACTTGAGAACGGTGATCTTTCAGGTTGGTCGAGAAAATTAGTATGTCATCTAAATAGACTACTACAGAACTATAGAGTAAATCACTGAAAATTTCATTTACAAAATTTTGGAAAACTGCTGGTGCGTTGCTAAGCCCGAAGGGCATGACTAAATACTCAAAGTGCCCATCACGAGTGTTGAATGCCGTTTTCCATTCGTCACCCGCTCTGATCCGGATCAGGTTGTATGCTCCCCTGAGCTCCAACTTGGTGAAGACAGAGGCACCCTTAACCCGGTCAAATAGCTCTGAGATCAAGGGCAACAGGTAATGATTTTTTATTGTTATGTCGTTCAGACCCCGGTAGTCGATGCAGGGACGAAGACCACCATCCTTTTTTTGGACGAAAAAGAACCCCGCACCGGCTGGAGAGGTAGAAGGCTGAATAAATCCTCTAGCTAGATTTTCCTTGATGTATTGCGACATGGAGTCGGTCTCAGGGGCCGATAGAGGATATATTCGCCCTCTAGGAGGAATCTTTCCTGGAATCAGGTCAATAGGGCAGTCCCAGGGTCTGTGGGGTGGTAAGACTTCTGCTGCCTGTTTGCTGAAGACATCAGAAAAGGAGGAATACTGAGACGGAATTTGTGGTAGGATCTCCAGTTGGCTCTTCTTCACATGTTTAACACTGGTAAGACAAGTTTGAGCACACGACTCTCCCCAGGCCAAAAATTGCATATTCACCCAATCGATACTTGGGTTGTGCTTCTGGAGCCAAGGAAGTCCCAAAACAATTTCATGAGTAGCTATTGGAATGACTAAGAAATTAAGTAACTCCTTATGGAGAGCTCCTACACATAGCTGAAGGGGAAGAGTCTGGTGGGTAACTACTCCACTGCAGATTCGACTTCCATCTACAGCGGAAAGGGCAATTGGTCGGGAAAGCTCAGCTGTAGGAATCCATAGTCGCTGTACCACATCTGCCGTGATAAAGTTTTCAGCAGCTCCCGAATCTAGGAGAGAGAAAAACCCTTTAGAACCCTGTGGTAGGCCCAAAGAAACCTCTAGGACAGGCTCAGAACGAGATGGAGATGATGTCACCACTCCTAACCTAATGTCTCCTCTTCTGGTTAGGAATGCTAGTTTTCCAGACGCTGGGTGCAAGAGGCTACCAAATGTCCTGAACCTCCGCAGTATAGGCACAAGTTCTCCCTGCGCCTTCTCTGACGCTCCTCTGGCGAGAGACGAGCCCTATTGATCTGCATAGACTCATCCTGGGACGCTTCAGCTGACACACTCGAGGAAGAAGGCGGAGGAGGACGGAACCTTGGGCGCTCCCCATGATTCTTCTCTAACTGGCGCTCTCTAAATCGAAGGTCAATCTTGGTACAAAGGGAAATCAAGTCGTCTAATTTGGGCGGAAGGTCCCGGGTAGCCAACTGGTCCTTGATTTTGTCAGACAGACCTTTCCAGAAGGCCGATACTAGTGCTTCCTCATTCCACAGTAATTCTGAAGCATAGGTCTGGAATTGTACTACATACTGTCCCACAGACCGCTCTCCCTGCCGGAGGCGCATTATCTCGATTGATGCCGACGTGGTTCTTCCGAGCACATCGAAAATTTTTCGGAAGGTAGCGATGAATTCATCATATTTGTCAAGTAGAGAATCAGCTCTCCCCCACAGGGGTGACACCCAATCCAGGGCTGGACCGGCCAGGAGGGAGACGATATATGCTAC
Organism: Pseudophryne corroboree; assembly: GCF_028390025.1. Taxonomy (NCBI): domain Eukaryota; kingdom Metazoa; phylum Chordata; class Amphibia; order Anura; family Myobatrachidae; genus Pseudophryne; species Pseudophryne corroboree. The sequence continues at coordinate 774,134,102 of NC_086445.1, forward strand.
CTTTGCCTTCTGTGATGGGAAGTTAAAGGGCTGTAAAGAGAAATGAATCTCACACTGGTTTAAGAACCCGCGGCACACCTTCGGGTTCCCGTAGAATTTTGTTGGCTTCGGTAGTCGCAGGAATGAAGGGGAAGCTACCATAGGAACTGGGGCGGTCGGCACTTGCTTAGTCTCCGGGCGTCGAACAGTGGCGACATGAGCAATGTCGGCTTGCATGGAATCCTGGCGGGAAGCCATCCCTTGAATAAATTGAGCTAATTGGCGCTGGGATTCCTCTAGACTCTCTAGACGAGCTGCTATGCCCTGCAGAAGATCCGTACCGGAACCATGAGCACCCTCCGGATCCATAGGGCCAGTGCAAACTGTCACGGGGACTGGGTTTTGTGAATCCGGAATTGTGGCATGCGGTTTGGTATCTGTGACTTTAGGCAGGATTAGCCGAGCAGGTTGAATGAAAGTCTTTTCATAGAGCTTTAAAGGAGGTTCCACAGGTGCCCTAGCTGTTTACTTGTTAGAGTGGTTGCGTTGGCAGGACCTGTAAGTCTGTGGACGAACGTCTGGCGGAAACCCGGATAGGAAGACTGTAGACTGGGGTAACTGAGACTCGCTGAGAGGGATGGTGACTCGGAGAGGTCAGCATATGAGGAGAAATAACCGGGTGTAGATCCAGCAATCCAGGTGAGAACTCAGGGAACAGGATGCTTTAGAAGCAATGCTGTGGAGCACAGGGAACTAGCACAAACAAGGCTGTGTGAGAGACGTTGCACTAGCAATTTGCTTACCCATAAATCCCTAGATTTATACCTGTAAGACTGTTTCCCATTGGTTTTGCAAACCTTGCAGGTGACTGAGTGTTTTAGATTAGCAGACCCTTCCAAGGCGGTGACGCCCATCCCGGACCTCTGCAGCTGGAAGCTGCACAAATGTTTGCTGCTGCCTCTGAGCCCTCTCCTCCCAGACATGCCAGCAAGTTGTGCCCCTCGCCAGCAGCCCGCATCCCCACCGGAGGGACCGCGCCAGAGCATCCGGACAGGTAAGTACCGCTGGTCCCGGAACCCGATCCGCCAGACCGTGACAGGCAGCATGTGTGTGTCCTACCCGTTTACACTTCATTCAAGATGGGATATGGTACAATACATTGGAAATATTTTGCAGTAATTGGTAATTTTTGGGCTAATAACACCAACACAAGCATCAAAATGCCACCCCCAAACAAGTGCAGCCCCGTGCCTCACGTGCCCTATGGGAAAATTTGCCACTTGTGTGAGTGCATCTTCAAAGCATCTGCAGATCAATTTCTCTTATATGCTATGCAAGCTTGTGTAGTGCAGCATCCACAGCAAGTTCTGCAATATTACTGAGCTGGGAACTTTTCACCAATCAGCTGGAGGATGGACATTACAAAAAGGAGGAGATTACAGAAGTCCAGTTTGGAGATGGCCAGTGAGTGGATAAGGGTCTTAGTAGCATCCTGAGTAAAAAAGGGTCTGATCATGGAAATATTTTTATGATGAAAATAGCAAGTTTGTGAGAGGTGCTGAATGTTTGGTTTGAGGGAGAGTGAGGAGTCGAGTATTACTCCAAGACAGCATACTTGGGGATAGAGGAGATAGTTATGTCATCAATAGATAATGAAATTGTGGGAGGTGAGGTTGTGCAGAAAGGTGGGAAGAGGATCAGCTCAGTCTTAGACATGTCAGAAAAGAGAAAGTGAGGATGCCAGGAAGCAAAGTTGTCAAGGAATTTGGTGGGAGTGCCAGGGGGGTAAATAACAGCTACTCAAAGGTGGACAGGTTGGAATAGTCATATAGCATGCACCTCAAATGAAGAGAATGTGAGGGATGGTTCTGGGGGTATGAGTTTGTAGGAGTAACTAGAGGGTAAAAGGACCCCAACACCACCACCATGACGACCCCTGGATCAGGGGTTTGTGTGTGTGAATGTGAGGCCACCAACAGAGAGAACAGCAGGAGAAGTAGTGTAAAAGGGAGTAAACCAGGTTTCAGTAATGGCTAGTAGATGCAGGGAGTTTTCAGATAAAAAGGACATGGGTGGGGACCAGTTTGTTACAAACAGATCTGGCATTCCAGAGGTCACAGGATAAGGGGTATGAGGTTGTGGGAGAGAAGTGAATGAGATTATTAGGGTTGCTGTAGCAATGAGTTGAGATTATTTTGGAGGACAGAGATGATGAGAGAATAGTGATGGTGCGGGTTCCGGATTGAAAGGGAAACTGCAGGAAGTGGGCAGGGAAGGAGTCCAGTGTGATGTGAATGGTGGGTGTGGTGAGATGACAGGGAGAGGAGGGAGGGAGCAGGGCTGAGTGGTGGTGTAGTAATACCATGAAGGGGCAGAGTTGAAAGAAAGTGGGGTAACAGGAGAGGAGGGGGAAGGAAACAAAGGGGTGGAGGGGAGACAGAGGAGGCAATAGAAAACAAGGTATTGGAGACTAGGGGGAGGATAAATGTGGGAACAGTTGGCAACATACATGAATTGGTAGACACTGAGTAATGGGAGGAGTAGAAGATAACTGGGACATAGTGCAGAGTAGGTAAATACAGTAGGTTGAGGGATACTGGAACTAGAAGTGGGGGCTGAAAGGGAATGATAGCAGAAGATGTGTACCTGTGATGCAAGTGAGAAAAGCAGTGTAAGCTCAGAGGGTGTAAATTTAGTTTGAAATGAAACAAAAGCGTAGATAATATGGGTGCAGAAATTGATTTAGATTGTAAGAAAACAGAGGATGTAGGTGAGGGTAAAAAAAGCAATGATGATTCAGACAGGACTTATTAGTATTTGAAGGTAAAATTGCATTGATACAGCCTTGCAATGATGTGGGTGGTGATAATAATATTGTTATACAGGTTACTGGGTTAGAAGAAAAACATTTTTGTTCACAGACACCTTGTCATGAGATGAGGACAGGGGTCCTTGTCTTCACAAATGTGTTACCCACTTTTCCTACTAATGCACTGCTTGGGATAGATTCGGGTTCAAGGTGGGGAGAATATGTGAATAACAATAATGAAGGTTCTGCTGCCCTAATACATGATAACCCTGTTTCCTCCTGGCAGCTCAAGGGGAGCAAAATGCCAATCTATGTACTGACTTGGGCTGAATGCAGAACCTGATATTACTAATAATGCAATGTTGCAGGTTTTCCCCAATAACCCCGATCCTTCCCAGGGACTGTGGGATTCAGATAAAATGCAGTTATCTATGTGTAAGGAAAAATAAATGATACCCTGTATTGTTGAAAATACTCATGTTAATTTACAGGTACCTAGAGAAGATGCGCCAGGTCAGGGCAAAGATGTTAATTATGCATTGTCTTGTGCCTATATAACCAGTAATGGGATGCGGTTATGTGGCCGGTGGTCACAATACCGATGCCAGGAACTCGAACGCTGAATAGCCCGCCAGTCTGCATGCCAACCAACAGGGACTATTCACACTCGTGGGTGTTCATGACACCCATAGAGTGGGAATAGAGCCTGTGGCGAGCACAGCGAGCCACCTAGCCTGCTGCATGGTGAGCGCAGTGAGCCCATAAGGAGCTTCGTTGCACTTGCTCCCCTGCCAGCTTTCTAACATCTGGGATCCTAGCTTCGGTATGGTGACCGGTGGTCTCCCAACCACCAGTCACCCAAACCCAACCCCTAGCAACTCTGCCACTGCATGCATAATTGCTGGAGATAATGTACATATGTCGGGGAGTGACCACATGGATCCTGTATGCATTACTGATATGACTGCAGTGGCAGACGCAGGATTTCTAGAGATGGGTTTCCAAATTCCTTACACAATCTCCCACTCTACGGAACATTGGAGCAAGTGCGGGAGTCTAGGGAAGCAGTAGAAGAGCCTAGTAACAACAGTGGTCTTTTTATACACTGTATAGTGTATAGAAAACAGTATTATTATTTAACAATATAGATGGTCTATATTATAAGCTGTAGCAAACATTTAAATAATATAAATAAGTGGTCAGGAAAAGGTTAAACATACCATAATAATAAATACACAAACATAATAGAAGTACTGCACTTTCTAAGCACACATTCTCCCTCCTCTTGGTAAGGCTCCTATCTCTTCTTCCTGGCAGCTACTCTCTGGTCCGGTGAATTGCTTGAAGACTCAGATCCACACACAGCAATCCTGGTAGAAGAAGCTGCTTCCACTGGGCATGTGCAGCAGCTCTGTCCCTTACTCTGCATGATATGGTGGCAACTCTAGTAATTGTATTTATATACCATTGCTATTGTCATAATTTGAGACACTTGCCAAGAGAGGGGGGTTTCCATTTGCCTATGGACTGTTGGGGGTGCTACCAGGGTAGGGCCTGAAGATGGGTCTATGTTTATGGCTGCTGTGACGACCCATTCTCAGAGTGCTAACTTGGAGGCAGAGGGAGAAGCACATGATTCACCTATTCCCCCTCTAGCTACCCTTCCTGCAAGCAGGCAGCACACAGACACACAGCAGGGATTCCACCAACACACTGAAAGTTCAATAGAGAGTGTGGTGTTTAAAACAGAGCAGAGAACTGTACCCTCCTTGGAGACCCTCAGGGCAGAAGCAGCTGCTGAGCCTGACAGCCCAAAGGGCACTCACAAACTGTACTGTCAGAATGACTGTTTATACGGGAACAATTTGTCCCCAACACCATACCAGGGCAGATTACTGAGCAATAGCTGGTAGTACCTTTAGGGTAGTCCATGAAATTCCCCTGGCTGGGCACCTACGTATTAAAAAGACCAAAGCATGTATGAAGCAAAATTTCCATTGGCCATGTATGCTGGGTGACATGACCACATACTGTCAGTCATGCCATACCTGCCAGTTAGTGCGGAAATCCAATGATGTGTGGAAGGCCCCCCTCTTCCCTCTCCCCGTTATGTCAGAACCATTTGAACATTGTAGGGCCCCTTGCAAACCAAACAGAAGTGCTGGTATGACCAGAATGCCCAGGATTGCAGATTTGAATTGGGGCAAAAGGTCCTGGTACTGATTACAAATAGGCAGAACAAGCTGCAAGCTGCATGGGAAGGCCTGTTCATGGTGGTCCAGTGCATAAATTATGTGAACTATGTCATTGCCAGAGGGGAGGGCAGGAAAAGACATATTGTAGACCATAACACATAAATATGCTCAAGGCCTACCAGAACAGGGACACATGTATGGTAGCAGTTTGCAGCCTCCCAGAGGAGTACCAGGAACCAGACCCATTATTAAATCTAGCAGCAGCGGCTGGGTCAGGTGGTACCCTCACAGATTCCCAGTATGGAGAGGAGTTAACAGAGGTGCTGCAAAGTCAGCTGTCTGTTACAATGTGCCCCAACCAGACCTGTTTCACAGTTAGGCCAGGTAAAATGCACCTAGTCATATACCACATAGACACAGGCAACCACACACCCCTGAGACAACAAGCATACAGAGGTTCATTGGAGGTGTTACAGGCAATGAGGAAGGAAGTGGATGAGATGCTCAGGTTAGGGGTGATACAGAAGTCCTGAAGTTCATGGGATGCACCTGTTGTGCTGGTCCCAAAGAAATGTGGGGGCACTCGGTTTGTGGACTATAGGAAGTTAAACAAATCCATGGTATTTGACACATATCCCATGCCAAGGATGGAAGATCTGTTAAGTCAGCTGGCCTCAGCATGCTATGTAACCACTATGGATCTCAGCCACGGTTGCTGACAGATCCCATTGTCACCCGCAAGAAGTCTTCCTTTACCACTGCTTTTGGCTTGTATGAATTTATCTTCATGCCCTTTTGGATGAAAAATGTGCCAGCTTCGTACAAGTGTCTGATTAATGACCTGCTGGAGGTCCGGAAGTGCCATGCTGTTGTATACTTGGATGACATTTTGGTATTCAGTCAGGTCTGGGAGGAACATTTGATCCATTTGGATGACCTGTTAAAGCAGATCACTATGGCCAGTCTGACCATCGAACCATAGAAAAGCCAGCTGGGCATGCGTGAGGTACAGTTCCTGGGGCACAGAGTAGGGGGTGGTACTCTCCGACCTGAGCCAGGGGAGGTGGAAGCTATTGCTGCATGGCCTAAACTGAGCACTAGGAAACAGGTCATGTCTTTTTTGAGGACTGCAGTGTACTATAGCAACTTTGTGAACAAGCCATCTACACATTGAAGACAATCCTGTCTGAAGACCCAATGCTGCAGGCACCAGATTTTAATCACAGTTTCATAGTGCCAATAGATGCATCTAACTTTTGGCTGGGCGCTGTGCTCAGTCAGGTTGATGACAAAAGGGGTGATCACCCCATTATGTTTATAAGCTGAAAGCTGCTCCCTTGCGAGGTAGCATATGCAAACATTGAGAAGGAGTGTCTTGCAATAGTCTGTGCCCTCCAGAAGCTGCAATCCTATCTGTATTTTACCATAATCACAGATCATTATACATTATGTTGTTTATATAGAGTCTTCGGTGACAACGGCAAACTACTTTGGTGAAGTTTGATACTGCATCAATATAACTTCACCATTCAGCACCAAAAGGGCTCACACCATGATAACTGCGATGGTCTATCTCAATAGAGAGATGACATCAGCCCATAATGTCCCAGAATTCTATTCCAGTAGCTGTCATAATAGGCCAGTTGTAGTGCACACCCAATTTTATATCGGAATGGGCATGATTAAACAATTGTATTATTCGCATTGCCTGATGTAGCAATGTATTTTATATTGTGAAACATATGTCAATCACAAAGGTTTTTAAGTTATCTGCCTTGCTAGTATTTCATTATAGCCACAGAACTTCAGAGACAAGAGTTTAATAGCCCTAGAATCTGGTATGAGACAATGATCAATCAGAGGCCGGACTTTGTAGATAATACAGCAGGGGTCAAACCTACAGAACCCCTCAGAGATACTTGGGTCAGCAGAATGTGTCCTGCTCTTCCTGAGACAGGCTAATTACCGAATCAGGTCCCCAGCTTCAAACCCTAATAAAGATAAGGGAATTCACCCCTGTTAGAATGACTCAGAGACCATAGAGTGTAAGCTTAAACTCAATCTATTCTGGTTTTGGAAGGGGTAAAAGAAGTGAACTGCAGTAGGGTTTAAATATTAAAAATTGACACTGCAAATGGCTCATTGTCATGAGGTGGGCCAAGGAAGAGAGTTGATCCTTTAATGACACCCAGATATCAGAAGAGGCCTTATTTCCTGTCATCTGCTGATGTAGCTATGTTTATTTACCCTGTACTTGTCCTATATTGCCGTCAACTGTAAGTTGCTGTTTTCCTGTTTTGATTATTTGTTTATATACTCTGTAATTGGGCACTGCAGAACCTTTTTGGCTCCATATAAATAAAGGATAATAACAATAATAATCATTTCTCCAGTGCCCTAAACTGCTGGTGACTTGAGTGTTGTTTTTTTCCCTATTTTATTTCTTGAAATTGTGATTACTCGTGTGACTATTTAAACTGCATGTATTACAATCTTGTAAACTTTTTCTTTTGCAACTATAAGCTTTGAAGATATTCTTGAATTAAATACAATAGTTCTAGTTCTGTATTTTATGACCCAAAATCTTGAGCGGTCCATGTTACCTATTTTTTAAGTACACATAATTGTGTGTGCAGGTGAGAGCTGGACCTTGCCCTGGGTTTGGCCCTTAAAGTTACTTTGGCTTGTGTCAGTAACCATGTTGATTAACCACACATGCTGAGGTAAACAGAAAGTGTCATGGGTGGCTATTCTCAGATTGGCATATCTGGAGGATCGGCACATCGGAATTATGATTCACTGACATCTTGGCCTGCTATGCATATGCATCACAGACTATGGCTCCTGGCACAATGTAGCAAACTCCTGTAAGAAACATCTAATTTCAGCTGCTGGCACTGGGGGAGCAATGCTCCTGCTGCCCAACAGGAGAGGGGGCACCAGTGGCACCTAATAGGAGCAGACAGCAGGGAGCTGTCCTCCTGCAGCCCACACTTAGATACTGTGTCTCAATAATGGGAGCATTTGTACGCACACTTCCGTGAATGCTAGCAAAACAAAAGCATGCTACTGGTATGCTTTGCCAGCAATGCCGCGCCATGCAGCAATTATAGGCAAAGATGTGTGATGACACATCTGTATGTAAACGTAAACAGTTCAGAGAAAACAAGATGAAAACAATGCAAAAGACTTACAGTAAAAAACATTGCAGAACATGGGAAACAAGCAATTAAAACATTGTTTCATATGCAGTCACAGCACCCACATGGGTAGAGCTGCCTGTTGACCATAAAGGTTTGGTGCCAATGTGGGCAGGGCAAAGCACATGAGGAAAGATGGCTCTGGTCCTGAGAACTTACAGTCTACAGAGGAGGGGCAGACAGAGGTAACACAGAGGGGAAAGACAGCGAGGGTAGGAACATGGAGAATTATACTAGCATGAGAGCTGGAAGGCTTTAATAAAGCAGTGGTATTTGAGAGCTTGTTTGAAGCTTTGGAGAGAAGTGGATATTTTACTATGAGTCTATGTGGAGATAGAGAGCTGCTGTAGTGGGGAGCAAAATTAAAAAAAATTTGGAGGTGGGATTGGGAGGAGGTAGTCAGTTGGGAGTAGACATAGCAGTCATTAACTGCGCAGTGGGCAGCCAGGAGATTGGAGGGAGATGAGGATGGAAATGTAGTGGGAAGTTTATTGGGTGATGGATTTATAGGTGAGTGTATGGAATTTAAATTGGATTCGGTGAAGAACCTTGTGGAGAGGGGAGGCAGAAGCAATTTCTTTGGCGAATGAGACAAAAACATTAAGGAAAGACTGTAATGAAGATAGGTGGGAGCCAGAGAGGCCAGATAAGAGGTTGATCTAGTCCAATGGTTCTCAACCTCAACCCTCAAAAAATATTAAACAAAAAATGACAGTGTACAGGTGGATTTATTTTGTTCATTATGATTCAGTGACATTCCAAATGTTCCAGTAGAAGGTTGACCAGCATTGCATTAACCGAGGTGGGAATGGATGACCAGTGGTAAGGGTTTTGGTGGTCAGCATACTGATGCTGGGATCCCAGCCTCCAGAATTCCCAGAGGGGGGTGTCCACGACATCCATAGAGTGGGAAAGGGTGTGGGATGATAGATAGATAATGTCTAGTTAGACAGTCAATAGATAGACATCATATGTTAGACAGATATTAGGTCAACAGGGTCAAAAGGTCGACATGAAAATGGTTGACATAAAAAAGACAATTTATTTTTTCTAAATTTAACATGTTTTTGGACTATTTAATACCTTCTCTACCCATGTCAGCATAGAGTTGGTTATAAACCTTGTGGCGTGCACAGCAAGCCACCAAGCCCAAAGCATGGCGAGCAAAGTAAGCCTCGCGAGGGTATGCCTTTCTACAATTGGGGGTACCAGATGACAAAACTATCCAAACAAACCACAAAAATGCAAAAAATATGGTGTCTACCTTTTTTTGTGTCGACCATTTTCATGTCGACATTTTGACCCTTTCGACCTTTTGACCCTGGGAGTTTGGGGTTTGGAATTTGCACTGGAATGGATTGTATGGATCAAGGAGCTAATTAAGTTACAAATTAATTATGGGTATATCCATATTAACTAACATAAGGCTGCTGACTCTACCCAAAGGGTTTTATGCAGCAGTTTTGGTTGGTGGTGTTCCCAGAGATTGGTTCAGAATGAACTACTTTGTGGGGTTTTGTGAAGAAGCAAGAAGACTGTTCAGTCTTTCTGGGGCACACTTAAATTTACATATTATATGGTATGTTTGATTACATTGGTGATTACATTTGCACAGAAGGTGCTATTTAAAATGTTACTTTTATTCATATAACAAGTGTTCAGACAATCACAAACATATAAATTATTAAAAATGTATTAAATATCTTACTTTTAATCAATTTGGTTATTGAATGTCTCTATGGACACTTGATGTAGCATAGGTGAGTATAAATAATAATTGGACGTCTATCAGAGCGAAAATATGTTTTCCTGTTTTTTCTATCAACAATTAACTTGATATGTCCACATGAGAGAAAGAAAAAACAGGCAACAGGCTTATTGGCTCCAAAACACCCTATACGGTAACATTTTAACTGTATTAATATACTCGATCAATACCACAGACATGAGTATATAGAGTGATAGAGGGTATCAAAGTACCAGTCACTTCTGCTTCTGCCCATCTGTTTCCATCGAGTGGGCAATGAGAGAGTGTGTACGCCCAGATATTCTGTTTTTTGAAAGAAGAGAAGTACACTTCTGCTTTCCTGGGTAAATAGATCCACAATGTGGTCCCTTTGTACTACAGTACTGGGTATTCCTAGAGGTTCTCCCTTTCTGGTACTGACCTGGCCCAACACTGCTTGGCTTCTAAGATCAGATGAGATCGGGCATTGCCAGTGTGGTGTGACTGTAGATGATAAATGGGAAATGGGATCTTCGTATCCGAATACCCAATTTGGATGAGAGAGTGTTTTGAAATGAAAGTAGATTTTTGGAGAGCAAGGTAAGTATAAAAAAATGAAAGAGTGGAAAGTAAGGTAAGTCTTACACTTCTGCTGTCCACTTGGGGCCCTCTGTTGGTGTTTTGCACATTGCAGAGGGCTGCCCTAAATTGTGGATGAGAGAGTGTCTGAAAAGGTCAATCGGGGGACCTCTGTTGCTGTTTTGCGCATTACAGAGGACTATCCTGAGTTGTACGGTGGAGAATGTCTGAAAAAGATGTATCAGTGAGTTCTCATACAAATTGTTACGTAATCAGTCCCATTAGGAGATTATAACATTAGGCTATATCTGTAACCAGTAGAAGTATAAAAAAAAACATCTAGCAGTAAGTTTTTATAATGTCATAAACATCACTAATAAACAGTGCTCCTTGTTGTCTGGCTGAGGGTTTTTATGAAATGACATAAATACCAAGGATCACCTAAGCTCCTTGAGGTTATCACAGTTTAGAGTTCTCATGCAAATGGTTGCGTAATTATTCCCAATGAAAATCTATCACATTAGAATATGTCTTATGACAAATAGCAACACCAAGAGAATTATATAATTGCGTAATTGCTCTCAGTAGATGTTTATCACATTGGGATATGTCTGTAGTGGATAACAGCATCAACAGATCTATCACACTGAAATATGTCTGTGGAAGATATCAACTTCAACATGACAAAAAACAAAAAAACAATAGGCAAAAAATCATCTAATGAGGATTTTTGTACATAAGTAATTATCATGAGATAAATTTCAGTATGCAGCAATATAGCTGAGTCTCAAAGAAAAATCATTCTAATATCCACATGGGTATTTGTGTTTGAATTTGTGTACAAAAGAATAGTCATAACAATCCAAACCAAAAACAGAAACAAAACCCTCTATCAGAGATTTCTTTATATATAAATGGTTACGTGATTACTATCAATAAAAAGATAGGGAGATGTATCTGTTCAGAATCATAACAAAAAAGTCATCCATAAAGGTTTTTTTTTTAATAATAAAAAAGTGGTTACCATAGGGTGTATTTCAGTCTGCATCTATATCAGTAAGTCGCAAATGACTGGTACTGATACCAGTACTGTAGTACAAAGGGACCACATTGGGTATCTATTTACCCAGGAAATCAGAAGTGTACTTCTCTTCTTTCAAAAACCAGAATATCTGAGCGTACGCACTCTCTCATTGCCCATTCGATGGAAACAGATGGGCAAAAGCAGAAGTGACTGGTTCTTTGATACTCTCTATCACTCCAACAGGGGTGTATCTAGGGGTCTGAGCGCCCCTGGCAAAGTAAGTAACTGGTGCCCCCCACCTCCCCCACCCAGGGAAGGGGGTTACAGATAGGCTGAGGTCAGGGACACTGAGGGAGAATTACATGGAGGGTGTGGGTAGGGACAATGAGGTGGAGCGCTTACAGGGAGGCTGAGGTCAGGGACACTGAGAAGCAATTACAGGGAGGGTGTGGGCAGGGACACTTAGGGGAAATTACAGGAGTGTGCGGGCAGGGACACTGAGGGGGAATTATGGGGAGGGTACGGGCAGGGACACTGAGGTGGAATTACAGGAGGGTGTGTGCAGGGACACTGAGGGGGGAGTCACAGGGCGGCTGAGGTCAGGGACACTAAAGGGGATTTACAGGGAGGGTTTGGTCAAGGACACCGATGGGCAATTACAGGGAGGGTGCGGGAAGGGACACTCAGAGGGAATTACAGGAGTGTGAGGGCAGGGACACTGAGGGGGGAGTCACAGGGAGGTCAGGAACACTGAGGGAGAATTACAGGGAGGGTGCAGGCAGGGACACTGAGGAGGAATTACAGGGAGGGTGCAGGCAGGGACACTGAGGAGGAATTACAGGGAGGGTGCAGGCAGGGAGACTGAGGAGGAATTACAGGGAGGATGCAGGCAGGGACACTGATATGGCATTATGGGGAGGGTGCAGGCAGGGAGACTGAGGGGGAATTATGAGGAGTGTGCAGGCAGGGACACTGAGGGGGAATTACGGTTAGGGTGCGGGAAGGGACACTGAGAGGGAATTACGGAGAGGGTGCGGGCAGGGATACTGAGGGGGAATTACAGGAGTGTATGGGCAGGGTCACTGAGGGGGCAGTTACAGGGATTTTGCGGGCAGGGACTCTGAGGGGGAATTACAAGGAGGGTGCAGACAGGGAAACCAAGGGGATCTATGCACACAATACACATACAGTTAAAAACCCCTACAGTTAAAAAAAAACCACTAGGTACGATGGCACTACATGTCCCAGCAAATCCAGTTGACAAGGTGTGCTGGGACTTGTAGTCTCAACACAGCTCAACAGGCAGTCACTGGTCTAGATACCTCTCCATACAGAGCTCTTTGTAAGCTGTGATACAGACTGCCAGGATAGACCATGCAGTGCAGCTACGGTACCACAGAAAATGTACAGGTATGCTCATGCTGCACTGCTGACTGGTGCTGATTGTAGTGGCTGGTGTTTGGTGACAGACTGTGTGGGACCAATGAGAAGGGGAGCAGTTGAGGAAGAGGAGGTGCCTCGCCCCTCCCCATACTTGGAAGTGCCTCAATCCCTGGCTATATTCACCATCATTGTGACTGTAGTAACAGAGAGTGTCAGAGTGCAATACGCTTCTGAGAGTCTGACAGTGGATGAGCACTGCATAGGGATGTACTTGGTGAGAACTACTATGTCATTCTACCCCCTGGCGCAGGTGGCACTGCCGGGCGGTGCCCAAACCCCCCCCCCCTTCCTGGCTGGCACCCCTGGCAAGTGCCATCCTGGCCAATAGGAAGATACACCCCTGCACTCCAATACAAACATATCTGTGGTATTGACCGAGTATATTAATACAGTTAAAGAGTTACTGTATAGGGTGTTTTGGAGCCAATAAGCCTGTTGCCTTTTTTTTTCCTTTCTCTCATGTGGACATATCAAGTTAATTGTTGATAGAAAAAACAGGAAAACATATTTTCGCTCTGATAGACGTCCAATTATTATTTATACCTGTACTCACCTATGCTACATCAAGTGTCCATAGAGACAATACGTTTTTAATAATTTATAAATTTGTGATCATCTGAACACTTGTTATATGAATAAAAGTTAAGTTTTAAATAGCACCTTCTGTGCAAATGTAATCACCAATGTAATCAAACATGCCATATAATATGTAAATATAAGCATGCCCCAGAACATTCTTTTTGCTTCTTCGCAAAACCCCACAAAGACCTTTTGACCCTGTCAACCTTTTGTACTGTCTACGTTTTTCATGTCGACCTTGAACCTGTCGATCTTTTGACCCTGTCGACCTAATGTCTGTCTAACATATGGTGTCTATCTATTGACTGCCTAACTAGACACTGTCTATCTATCAACCCACACCCATTCCCACTCTATGGATGTTGTGGACACCCACAAGTTGGAATACTGCTGGGCACCCTGCTGGCATTCTGGTGATTGGGATCCCAGTGTCAGTATGCTGACTGCTGGGATCCTGACCCCCGGGATTATAACTAAATTCCCAATAACCAACACCATGTATGTATCTCTACATCACCAATTAGGAGCAATGCAAAGCATATTTCCCACACTGTAATGTGCCTGCCTCTGCTGTTGTTAAAAACAGAAAACTATTTTTTGTGTGGCCATAATCCATAGCTACATATTGCAAAACATAAGACCTTTCTGCAGCAACAATACCTGTTGTATAACTGAGTGCTTAAAAATGAATATTTGAGGCTAAGTATCTGCAGTAGTAAAATGATACATATCACTGCAGATCCATATGCATTGTAGAAAGGATTCTGTCATTGCCATTAATATTGTTAAAGGGCACAATGTAATCTAGTTCCTAGGAATCACCTCTCCTGACTGAATCTCATTGAGAGATAATTAAAGAGGGCTGTTGTTCACAGACATAAATCTTAACATTGCAGAGAAGAACTCCTTATCTTCAGCAATCATCTAAGCACAAGCATATAGAAAATGGTAAAATGCCAAATATATGTAGAATGAAAGAACAGGACACAATACAATACTTTAGTATAGTAATATACCTTAAAATGCTAGACAAAGCAAGGTGAATGATGAGATGACACAGATTTGCTGTCCCTTTCATCTGTACTAGACAGTAAGGTGTTAGTATCTGAACATACTGCTCTAACAATCTCCCCAGAGCTTAAGCAGTTATTTAGACAGGAGCATTAATCAAATGACTTCCAATACATAATGTAAGATAGCAGCATAAGATGGACTACCATAGGGCAATTGGCACATTGCACTTGGTGACAAGTGGTTTTTCTTAACCCTATACAAACTCCCAACTTATCAATTTTTAAAGAACATTTCCATCAATAAAACAAAAAGAAATGGGCAAAAAGCAATTACCTATGAATAGCCTTATGCATTTTTTCCATCCTTCACAGATTCATGCTAGCAGGGGTCGAGCTGCTTCTTATTATACGTATATAGCTTTTTGATAATATAGCTGTAGTGACCTTGAGTGGAGAATTAAGTTGAAAGTTTATTTTCTGAGCTACTTGCAGCATCAAATCTTACAATCATCTTTAAAGGCTTCGGTCTGAGCTCAGTAAGTGATGCATAAAAAGGAAGGTCATTCATTTTTCTTTTTATTTAAAGCGTTTCAGTTGCCTGTTCCTAAATAATTCTGACAATACAATACATCTGTACAATCTTCAACTTGCAAATGCATCTGAGAAAAATGACTATATTCAAAGCTACATTTTTTTTCAAACCAACAACTACAGTATAAAACCACTAAAACTTGAAAATATGATTGAAAAATAATTATAAAGTTAAGAACTGCATGATACTTAGTCTTCTTTATATGGATACTAAAGATAGCAAATGTCATAAACAACATATCACTTTATAGATAGTTAATTTAATTAATTTATGCAATTATAAATTAGGGTTGCAATGGTTTAGGTTTGTAATGGTCAACATATCTAATAACCACTGCAAAATTTTGTCCATTTTATTTTATTTGTATTCAGTATGTATTTAGGCAATAGGCAATTGAATAGTTACTCAGCGTAGTAAAAAAAAAACAACAACTAATAACAGGCCTGGTTTGTAATGGCACAGGTGTATCATAGAGCTATGATTCCCACAGCATGCCAAGCTACAGCGACCCAACAATGTACTGAATTTAGGAAAGGTGTGCATGGCCAGCATTTGAGAGTAATTGGCAAAGATAAAACATCCTAATATAGAATCTATTTTAATATAAGTGAAGGGACCCAACAAGGGGTTAAAGTGGGGGAGGGGATTGGGTGGAACTAAGTTCCATCATCTGTAATGGTAGGTGAAACTAGTTTCGCCTTCACCATGGTGCTGAACAGTAATTCGAACAAAAAATCCTGTAGAAGAAGGAGGTGGATGTAGCTCATCAGTGACACTAGTGCTGCCTGCATCATCCATTGATGTGGGTGGTGGCACCCACGTCAATGGATGATGCGGGCAGCACTAGCGTCACTGATAGTCTATCCAGATGCCTGTGATAACAAGGACCCTGCATTAGTAGATCTGGACGTTGAGGGAGCAGAAGTGGAGTATCCATCGACATTCTCTGCAGATCTGTGTACCAATGCCTTCTGGGCCAAGCCGGAGATATTAGAATCACGGCACCCTTTGCTTCTTTTATTTTCCTCACCACCCTGGGTAGCAGGATGATCGGATGAAACAGATACGCAAGATGAAAGTCCAATTACACTGACAGGGCATCCACAAAGATCGCTCCGGGATCCTTTGTTATTGACCCATATGTGGGCACTTTGTTGTTCAAATGGGATGCCATGAGATCTATCTCTGGTAAACCCCATTTGTCTACCAGAATCTGAAAGACTTCTGGGTGTAGAGCCCATTCGCTTGCTTGAATGGCGTGTCGACTGAGAAAGTCCGCTTCCCAGTATAGGACTCCCGGAATGAATTCGGCGGACAATGCCGGAAGATGGAGTTCTGCCCATTTTAGTATGTGACTTACCATCTTCATTGCTGTTTGACTGCGCGTTCCTCCCTGATGGTTGAAGTACGCTACCGCCGTTACATTGTCCAAGCGGATCTGGACTGGTCTTCCCTGAAGAGTGTCCTTTGCTTGAATCAGTGCCATGTATATGGCCCGAAGTTCTAATAGATTTATTGGCAGGCAACTTTCTTCTGTGGTCCATTGTCCCTGGAACCATAATTTTCCGGACACTGCTCCCCAGCCCTGAAGACTGGCATCTGTTGTCAGGATCTCCCAATTTGATATCCAAAAGGGTCTCCCTTTGTCTAGAAGGGATGTCTGTAGCCACCATGCTAATGACTTTCTTACCTTGTGTGAAAGTACCATAGTCTGTTTCTTTATTGTCTGATGTACAGTATTTCATTCCATCTGGTTAGAATCAGACACTGCAGAGGTCTGAAGTGGAATTGTGCATACTCCATTTCGAATGTTGACACCATCAAACCCATCAGTTGCATAGCTGCGTGGATTGATATTGTTTGACTGTGTAACAACTCCTTTAGTCCTTGACTGTACCTTGGCTATCTTGTCCTGAGGTGAAAATACTTTCTGCAGACTTGAATCCAGTACAGCCCCCAAAAGAGTCATCCGTTGTGACGGAACTAGAGACGATTTTGCCCAATTTATGAGCCATCCTTGCCTCTGCAGACATGTTATTTTCTGTTTGAGATGGTCCAGGAGCAATTCCTGTGATTGTGCTAGGATTTACAAGTCATCAAGGTATGGAAAAATTCTTATCCCCTGCTTGCGAAGAGAAGCTGCCATAACCACCATGATCTTGGTAAATACTCTGGGTGTTGTGGCTAACCCAAACGGTAATGCCTGGAACTGAAAATGCTGCTGGAGGATAGCGAACCTGAGATAGCACTGATGGGACAGTGCTATAGAAACATGTAGGTAAGCATCCTGAATATCCAGGGATACCATATAATCCCCTGGTTCCATGGCCAAAACTATGGAGCGTAATATCTCCATGTGAAAACGTGGGACCCAAATGTATTTGTTCAGCATTTTGAGATTTAGAGTTGGCTGGAATGACCCATTTGGCTTCTGAACCAAAAACAGGTTGGAGTAAAACCCCTGTCCCCGTTGTGCAGGGGGTACTGGAATGACTACTCCTGACTGAAGCAATTTCTGAACTGCTTCTTGCAAAGCCCTGGCCTTCGTCTCTACCCGAGACGGGCTGGTGCAGAAGAACCTTCGAGGAGGATACTTCTTGAAGGGAAAAACATAACCTAAAGATACCACTTCTTGCACCCAGGCATCTGTTGTAGACTGCTGCCATATCTGTGCAAACTGAAGAAGTCGGCCCCCTACCATGGGGTCCCCCAGGAGGAGGCCCGCACCATCAGGCTGATGGCTTATTCTCTTGTTTGGAGGCTGGCGTTCTGGTAGTCCTTTGCTTTTTCGCCTTACCAATTTTATTATATTGGGGCTGCCTACGATCACTTTTTCCTTTTGATTTTCCTTGTGATCCAAAGGGCTGAAAAGTGTGACCCCTACGTTTGGGGTTATATGTTGAAGGAAATTTTACCTTTTTGGAGTCTGCTTCTGACTCCAGAATATCTGTCAATTCCTTACCAAACAGAATACTTTCAGTAAAAGGCAAAGATTCCAGAACCTTCTTAGATTCTGAATAAGATTTCCATGTACGTAAGCAAACTGCTTTGCGAGCAGCTATTATTGAAGCTGATCCCCTGGAGGCGATAGTGCCCATATCTAAGGCTGCTTCTTCCAAGAACATTGCAGCCTATTTTATATGAGCTATATAGGATTCTTGCTCCCTTGAAGGTGCTGAAAGTCCATCTTCCAGTACCTCTATCCAGGCAGCAACTGCTTTTGCCATCCAAGCTGAAGCCATGGCTGGCCTTATGACTGCCCCAGACAGAGAAAATATGGTTTTCAGAAAACCATCAACTCTCCTATCTGTGACATCATCCAATGACATTGATGGCAAAGGCAATATAGATTTTCGCACTAATCGAATGACATGCATATCTACCTTGGGAGCCATTTCCAATTTTAAACAGTCCCCAGCTGGAAAAGGATAGTTGGAATCCCATGTTTTGGGAATTGTATATTTTTTACTGGGAGTAGCCTAAGCCTCTTCCATGATTTCCGTTAGCTGGTCTGACCCAGGAAACTCAGTCTTACCTGCTTTGAGCCGTTTAAATACAGGTGCCTTGGCTTTTAACACAGGCTCCGCTGAATCCTCTAAGGATAGAATGGCCTTTATTGCTCTAATTAACTCAGCTATATCCACTGAGCTGAGACCTTCTACTTGTTCTTCGTATGCCGAAGAAGAGTATATAGAGCTTTCATCATCTGATGAATCATCCTGTGTAGCCTGTGATGTTGACGGTTTACTTACACTTGGTTTTTCAGCTTGTCTTTTTTGAGAAGCTGGTGAGGGAAATGATATACCATAGGTAGTGAGCTGCATGTATGGGTTATTAGTGTACCCCATTCCTGGTAGCGAAGCTGTAGGAATTACCCGTTCAGCTCTACTGGACAAGGTCTGTGCAAACATCGCCCAAGGTGGATCTATCTGTACCTGACGTTAAACAGGGATCTGCCTTGTAATCTGCTGGAATGCAAAACAATTTGCACATAAACCCTCCTGTACCAGATCCTGAGAGGATAATATAGTTTTGCAAGACAAATATGATATGAGTGTTGGTGTTACTGTGAGTGTACCCTCGTCACCTTTGCCGCTCTTAGACATGATAAATAATCAGCACTTTCAAGTGTACTACACAATTTGTGACTGTAATCACTTTAACCTTTTAAAGTGATATCAATCTGACCCTACCCATGCACCAGCATTGAGGACCAGAAGAAACAACTGACAAACATATATTAAAGTCAGCAAGAACACTATCAGTCAGTTATATGTTATATATTAGTCATATGAGCACATAATCAACTACAAACATGTTTCAAAGTATGTAGGAGTACATATTACTGAATTCTGTTTTATACAATCTTAAAGTATTCAGATGCAAAGCGAAGAAAACCACAGTAATGTACACAGACTCATTAGCAATAGGCACTTAAATTTAACTATTCATACTGCAAATGTAGATAGAAATTTATTGCTGTATAACTTGTACTCAGTAGAGTGGGATACAGGGAGACTCAACTCACTTCCAAGATCGATTAATACGTTAGCGAACGCTGAGTGGATCCAGACGATACTAGTGTACACTGCCATTCCGGGAACTTTTAGTGAACACAGACGCACTGTGCATACAGATGCACCGGATATACAGACGCCTGTACTGTGACCGGGTCTCCTCGCAGAAGCACTAAGTGAACACAGACAAAGCAGCCTATGCTGCGACTGAGGTCCCTCGTGGTAGCGTCTGAGATGGAAGTGAGGTAACAGTTCATTGCGGGAGACTCGCGGAAACTGGTCATGAACTGGGGGGAGGGGTGACAAGAAGAGCATCTAACTCCCCACCGCTGACATCAACCCTAGGGATCGCAGCCTCATAATAATCCTGGTGCCTTATGATCCCTAAGGCATAGCGCTGGAGAACCCATGGTGGCGGTGCGACAGCTACTGTTTGGTAGTCTCCTAATACAGTGCGGCTGTGTCCGTATTCTCCAACTACGTGGAACCTATGCCTTACCTTCTCCCCGTGCTCCGGCCACAGCCTGGTAACATCGGCTGTACCTGCTAGTATATACGACACAGACGCCCTTCGAGACAGCACTGTACACATGGGTAAGCATTGTTGTGACCCGGCGGAAAGTTGTTGGAGCAACTCTTTCCAATATGCGTATAAGACGCTGTTAAGAAAGATCACTCAAAAACAAAGAAAGACTATAAAAATAAAATAAGAAAGCTTAGGGCTGCCAAGAACAGCAGCCCTCTGACCATGGTCCTGCTCCTGCCGCACCAAACAAAAAACTGATTTGCCTGAGCCAGTGGGTGGGGATATATATGGATGTGCCCATTGCATCCTGGGAGGACTGAAAGCTTGTGATCGTTTGGTGCCAATCTGCTGTCGCTCCATCATATCCCATTGTTATCCTGTGGAAAACTAAAAAGCAGTATTCTTAGTACTTCAGGGATCATTACGAACCGTTCGCACGCTGCGGTTCATTGCTGCGGTGCTAAGGGGTCGGAACTGCGCATGCATGGCGCCCACAATGCGCACATGCGTCATTGCCCAGCAACAGCCGTTGCTGGGCAACGACCAGAAGAAAAAAGAGAGTGTCACTAGCACGATCACAAGAAGGTTGACAGCGTAGAGGCATTCCGGGCCGGATACTCACCATGTTCTGGGCGTGGAGATCCAAAGGCAGGCATGTCCAGGCGCTTGGAGGGCGGTTGTCTGACGTCAATTCCAGGACCTTCATCGCTGGATCCATCGTACAGGGTAAGTAACTGCAGGGCTAGTCTTGTTCTGTACAAAACTTTTATAGCATTGCAGGGCTGCACAAGTGATCGCAGCCCTGCAATGCTAAAATACACTCCCCCATATGCAGCGTCTAGTTGATCGCATGAGCAGCAAAAGTTGCTACGTGGAATCAACTCGAAATTACCCCATTAGTAAGGGTGTGCAGTCAAGCCCCCATCACCTTCCCCCCTCACTCCCCCACCCCCAATATATTAAAACATTTCCCAGAAAATCACTGTTATGATTTCAAAAATCTGTGGCTTGATAAATATTTGCCCTATAGCTCACAAAGATTCTTTGGAAATCCACAGTAGAAAGAATGGTATTATATTAATTCAATTATAAACACATATACAGGTATATCAGATTTATGAAAAAACATCCACCTAACAATTTAGCATGCTGTACTTCTTAAATTGAATGTAAAAGTAAACTTTCCCTATGAATTGTGAGATTTTGATCTTCTTGTAAGCAAAACACACTTACTTGACACATTTCATTGTTGTCCCACAGTTTTAGGAGAAGCATTTTTCATTGCCAAAAATGAGTTTATATTTAATTTAAAAAGGACACTGTGCTGAATAAGTATTTTTCATCTTTGGATGCAGTGCTCAGGAGATGTGAATCATTTTTATTTCCTTCTACTGAATCAGTTGATTAGGACTGAAGTTGACTTCACGAGGTTCCAAATTGCAATTAGATTTTTTTATTGTAACACTTAATGTACGACTTTTTAGCACTTTAATTTCTTTTAACTTATGTAATACCTTTTAATATCCTAATTACTACTCGCTTCACAAGACTGCACTGCTTAATTTGTTATGCAACACTTGTATATTTCTGTGACTTAGTATGAATCTATATCTTAAGCACAAAGGAACTTGGTAGTGAAAAAAACTATGGCCGCTGCATCATAACAGTTTGTATACAGATGAAGACATTAAAAAGATGCTGAGTGCAAGCCAAGTTGCACGGGACCTGGCATGCTGAGACGGGATGTTTGGCACGACTGCAGCAATTATGCAAGAGGACACATTTTTACTTTTGGGTACTGGATCACACAGAAAAAAAACACAGAGAACTGTATACTGTATTTAATATATGTTTAAAGTAACAGAACAGTATAATAAATCACCAATATACAGTAGCAGTGATTGGTATCATGGTAATAAGCAGGTTAAATACCTTGGCAGAACAATACCAATATAATTACTAATTGATCATTAAGGGAAATATATATTGTAATGATGAGGCCCTCCTCACCATAACCCATTACAAACTTTTGTGGTAGAATGAAATATTTTAAACCATTGCCTTCTGGTTCCATCATAGTACCCTGAGACTGTTGGAACCCAAGCAAATATGCCTATATATGGTTGTGGCCAAGTTCAACCTGTGACCACATGGTGTCATTTCAGAAACAAACATGATAAAGTAGCTTCACACAATGCACTCTTCAACAACCCAATGGGATGCCTTTATGCATCACCCATAGTACATGCTGAAAACCACAGTTACACCACCTGACTACATGTTAGTGTACAGATAGCCACACTTAATATGTTTTACATTTACCCCCTGTAATAAGCATACTGAATAAGTGTATGTTCCAGAGGTTCCCAAACTTGGTCCTCAAGGGACCCTAATGGACTCCATGTTTTAAGGACAACTATTCTTGGTCACAGGTGACTTAATTAGGTTCTCAGTCAATTTGATTTAAACATCTGTTTTAAGTGAGTTCAAGGCTCAGAAGATTCATATTAAAATGGAGACCACAGAGTACATAAGTAAAAGGACAAGGGGCAATTGAGGATTCTGATGTAATGTGATAAAAAATTGCCCCAATCCATAATGCTATAATTGATTACATCTCATAGATGTTCAGTATCAATTATCGCAAGCTCTGTCCCTGCAGTACCACTCTGTAGCCTTATTGGGGTATTTTTCACAAAGAATACCCCAAGTAAGGGCAGCGCATGAGCTGATGCCACCACAGCTACTGCCTCCATGCACCCCCCCCCCATTGCAACTACCCCCCACACTCACACTGATACCCCCTCTTTCCTGCATACTTACCTGGTGATCGGTGCTATGGTGCACTCCTCCGCCTCTGGTTATTTTTCCTGTGGGCAAAGAAATCTGTGCAGGAGTCAGCTTATCACAGTGAGCACTCTGATAATGCTATCTCAGGACAGCATTATTATTACAGTGCTTCACTGCAGTTTATTTATTATTATTTTTTAGTAAATTTTGTCAGATCGCATTTGGGAAATGCAATCTTGTTACTAAAAAAGTGAAAAAGTGAATTAAAGGTTTTGGAGCAGCTTTTTTTTAATGAAAACTGCTCCAAAAGCTATTTAAAACTTTCAGGTGATACTGAAATAATGTGAAAACTGTGTTTAGTTAAAATAATGTTAATAAATTGGCGCCTAAATGTTTAATAGTTTACTTACAGTAGATACAAATGATGAAACAGCATGGTAAACATGTTCAGTACAGCAATTACATCAGTTCAATCAGTGTCCAGGAGCACCACCTTGACGCCAGAAGCTGGACGTGGCTAAATCAGTGCTGGCACTTCCATAATCAGTGTAGATTCAGGAGTAAGGGTAAGGCTCCTGCCCCCTCCGCTCTCAATATTTGTAACAACATACAGAATGAATGGATATAAGTGCCCTTATTAGGGTAAAAACATATCTGAAGCCTCAGATTAGTCATAAATACATTCTCAGTAAGCATAAACCAACACCCCAGAATGTGCTGACATGGTGCAAGAAAGAGATGAGAGCAGTACACAATAAAATGCATGACAACTATCTTAATACATTTGTATTCCTCTTGTTACAATCCAGCCTTGCTCTCATCCTAAATGACTTCATATTTTTGCCACCTTTTGGGCAAATTCACGTTTTACTGGATATAATTGGGCTTGTTGAACAGTATTACATACTCTACTTGCTTGCCATAACATAGCCTTAATAGCAATATAAATTCCCAAAAGCATGAGCAAGGCATACGCTAGCATACTGTATTTACTATGCCTGTTATCCACCCTGTGATTTCTGAGAACCAATTAGCAGGATTTAACCAGGAAAACCAACCCTCATTGGAGCCCCAAAGTTGTGGTTTTTCCCTGAACTCATCTTTTAACTCTTGTAGTTGTTTCATGTGTGCAGCTTTTGGGTCACTAAAGCTGACTGAAAAGTAATTACAACATGTAGGGCCCAATATCTGACTATCAATATCTACCAAAACAATTTTTTTGTGGGGAGGGCGTGTCACTGTGGCGCAAAGCAGCTCAGGTGTTTAGGTACAAAAAAAATAAATGTCACCACATTTATATCAACAATATAGACAAAAAAAGACAATTATTGAACCTATATAACACACAGTGCGCTTGGAAGAAGAAAATCAATACATCCCTTATTAGGAGAAATGTAGAGGTGTTTTTCGTACTGTAGATCCTTCTTGTGACGTGGTGTATCTCGAACATATGTCCAAATATGAAAGAAAAATGACAATGGATGGTGCAATGTGTAGTATATTCTAATACAACAAAATTTAATAAATATATATGTAGACTTCTAGTGATTCTTCACGGGCGTACCCCACTCACACAAAGGATAGGAGAGATAAACACATCAAGGTATCTTTAACTGGTGGTATTCTTAAACCCCTCCGAATTTTTAGTCAGTGTCTTTCACTCTCTAGGTGCACCCCACTCTGGTGATATTTCCACAGAATGAACCGCTTACAGTAATTAGAAGGGCGTACCAGAACACTCACAGCAAGAAAAATGGGGGCAAGCACATCAAGGTTTCTTTTTCATGAGGCGACGTTCTCAATTCTTCCCCTCAAGATATATATTTTGGATGTGTACCCCAGTTTATAAAAAAAAGATCATAAACAGTGCAATGTGTAGTAGAATCTTAATAATCAGGAAGTAGATGCTGAAATATTTTTAAAGAAGCTGTATAGAAGCATATCCCACTCATACAAAGGAGAGGGGGAACTGTGCACATCAAGGTATCCTTAAACCAGAAGGTGCCCTGCTTCCTCTAAAATCCAGTTTTGTGCCTTTCGATCTCAGGAGTGCAAAACCCGTCTTGTGATTTTACCTTAATGTATAGCTTACACAATCAGTAAAGTGTACCCAGCACTCACAGCAAAAGCAAGAGGAGAAAGCACATCAAGGTATCTTTAAAAACAGGTATTCTATCCAGTATATGACGTACCCAAACTCACGGTTTGAAATATGTTGCTGCTCCCATAAAGGTATCTTTGTATGGCTTAAAGGAACCTCTTTTCAAAGGATAGCCAAAGCACTCCAAAACCGTGATAGCAATAAAAAAAACAGATTTATTGGATTAAAAATCCATCAAAAATGGATTCCATAAAGAAATATTATGGTATCAAGCATACAAGAACAAAGTTAAAAAGTTGGACCAGCATCTAACAAAAAGTATCTAAAACATTGCTATTACGGTTTTGGAGTGCTTTGTCTATATCAATATCTACAACCCTGGACTGTAGCAAGATAATCAAGAACCAATTGATGTTGTCTCAATACTTTTACATGAAACCTCAATGTCTCTGTATGAATGGATAACTCATCCAGTATTTGATCTGTAACATTATCAAATACTTTAGCCAAATCTTCTGCTTGGTATGCAACTTCAGTTGCAGATACAGATGGAGCCATGCTAGTCATGGCTCCGTCTGTGCCTAGGCACGCATAGGACTTGGCGTCTCCATCTCTGACTGGGAGTGCGTGCCTGGGATGTAGACATGCCCCATTCACTTGAATGGCGAGCGACTTCGTACACGCCCAGACAGAGATACTTTGAATGGGAGTGTCTCTGTGCACTCCGAGCATGACTAGGCAGACGGATCGCCTAATCATGCCAGAAGTGCTCATTTGCGATGGAGCCGCTTCAGATGAGTGTGGCTCCATCTGTATGGTTTATTTATAAAACCTAACCTGAAGATATTAAGTGGGTAGCTGAGGCTTTGACTGCTTCCCTTCTCTTCATCATGTGGGTGGGAAGTTTTTTTTTCTAAATCAAGTTGTTTTTTTGTTCACATACCTGGAGCTAGTCTAGCCACAGTGCAAACACCTGATCACCAAATGGTTAATATTTATCGGCTTTATGGCTGTATACAAAATACATCCCAGGTGGTAGCTTTGTCTGTCCTCCAGATGTAATGTGTTGGGCAAAAAAGTTCACCACCTGAGTCTCATTTCCCAAATGAGCATTATAATTGCAAATGTACTGTATGTTCTGTCAGAGATGGCACATTTGCACCCATTTAACAGCTTCTCCGACCCACTGTCTGCTTCTCGTGTCAATTTTCCATTTGTTAGCCTAAATATTACATTAGTTTTACCAATGCTATTCCACAAATCTCCCCACCATGCAGTAAGCTTTACCTTGGTACCATTTCAGTTTGTAACTGTATGACATTATCTTGGACTTGTAACCTCTGATCTTTCCACTGAGGTGGAGTCATCTACCACACAATTATCACATTAACAACACTTTAATTATATCCATCATTGGTCTGTGGTAACAACACCTGTTTGGTAGTGGCACTGATATACAGTGTATACATGGCTATAAACTCAGACAAGATATTGGCACTGCTATGTATGGGATGGTCTTAGAGCATATTGGGGTATGGATACATATCTAGGATTCAGTCTTATGCAAGAGCATAATTCATGTGCACCAAGTGATTGTCCCAATCATCTTGGAGATGTTCATGTAAGTCTCTTCTTGTCCTGTTGCTTTTCAGAGCTGTATTATTGGAACAAAGTAAGTCTGTTGTCACTGTGGTGACCCAGATGATCAGGATCACTCCTATCACCAGAGTAGCCGACACCGGGATGCATCTCCACAGGCATCTGTCTGGCCGGGATTCCAGTAGTTTTTACATAAATGGCATCTTAAGTGGTTCCTTGATTACAACAAGGAGGCAGAAACATATACAGGATTAGTATCACCCTCTACCAACACATAGCAGGTTCATCCTAAACCTGCAGCCACAATTTCCCCCTCTAATTTCTCCTTCTGCTGTGCAGAAGGCAGGATCCTCACCTTTGCACCAGGAGTGGAATAATCAATTTCCTGTTGTGTATGTATCTTTAAAAGCTTAAAAATCTAAGATGCTAAACGCTCCCCTTTGTCTATCTTGTAAGGTTTTTGAACTGTTATTGTCCATTGGTACTTTCCTTCCTCACCAGTGTATATACTATCTTCCAAGGTGCAATGTTCCCTCACCGTAAGACTGGGTAATATGTACATGACTTGCCCCTGCCCCATGTGAGTGATTTTGGTAGGTATTTCTACCACCACAGGAACTTCCTTAATGTCACACTCAATGGGAGCATGTACCACTAGATCATGTGTGCAGGTATGTG
Organism: Pseudophryne corroboree; assembly: GCF_028390025.1. NCBI lineage: Eukaryota > Metazoa > Chordata > Amphibia > Anura > Myobatrachidae > Pseudophryne > Pseudophryne corroboree. The sequence goes on from NC_086445.1 coordinate 774,161,452, forward strand.
TATATGGGGTCTTTACCATTATGATAACCATTAGAGATTGCCTAACACTATCTGGACTCAGCATTCTCTATATAGTGGTTGCTATCTCTAGATACCCTTGGTCTCTCTCTCGGACAGCAAATTTTCTGTTACTTCTTCTGTTGTGTCTCCAGACAGCATTATGTCATCAATGTAATGATATATGTCACACTTCAACTGCCCATTTGGCCACTACAGATCCCTGCACTTGAAGCTGGGACATATTGATGGAGAGTGTTTCCACCCTTGGGCAAAACTGTGAGAGCATATTGTTTTTCTTCCCCTTTAAAGGCAAATTGGTCTTGACTGTGGGGATCAATGTAGATTGTAAATAAGGCATTTTCTAGGTAAATCACTGCATGCCAGGTTTTGGATGTGTCTTGAAACTTCTGTACAATCATTACCATTTCTGGTACTGCCACTGCCATGGGCTTGGTAACATTATTCAGAGCTCAGTAATTGATGGTCATTCTCCAGCTCCCATCTGGTTTCTTCACAGTAACTACTGGTGGATTGAACGGGCTGGTAGCAGGGCTAAAGATGCCTGGATCCAAATATGTAGCTATAGTCTTTTATTTATTTCTGTCCATCTGGTATGTGGTACTGCTTTATGGTCACTGGAGTAACAGGGATTCAGATATACACAGGGTGCCACTTTGCATATCCCCTCACAATACACTTCACTGGTAAGAGGGCATGTCTTTATTGAACACCCAAAGACATAGGTATCTAAGGGAGTGTTTATGTACTGCCCCCTCAGTATGTCCATACCTATGATACTGTCAGGTAGATCAGACACTAATACATTTACATGGAACCAGGGGCCAAGCCCCAAGTGCATATTACAGTGACAGCATGTCAACCATATTTGATTACCACCCAGACCTTCCACAACTACCTAAATGGTGACCTTAGCTGGTGCTTGTGCTCTGCGGGATAGGGATACTTCAACCCCTGTATCAAGTATAACTGTATACCATTGTATTGTTTTAACCATCACATAATATTGTGCATTTCACATAAGGGCATCTGTCTCCAGCACTCCATGTGCATATTAAAGCCTGTGTGGATGTTTCTGCCTGTGTGTCTGTTTGCATCAGCATAGGGTGACTTCCTAGTGACAGGGCACTTGACTGTACTACTGCTGTTATTTCCTCATCCACATCATTCTTAGCTACAACAACTGACTGTCAAACAATCTTTTGCAAGTATGAAAGCTGCCGTCCAGTTGTATAGTGGATCACTGAAGCCATGATGGCTATGCTAGTATTAGATCTGCTGCCAATATACACCATTAATGCATTTGGTTTTAGAAAGTTAATTGAGGTCCCCTGTCCCTGCTGCCAATTTCCATCTTGGTTCCATTTACCTGAAAAGCAATTCCTTGCCTGTACAAGGACATTGACAAAAAACGACATCTTGGCCTAAATAATGCCATTGTATCCACTGTCCACTTAACAACAGATATGTGGACAAGAGATATTGGTCAAATGAAAGATTACATGACTGTGACAGCTCACTGGGTGGGTAGGCCATTTTAATCAGCAGCAGTATGTAATACAAAACTTTATTTCATTCACAAGCGGGCTGCTCTCTGTATCACTGGCTTCACTAAGAGGCATACCAGTGTGAACCTGTTAGAAAAGGGATGTCATAGCAAAATGGGTTACCCCACTAGGACTTTCCTCAGGATTTGTAGTTTATGATAATGCCAGTAATATTGTGATAGCATTACAACTGGGTGAATTTGAACACATCCCATTTGTGCACACAATCAACTTGGTGGTACATATTTTTTTAATGACAGGGGCTTGCAGGAGGTACTCTCTGTGGCCCAAAACATTCAGGACTTTTTTCATTCAGCAACAGCATGTAGGAGATTAAAGTGGCTACAAGACCAGTTCCATTTCCAAGCTGAATCATGAGGTAGTAGCTAGTTCCATTTGCCAACTGAAGCAAGAGGAAGTAGCAAGGTAGAATTCCACCCTTTAAATGCTTCAGAGAATGGACAAACAGCAGCAAGACAGCTAAGCATACATGACAAAGGGAGAGGAGTGGGAGTGTACCTAAGTCCAGTACAGTGGAGAATTCTTTCCATTTTATGCAAGGTACTGAAACAATTTGAAGCAGTAATCTATGAAGTCAGTTCCGACAGTGCCAGCTTGAGTCAGGTGATTCCCTTATTAGACTAATGGAAAAGCAGCTCAAGAAACTGAAGAGGAAACAAAATAAAGTTATTCTTCCAAGTATGTTAGACTTGTAGATTAAGGTCCTAATTCAGACCTGATTGCATTAGCAAATTTGTTAGCTAATGGGCAAAACAATGTGCACTGCAGGGGGGCAAGTGTAACATGTGCAGAGAGAGTTATATTTGTGTGGGGTGTGTTCAAACTGAAATCTAAATTGCAGTGTAAAAATACAGCAGCCAGTATTTACCCTATACAGAAACAATATAACCCACCCAAATCTAACTCTCTCTGCAAATGTATTATCTGTCACACCTGCAGTGCACATGGTATTGCCCATTAGCTAACAAATTTGCTGCTGCGATCAAGTCTGAATTAGGTCCCAAGTTCTTTATTTGCTTCAGCAGCACCAATGGGTTGTCAACATCTTGAAATAGGATAACTACATTTTGGTGACCATACTTGTTCCTAGTTTAAGTCATATGTTATGTCTTACTTTCCAACTGACACAGATCTTAAGACATGCAAAGAGGTCCTGGTGAGCAAGTTGGCAGCTCAAGAGGCACATAACATGATCACATATCCTACTTCAGTTTCTCCTGCAATTGCTGCTGCTAGGAGAAAAACTTAGGTTTCCCAAGAGCCCCACTGGTGATGACAAGGAATCAACTCAGCACACCAGAGTGACAGAACATTTTGACATCTGGTTAAGTTGACAAATAATTTTCCAACATTAGTGACACCTCTATCATGTGAGTAATCAGTGTAGAAGGCTACTTCCTCAATGTGGAAAAGCTGTTGTTCATAAAAATGAACTACAAATTCCATGAGGAAGACCTTTCCCACAAATTACTTCAAAGTACAGATACTTCTATAATAGTGGATTCCAGTGAGTATTAGTTAATATTATGTGATGATGTTAACACTGATGAGGGTGAAGATGAGAATGACCTCTTCAAATTGTAGAGAGGATTAACAATACTCTTAGCTGCTACAAGCCAATTTGAAGCTTGTTTTTGGGGGCCCAAACAAACTAACCACTTCAGCCACGAAAATAGCAGTACATGTAGCTGAAGTCCTTAGTTTGTTAAACTGTGCATATCCAAAATAAGTGAGGGTAGGAATTCCATACTGCACCACTTTTTTCTGTCACTGCTGTGTGGCATTGTTTCATAGATGTGCTATAAACTGCCATGTGTTTGTGTTGCGCATTTGCTTAGTAACCAGCCAGCTAACTGCAGCCTTTGGTCAGTATTGGTAAAAACAATATTATGGGCTGAAAATGACTGGAAATTAATGTTATTGAGGAATGGATAAAATGACTGGAAGTGAATAATACTGAAGGAACAAGAATAGGCCCAAAACCAAAACACAGGGTAGGCACACATCTGTAGTTGTTACAGTTCTTATGTAATACAACTACTGTATTTTGTCAAATAAACCCAATAATCCTATTGCACTCTGACATGGTAAGATGAAAGCTGAGACTTATTTCTAATTATTGCCTATTTGATTGCTTTTGTCACATTTTAGTAAGATCATAAGCTGACATTATACATGTTTTTGCTTTTTTAAAGCTGTATTCCAGTAATAACCACAAAGGGAACATGAATTCACATATCTTAGGTACTGAAATAGCCACATTTCACTAGTAATACTGGAGGTGAGCACAATTACATTTAAATCATGCCTGATGCCAGCCTAGTGCATGTGCAGTAACTGTTACACATCTAGATAAACCTTGAGATTAGGATGTATTTTATGTCTGTATTTATTTATGTTTTTGCTAAATGCTTCTGACTCCACATGAATCCCATAGCGCTAAATGCTATTAGAGAATATATTTTAAAAAGTTGAGAACAATGTATTAGTACTTTGCTAGTGTAGGCTTCCATTTTTCAATAATAAGTATTATGTCTTGAGACCATGGGGGTAATTCAGACCTGATCATAGCAGCAAATATGTTAGCAGTTGGGCAAAACCAAGAGCACTGTGGGGGAGGGGGGCAGATATAACATGTGCAGAGAGAGTTAGATTTGGGTGATTTGTGTTCAAACTGAAATCTAAATTGCAGTGTAAAAATAAAGCAGCCAGTATTTACACTGCACAAACACAAAAGAACCCACCCAAATCTAACTCTCTCTGCACACGTTATATCTACCACAACTGCAGTACACATGGGGGGTCATTCCGAGTTGATCATAGCTGTACTAAATTTAGCACATCTATGATCAGGTACTCAGATATGCGGGGGGACGCCCAGCACAGGGCTAGTCCGCCCCACATGTCAGTGCAGGGCCCCCTTCCCACAGAAATGCAAAAGCATCGCACAGCGGCGATGCTTTTGCATTTGAGGAGTAGCTCCCGGCCAGTGCAGCTCCTGTGGCTGGCTGGGAGAACATCTTTGCTGCCTCAATGGTCCGGCCACACCTGCGTTGGCCGGACCGCGCCCCCTTAACGGCGGCTTAACGCCACCATCCAGCCCTCTCCCGCCCAGCGACCGCATCTGCCTGTCAATTAAGCACAGGCGTTCACTAGGGTACAATGGCCTTCGGCCGTCCAGCATGTGCCGGCGCATGTGCAGATCCAAACCGTACGCTGCGCTGCGGAAAACTGCAGTGAGTGATCAGGTCAGAATGACCCACATGGTTTTGCCCAACTGCTAACAAATTTGCTACTACGATCAGGTCTGAATTACCCCACATGTACTAAGAGGTCAATCCAAATAGCTGCAAAGGATGCATTGTGCCATTTCAATGCCCGCAATGGCACCCAATCTCATCCCCTTTGGGGGCTGTTTCAGCCTGAATTCACTCAATTGCTCGGACCTCTATGGGGTGACAAACACTTTTGTGTGAATTCGGGCCACCGTAAAGTGCGGCCGCTGCCACGATGACTCGCACCCACAAGACAATTGGATTCACCCCTAAATGTGAAAACACTAGTGATAAATAAAATTTACTATTGATTTCTGCTCTGTTATGTCAGAATAGAGAAGCCTATTTAGAAAAAATAAAGAAAATGTAGCATTCTTGAATGCAACTACTGCACCTATGATCTTGGGTACTTTAATTCTCCCAATGTACTGTATATTCACATACTCACTGCTAAAAGTTTCACTGGGGATTCAAACATAATAACATACCAATATAATCTAGGTAGCGGGGAGCAAAGTAAACTCTGACGAAAACAGGTGCAAAATAAAAATAAAAAAAAAGGAAAAGAGTGATTTCCATACAAAAAAACCTATGTAATATGGTACATATACCGTATATACTGTATAATATAATAAAAATATAATTATATGTCTAGTTAAAATTTCAGTAAAAACTTATATGTACAATATAATCAGGAGATGTTAATTATCATAATCTTTGTTTTGCGGTATTAAATCACTTTGTCGGATTATGGGATTGAAACCAGAACAAAATAGATAACCTAACCCCTAAATGGAAATTAAGGGGTTCATACTGAGTTGTAAAAAAAAAAGGATTAAAAAAAGCATGTTATGCTTTATTTGCAGAGATGGCTGTATACACAATATGAAGCTCATCGATTGTAGCATATACTGTATGCCTGCTTTACTCCTGGAAAGAATAAAAGTATACTGTATGTGCATTTGCCCAACGAGATGTAGCTTTACAGTGGTACTAGTGAATGCCAAAACTTAAACACACAATTTATTGACATTTAGGGCCAAATTTTACAGATAGTGATTTTTGATATGTGCTAAAAATCACATCAATTCGCACTTTTAAAACATGATTTAGCATCAGAAATTACAAATATATAAGGTTCCAATTTTTAAAGGGGAAATGCTAATCCGGGCTGTCTTAACAGCAGTGTAGACCCCTGGGCACAGCAATGCACTGGGCCCCCTACCCATTCTCCAGCGGTAGGGGTGGGGAGTGCTCTCAGCGTAGCTTTGATGTCCCGCGGGCGGTAGGTGGTGTTATATCTTCTGCTCAGCATGTAGGAACTGGAACAGTCATTTCTGCTAATTACTCCTTTACTGCACAGATGGGGCTAAACTGTAGAAGTGGGCATTGGGCTGAATGAAGAAGCCCTGGTACATGACTTCCAGGGTGGTATGTGATGTTTAATACATTGGGTTGGGGTGGATAGTGGCGTGGGCTTAATATTTATCATTTTCCGGTGGGAGGGCAGCTTGCTTGACTGCAGATATCTCAAGTTTCTGAAAATATATTTCTTTGCTTTGAATGGGATAAAAAACTAAAGAGTTCCACCTTTCAGAATTTTCTGGGCACTTGGGGATCAGAGTTCAGGAGCCAAAGCAATTCACCAACAAAAATCTAAAACGGAATATTAGGCGTGTGGAGCTGGAGCAGGGACCAGTTGCTTGAAGACTGATATCTCTGGTTCTGGTCATAGTAGAGACAAGCTGCCAGTGTCCACCAAGAGGGAAGAGTCCAGCTTTTGGCTTATACCCTCAGAAATACTCTAAGTCAGACAAAACCTGAGTTATCAGGCTGGGAAGAGCAATTTACAGGCTTGGTTGGGGACCACTGCTTTCAAGTCAGTTATCTCCGGTTCCCCAGGGAAGATTTTCTCAAAACTCAGGTACCCCTGGAAAGAGGGGACCCCCAGCTATCAGCCTAGAGCCCTTTTACTACTGTTGCCCTTGGGCAAGAGCCCATTGAACCCATCCGAAAAGACGGCCCTGATGCTAATCACAATTGCAAATTTAATTAAAGAAAACATGAGATTTTTAGTATTAAAAACATGCGATTTTTAGACCATCCAGAATGTGAGTTTCATGATGGGTGAACTACACCATGAAAGAAAGTCACCCATTAGCACCCAGAAGTCCACAAAATTTTGCATCATACACCCTATATAAACCCTACAACATCCATTTTGTCCCCTGATAGGATGTAAGGCTTTTTGGAAGGAGACTAAGGGGGTAATTCTGAGTTAATCGCAGCACAAGTTTGTTAGCAATTGGGCAAAACCATGGCCCTCATTCCGAGTTGTTCGCTCGGTAAAAATCTTCGCATCGCAGCGATTTTCTGTTTAATGCGCATGCGCAATGTCCGCACTGCGACTGCGCCAAGTAAATTTGCTATGCACTTAGGAATTTTACTCACGGCATTTTCATCGTTCTGGCGATCGTAATGTGATTGACAGGAAATGGGTGTTACTGGGCGGAAACAGGCCGTTTTATGGGCGTGTGGGGAAAAACGCTACCGTTTCCGGAAAAAACGCAGGAGTGGCCGGAGGAACGGAGGAGTGTCTGGGCGAACGCTGGGTGTGTTTGTGACGTCAAACCAGGAACGACAAGCACTGAACTGATCGCAGATGCCGAGTAAGTCTGGAGCTACTCAGAAACTGATACGAGGTGTGTAATCGCAATATTGCGAATACATCGTTCGCAATTTTAAGATGCTAAGATTCACTCCCAGTAGGCGGCGGCTTAGCATGAGCAAATCTGCTAAAATCCGCTTGCGAGCGAACAACTCGGAATGACCTCCCATGTGCACTGCAGGGGGGCAGATATAACATGTGCAGAGAGAGTTAGATTTGGGTGGGTTATTTTGTTTCTGTGCAGGGTAAATACTGGCCGCTTTATTTTTACACTGCAATTTAGATTTCAGTTTGAACACACCCCACCCAAATCTAACTCTCTCTGCACATGTTATATCTGCCCCTCCTGCAGTGTACATGGGCCCTCATTCCGAGTTGTTCGCTCGCTAGCTGCTTTTAGCAGCATTGCATATGCTAGGCAGCCGCCCTCTGGGAGTGTAGCTTAGCAGAAGTGCAAACAAAAGGATCGCAGCGCTGCTACAAAAAAAGATTGTGTAGTTTCAGAGTAGTTCCAGACCTACTCCTAGCTTGCGATCACTTCAGACTATTTAGTTCCTGTTTTAACGTCACAAACACTCCCTGTGTTCGGCCAGCCATGCCTACGTTTTCCCAGCCACTCATGCATTTTTATCTGGCACGCCTGCGTTTTTTCACACACTCCCCGTAAACGGTCAGTTACCACCCAGAAACACCCACTTCATGTCAATCACTCTGCGGCCAGCAGTGCGACTGAAAAGCGTCGCTAGACATTGTGTAAAACTGCATCGGCTTTTGTGAAAGTACGACGCTCGTGCGCAGTGTGCACCATACGCATACGCAGAATTTCGGATTTTTAACCTGATCGTTGCGCTACGAACGAAAGCAGCTAGCGATCAACTCGGAATGAGGGCCATGGTTTTGCCCAACTGCTAACAAATTTGCTGCTGCGATCAACTCAGAATTAGGCCCTAAGCTGGTTATTTCTGTTACAGCATTGTGCAGCAAGGCAGCTAAAGCAGGCCATACAGTAGGTCGATTAAACATCCTCTGATCATACGTGCATATTATCCATTGTAATTGTTTGCACATTGTAAAATGTTTTATGCATGTATGATGTATCGTACGATTTTGAGTGGCATTTCCCTGGACTTTTTTTGTGAGGCACACATCATTTAACGATAGGTTGTTAGTAGGGATGAGCAGGTTCAGTTCTCAGAGAACCGATCCCCCCCCCTCCCCCGAACCTAGGGGCAATCTGAGCTACAGCCCAAATCACTCTGCCTGCCCCAGATCCCTAATCGAGGCAAAATCTCAGGATCACGCTATTGGATCCTGAGGTTTTGTCTCAGATGCCGATCTCCATTGTAACCTATGGAAGACCGCTAATTGGCTAAGAGAAACGTCTGTCACAGCTCTCAGTCAATCAGCCTGTCCCCATAGGCTACAATGGCCAATATGGATGCCCTCACAGTGCTAATAGCGCCGCCACCCACACTGTCATCACCGTTGCCCACACTGCCGACACCACCACCCACACTGCCAACACTCCCTCACTGCCAGCACTCCCATACTGCCCGCACTGCCAACACTGATGGCACCCCTGCACTGGGGACACTGGTAGCACTCTTGCACTGAGGATACCTCCAGCACTGCCGACACTGCCTACACTGCCAGCACCCCTGCACTGAGGACACTTCTGGCACTCCCACACTGCCGACACTGTCAGCATCCCTGCACTCCTGCACTGAGGACACCTCCAGCACTCCCGCATTGCCAACAATGCTGGCAACCCTGAACTGAAGACACTGCCAGAACTACTGCACTGAGAACACCTCTGGCACTCCCGCATTGCAGACACTTCCGGCACCCCTGCACTAAGGACACTGCTGGCACTCCTGCACAGAGGACACCTCTGGCACTCCAGCAATTGCTGACACTGCAGGCATCCCTGCACTGCTGACACTGCTGGCACCACCGCACTAAGGACACCACTAGCACTCTTACACTGCTGACACTGCCGGCATCACTGCACTGAGGACACCGCTGGTACCCTTACACTGCTGACACTGCTGGTATAACCACACTGAGGACACTGTTGGCACCCCTACACTACTGACACTGCCATCAACACAGCATTGAGGACACCGCTGGCACCTTTGCACTGCCGACACTGACGGCACCACCACACTGAGGGCACTGCTGACAGCCCTCGCGCTGCCGAAACTGACAGTAAAGCCTCACTGAGGACACTGCTGTCACCCTTGCACTGCTGACACTACCAGCATTACCGCACTGAGGACATTGCTGGCACCCTTGCAATGCTGACACTGTCTGCACCACTGCATTGAGGACACCACTGGCACCCATGCACTACTGACACTGCCGGCACCACAGCATTGAGGACACCGCTGGCACGCTGCACTACTGACACTGCTGGCGCCACCTCACTGAGGACACCGATTAAACCCCTGCACTGCCGACACTACCACTCTAAGGACACCACTGGCACCCGTGCACTGCTGACACTGCAAGTACCACAGCATTGAGGATGCTGCTGGCACCCTTGCACTGCTGACACTGCCATCACATCCGCACTGAGGACACCACTGGCACCATTGCACTGCTGACACTGCTGTCACCCTTGCACTGCTGACACTACCAGCACCACCGCACTGAGGACATTGCTGGCACCCTTGCAATGCTGACACTGTCTGCACCACTGCACTGAGGACACTGCCGGCACTACAGCATTGAGGACATCGCTGGCACTCTGCACTACCGACACTTCTGGCACCACCTCATTGAGGACACCACTGGCACCCTTGCACTGCTGACACTGCTGGCACCACCTCACAGAGGACACCGATGACACCACTGCACTGCTGACACTACCACTCTAAGGACACCACTGGCACCCTTGCACTGCCCATGGCGCAATAAAGGGAACATGTACAAATGGGATAACCTTGATACACAATGCTGAGGGTCCAATAGCAGCATAAATCAATCACAGACAATCCTGGTTTATCCTTCCTTAGATGAACACAGCTCCAATCCAAATGAACTTTCACCTAAGAGAAAAAAGATTTTAGTGCAACACTGTTGGGAAATCAGATCCTCACTTTATTTTTTTTAACAATTTAACAATTTTTTTTATTGAGACATCATGGATTGTTCATACAAAAATATTTAGATCATATTGACATTTGCAAAGGAAGGGATCATATTTGAACAGTGGTGGTCATTCCGAGTTGTTCGCTCGTTAGCTACTTTTAGCAGCAATGCAAACGCAAAGCCGCCGCCCTCTGGGAGTGTATCTTAGCATAGCAGAATTGCTATCGAAAAAGATGAGCAATTCTGCTATTAAGTATTTCCTTGCCGTTTCTGAGTAGCTCCAGACCTACTCCTAGATTGCGATCACCTCAGTCCGTTTAGTTCCTGGTTTGACGTCACAAACACACCCAGCGTCCGGCCAGCCACTCCCCCGTTTCTCCAGCCACTCCTGCGTTTTCTGCTTGCACGCCTGCGTTTTTTAGCACACTCCTGGAAAACGCGCAGTTACCACCCAGAAACACCCACTTCCTGTCAATCATTCTCCGATCAATAGAGCGACTGAAAAGCTTAGTTCGCCCGTGAGTAAAATAGCATAGTTTTGTGTAAAATTACTTAGCGCGTGCGCCCTGCGGTGAATACGCATGTGCAGAACTGCCGGATTTTAGCCTATTAGCAATTCTGCTAAAATTAGCAGCGAGCGAACAACTCGGAATGACCACCAGTGTATGGTAAATTTTCATATTATCATAATAAAAATACAATAAGTAATACACAGTATATGACAATTTTGTACATTTGTCCGTGTATTGTTGATTTAAACTAAAGCCTTGAAGGGAGCCGCTAATAATCCCAGGCCTCAAACCAAAGATATAGGTGGATCTTGTGCGGCCAACCTAGTTAAGTACTACGTGGTGTTCCTTAGACTATGATAAATTTGCAGTCGTGTGGTAAGGAGGAAACTGGAAATATATGAATCCCATAAAGTGAAAAAAATGACCCACTTGTGTACCCTTAACCACAATTGCCTCCACCCAGTCAATCCGGAATAGGTGGTATAATTTAGTCAGAAATAGAGGTATCTGTGGATGCGTGTTATCTATCCAACCTTGAAGTATCGTCTTTTTCCCTGCTGCACTAAGGGCTATCAACAGTTTTTTACAATCTGATAGCATCCGAAGATTAGGATCAATAATGCCTAAAATTGCCCATTCGGGGGTAAATGGCACAAAATTTATTAGTTTGGCTTCAGCATATCGTATCATGCAGGGGTGGGGAACCTGCTGCCCGCCACCTGTTGTTGAACTACACATCTCAGCATGCCCTGCAACAGTTTTAGCATGGCCAAATAGCAAAACTGTAGCAGGGCATGCTGGCATGTGTAGTTCAACAACAGCTGGAGGGCCAAAGGTTCCCCATCCCTGGTCTAATGAGATGCCAAAAGTACTGTACTATGGGACATGCCCACAAGCAATGATAGGTATTTGTCTCACTCTGATGGCATTTTGGGCATGAATGTATTTCCGATGTTCCCATTTGGAAACACCGCAATGGGGATAAATAAGTATTGTGATACACATTTAAAAATAATTCGGTGTACATACTTACCGGCATAACCTTTCGGGAGTATAATAAGGCTTTCTCTAATATGGGTATAGTTAGTCTAGGAAAATGAGTCTGCCATTTGGACATGCCGCCTGTTATAGTAGCATGATCTAATATTGTTCTTAGAAATGTGTAATGTATAGATATGGGTTTATGATTAGGTATGAGGTATAATAAGAGGCTGTCCAGTGAATTATTCCAATCTCCTTCCGTAAGATGTGTGTGGACATGTCTGACATAAAATTGTGTTTGCAAAAATGGCAAGGTATATGAATTAACCATGGCATATTTTGCAGAAGCCTCAGAAAAGGTTAGCATGCGGTGGTCACCTACGGAGACAAATGATCGAATTGAAGTTATTCCTGCCAACCTCCACATGGCAAAGTGGTGAGCAGCCATGCCGTCCAAAAAATCAGGGTTTTGGATTAAGGGTAAATGTAAGAAATGATATTGGTTCAGTTTCGCATTGTGGCGCAAAATGTGCCATATATACTGGTTGGACCACAAGAGTGGGTTTAGTTTAATATGGTCTGGAATTTCCTGGTATGATTGAGCAGCTTCCAAATTGTTTGTCTGCTTGTGTGCAAGAGGAATTGAATGGGAGCAGCATTTGGAAGGCATGCTGTTCCTTGTAGTGCCAATGGGAGATGCTGGGGGTGGCTCCCGGGTAAGTTTGCTCTCTGTCTGGAAGTGTTTTAGTAATAGCCTTTATCATGAGGCCTACTGTGACAAATTACATGGCCCTATGTGGGCACTGCTTTCAAGTAGTGTTAGGACTGCTGTATCAGAGAAGCCGTGAAGTGGCCAGCAGCTAAACATGTGTTTGCAAACATTTGTGACAAATTCTCTGAATTTTATTACCAGATAGGTTCAGGGATGGTTTCAGGTAATTTTCAGTGTGCGGAAGGTAATTTAGGTGTGGGGATTTGCACCACCCTTCCTCTTTGTCTGTTGTTTGTCTGTGACCCCTCCCCTTCCAGCACCTGATATATAATTACCTCCAGGTATGATTGAGCAGCTTCCAAATTGTTTGTCTGCTTGTGTGCAAGAGGCATTGAATGGGAGCAGCATTTGGAAGGCATGCTGTTCCTTGTAGTGCCAATGGGAGATGCTGGGGATGGCTCCCGGGTAAGTTAGCTCTCTGTCTGGAAGTGTTTTAGTAATAGCCTTTATCATGAGGCCTACTGTGACAAATTACATGGCCCTATGTGGGCACTGCTTTCAAGTAGTGTTAGGACTGCTGTATCAGAGAAGCCGTGAATTGGCCAGCAGCTAAACATGTGTTTGCAAACATTTGTGACAAATTCTCTGAATTTTATTACCAGATAGGTTCAGGGATGGTTTCAGGTAATTTTTAGTGTGCGGAAGGGAATTTAGGGGTGGAGATTTGCACCACCCTTCCACTTTGTCTGTTGTTTGTCTGTGACCCCTCCCCTTCCAGCACCTGATATATAATTACCTCCAGGTATGATTGAGCAGCTTCCAAATTGTTTGTCTGCTTGTGTGCAAGAGGCATTGAATGGGAGCAGCATTTGGAAGGCATGCTGTTCCTTGTAGTGCCAATAGGAGATGCTGGGGGTGGCTCCTGGGTAAGTTAGCTCTCTGTCTGGAAGTGTTTTAGTAATAGCCTTTATCATGAGGCCTACTGTGACAAATTACATGGCCCTATGTGGGCACTGCTTTCAAGTAGAGTTAGGACTGCTGTATCAGAGAAGCCGTGAAGTGGCCAGCAGCTAAACATGTGTTTGCAAACATTTGTGACAAATTCTCTGAATTTTATTACCAGATAGGTTCAGGGATGGTTTCAGGTAATTTTCAGTGTGCGGAAGGTAATTTAGGTGTGGGGATTTGCACCACCCTTCCTCTTTGTCTGTTGTTTGTCTGTGACCCCTCCCCTTCCAGCACCTGATATATAATTACCTCCAGGTATGATTGAGCAGCTTCCAAATTGTTTGTCTGCTTGTGTGCAAGAGGCATTGAATGGGAGCAGCATTTGGAAGGCATGATGTTCCTTGTAGTGCCAATGGGAGATGCTGGGGGTGGCTCCAGGGTAAGTTAGCTCTCTGTCTGGAAGTGTTTTAGTAATAGCCTTTATCATGAGGCCTACTGTGACAAATTACATGGCCCTATGTGGGCACTGCTTTCAAGTAGTGTTAGGACTGCTGTATCAGAGAAGCCGTGAAGTGGCCAGCAGCTAAACATGTGTTTGCAAACATTTGTGACAAATTCTCTGAATTTTATTACCAGATAGGTTCAGGGATGGTTTCAGGTAACTTTTAGTGTGCGTAAGGGAATTTAGGGGTGGGGATTTGCACCACCCTTCCACTTTGTCTGTTGTTTGTCTGTGACCCCTCCCCTTCCAGCACCTGATATATAATTACCTCCAGGTATGATTGAGCAGCTTCCAAATTGTTTGTCTGCTTGTGTGCAAGAGGCATTGAATGGGAGCAGCATTTGGAAGGCATGATGTTCCTTGTAGTGCCAATAGGAGATGCTGGGGGTGGCTCCCGGGTAAGTTAGCTTTCTGTCTGGAAGTGTTTTAGTAATAGCCTTTATCATGAGGCCTACTGTGACAAATTACATGGCCCTATGTGGGCACTGCTTTCAAGTAGTGTTAGGACTGCTGTATCAGAGAAGCCGTGAAGTGGCCAGCAGCTAAACATGTGTTTGCAAACATTTGTGACAAATTCTCTGAATTTTATTACCAGATAGGTTCAGGGATGGTTTCAGGTAATTTTCAGTGTGCGGAAGGGAATTTAGGGGTGGGGATTTGCACCACCCTTCCTCTTTGTCTGTTGTTTGTCTGTGACCCCTCCCCTTCCAGCACCTGATATATAATTACCTCCAGGTATGATTGAGCAGCTTCCAAATTGTTTGTCTGCTTGTGTGCAAGAGGCATTGAATGGGAGCAGCATTTGGAAGGCATGCTGTTCCTTGTAGTGCCAATGGGAGATGCTGGGGGTGGCTCCCGGGTAAGTTAGCTCTCTGTCTGGAAGTGTTTTAGTAATAGCCTTTATCATGAGGCCTACTGTGACAAATTACATGGCCCTATGTGGGTACTGCTTTCAAGTAGTGTTAGGACTGCTGTATCAGAGAAGCCGTGAAGTGGCCAGCAGCTAAACATGTGTTTGCAAACATTGTGACAAATTCTCTGAATTTTATTACCAGATAGGTTCAGGGATGGTTTCAGGTAATTTTCAGTGTGCGGAAAGGAATTTAGGGGTGGGGATTTGCACCACCCTTCCTCTTTGTCTGTTGTTTGTCTGTGACCCCTCCCCTTCCAACACCTGGTATATAATTACCTCCAGGTATGATTGAGCAGCTTCCAAATTGTTTGTCTGCTTGTGTGCAAGAGGCATTGAATGGGAGCAGCATTTGGAAGGTATGCTGTTCCTTGTAGTGCCAATGGGAGATGCTGGGGGTGGCTCCCGGGTAAGTTAGCTCTCTGTCTGGAAGTGTTTTAGTAATAGCCTTTATCATGAGGCCTACTGTGACAAATTACATGGCCCTATGTGGGCACTGCTTTCAAGTAGTGTTAGGACTGCTGTATCAGAGAAGCCGTGAAGTGGCCAGCAGCTAAACATGTGTTTGCAAACATTTGTGACAAATTCTCTGAATTTTTTTACCAGATAGGTTCAGGGATGGTTTCAGGTAATTTTCAGTGTGCGGAAGGGAATTTAGGGGTAGAGATTTGCACCAACCTTCCTCTCTGCCCATGTTGGTGGAGGAAACATGTTAAATTAGTGTCTGGTAGAAAATTTTGTTCCAGAGGTGTATTCGTATAAATCGAGCTCTTTTGTAGCCAGTCCCTTAAATGCCTCAATAATGCTGCGTGGTTATAAACTACAACATCAGGGAAATTGATTCCTTCATTAGATTTGGGCTGAGCAAGCTTACCCAAAGCTATACGGGCACGACCCCCCTTCCAAATAAAATTTCTGATGAGTTTATTAATTGATTGTGTATCTGCTTTCGTCAATAAAACAGGGAGCGTTTGTAGTTGGTATAGTAGGCGTGGAACAGCTACCATTTTAAGTAGGTTAGCCCTACCTAAGTAGGATAGTGGTAAATGATCCCATCCCCTAACATCTTCGGTTAGGGTATGTATGGCTTTGCTCACACTAAGCCTATACAATTCCGATATATTTCGTGGCAGCATAATTACTAGATACGAAATATGTGTTGATACCCAGTGCAGCGGAAGGTGTGCAGTCCAGTGCAGACAGGTAGTAGTGCCATATAGCAGCAGCGCTTTAGATTTGTCCATGTTAATGCTAAAGCCTGAAATACAGACAAATAATTGTATCTTTTCTAAAATATATTGAAGAGAGTGTTCAGGGTTGGATATATAAAGAAGTATATCTTCGGCAAAGGCCGATAATTTAATTTCTTGTCTGCCCACTTTTATTCCCTGAAAGGCCGACCAGTCTTGTAGTGTCCGAAGCAGTGGATCGAGAGCTAGATTAAATAATAGGGGTGATATGGGGCAACCCTTATGGATGGAAACGCTGACCTTTGATCCCATTTATTAAAAGAGAGGCAGATGGTTCATAATAGATATAATGTAAATAGTTGATGAATTCAGTGTCAAAACCTCTCTTTTCTAACACTGTAAACAAATGTGGCCACAGGACCATGTCAAAGGCCTAATTAGCATCAAGGCTTAAGAGCATGTTCGAATCCGTACATGTAGTTTGAGATGCTGCCACTGCAGCCAACGCCGTACGAATTGCCTTGACTGCATGCCGGCCATTCACGAATCTCATTTGTGTCGTGGTGAGGAGATCTGGGAGTATAGATTGAAGCCGTGTCGCCATAATTTCGGCTAGTAATTTATAGTCGACATTCAGTAGACTGATAGGTCTATAAGAGGAAAGAAGGTTTGTGTCTCTACCTGGTTTAGGTTATAGAGTAATAAATGCTTCATTAAAAAAGGGAGATGGACAAATTATTTCGTGTATGGCCTGAAACAACTTAAACAAAGTAAGAACAATATGTGTTTGTAGTATGCGATAATAGTCTCCTGATAGGCCATCCAGACCTGGAGATTTACCATGAGGTAATTTAGAAATAGAGTAGTCAATTTCCTCCTCTGTGATCCTGCCTGCAAGGGCCTCCCTCTGGTTTGGAGTCAGTGGGGGTAGTACATTCTCCGTGAGCAATTGTGCTTGTATATCGGTATTCACCTGTGAAGAACTAAATAAGGACTGAAAATAGTTATGAAATTGCATTGCTATTTCCTGAGATTTGGTAACAATATGGCCTGATACGTGGTGCTTCAGTGCAGTAATGGTATGTCATTTTTTGGGAGGACAGGAAATGACCGCTAGTAACCTACCTGCTTTATTACGCCATTTATAAAATGTATTCTTGGTGTAATCTAAGGAGTGTTTAACCCGAGTTGCTAAGTAAGTTTCAAGCAACTGTCGCGCTTGTTTATAAGCAGTGAGAGTGGACATCTGTAGGGGTGGAATTATAGGTTTGGAAAGCTGTTGACATTGCTGTTTTTAATGCAGTATATTCCATTCTAGCTTCCCTTTTTTTCTGAGTGACATAGCTGATTATATGACCCCTCATCACTGCCTTAGAGGCATTCCAAAAGATGTCGGGTCGATCCCAGTATTCTATGTTTTAATCAACATAATTAGTCCAGTGATATGTAAGATATGACCTAAAATCCTCTGAGCCAGCCAGATACTGTGGGAAACGTCATATGCGATCCGTTGAGTGCATGTGAGAGTGGGTAATAGCCAATGAAACTGGGGGATGGTCAGAAATGATGATATCATGTATATCCACTTGACCAATACTAGATATCAAATCATCGCCAACCAAAAATTTGTCGATACGGGACAGTGTCCCATGGGCCAGTCATAAGTGGGTATATGTTCTGTCACTAGGATGCAGCAATCTCCATGGTTCATAGAGGTCTAAAGAATCTCGAAAAGCTAGTAAGAATTTACTTTGAAAGTCAGTAGTTCTCAGTGTGATCGGTGACCTATCAACTGCGGGATCATCCACCATGTTATAATCCCTCCCACTATCAGGGGAAAGTTTGTTCTACTTTGAAGAGTGTGACCGTGGTCCTGGATAAATATATGTGTATTAATTTTCGGGGCATATAAATTGACTAAAGTAAATCTAGTATGGAAGAGTTCGATATCTAAGATTATATACCTGCCTTCAGGATCAATAGTCTCTGCTAAAATAGTTACTGGAAGGTCTTTTCGTAAAAGTATGGCTACCCCTCTAGCTTTTAATTTATTTTCCTCGCCCGTCATCCAGTGTATTTCCTGTAGGAAATTCACATCATGATGGAAACATTTGAGGTGTGTAGCTACACGTCGTCATTTGACTGGGGAGTTTAGACCACCAATATTCCAGGAAATAAGTTGTAGGGGCTGTGGGGGCAAAATATCAGATGAAGAGGGAGTTGAGAACGGCATGGCTACTTAAACCCCAAAGGGGTGGCAGATTGTCTGATAGTCAACCAACAAAATTGAATAAAAATTGCCAGCTTCCCTCCAATCCCAAGGCTTCAGCTCCGAAAAAAAATCTTAAAGTGTAAACAATACTGTGACAAAGGATACAAGGTAAAACAATACTGTGTTAAACATTAGCGAAGATCCACAATGACTCATAATTCCATTTTCTAAAATTTTCCTATCAACCAGAACCACGGTGAGCACCAACTAGGCCTAGTGGTGCGCACACTGAACACTATTACAGGCAACTATAGAATTTATTAAGGAGGGATGCTGTACCCAAAAAACAACACTTAACCACCCGAGGTGAGAATTTAAGAGTTATCTAAACCATGTCATTCAATCAAACAATATTGTATCTATTGGGTGACCGTGGCGGTGTCCTATGTGTCATTAATTGTGATTTCGCTTCCTCGGGGTCTGTAAAAAGACTTGGTCCAAGACCCGCAGTTTAGCTGGATATAGTAAGGCAAATTGAATGTTTTTATTATGCAAATAAGAACAAACTTCAGAGAACTCTTTTCTCTTTTGAGCCACAGCAACTGAAAAATCCTGAAATATTAAGATTTTGTGACCCTTAACTAATAAGTCCCTGATTTTACGGTATGTAATCAGAATTTGTTCCTTAGCCCTATAATCTAAGTATCGGGCAATGACTGAGCGAGAGCGCCTTTGTGCCCCTTCTCGCATTGCCCCCAATCTATGAGCTCTTTTAATATGCGGGACATCAATATCATTTAAGATCCCCAACGACGTGGGGAGGACCATGCTGAGGAAAGAGGTAAGGGCTGGTCTTGTCAAGGTCTCTGGTACACCTACAAATCTATGGTTGTTTCTGCGGAACATATTTTCCAGGTCATCTAATTTTTCTTGTAATTGCTGTATGAATTTCCCCTGGGTGGTCACCTCCTCTTGACAAGAGTGGACATGGTCTTCAGTATCACTCACTCTTGATTCTAGTGTTGAGATGTGTGTCGCATGCAAATCTATACGAGCCAGCCCCACATCTAAGTGGATCTGAAGATCATCAAATCGTTTGTCTAACAGAGGCATAAGGAAATCTGAAATTTTCTTTAGCTGTCAATGGAGGAGTTTTACCACTAGATAAGTCTGATGATTAGAGGACTAGCAGGAGAGGATGGGCCCAACTTTGGAGGTGCCTCTTTCCCTTTCCACGCATTATTGGAGGTGCTTGATTGTTTTGGAGGCATATTTTTGTCAAGGTATTTGTCCATACCCTAAGGGATATGGTATAGAATAATCGTTACCCCCCAAATCGAGTGATCAACAGTCACCAATGGTAGTAGTGAAAGAGTTAATGATACTCTGGCTGTGATATTAAACTAGAGTTATTAGGACATAGTCCTTTTGTGCAGCATCCCTACAAAAACAGACAACCATAAAACATCAACATTACATTGAGGTTACAAAAAGTTTTGCTGGGCAGTGCAATATAGCTAGATCATCACTTTAATAATTGATTGCACTCACAATTAAGTGTTTGGAAAATCACATATCATAAATTTCATTCATAGGAATCCTTTTCTGTATGTCTCCTTATAGAAACCTCAGAAAGAGGAATATTTAGTGCAACACCGTTGGACCAATAAAACACTGTTAATTTCTAGTTACACTCACATAAAAACAATAAAAAACACATTGAAATCATATGGGGGAAATCTGGTTCTCACTGGACCGGAATGGACGTCCATCAATCCATATTATTACTGGTCCTTCCTGATCATCCAGAGTTGATAAAAGAGTCCCAGTTATTCCTCAGAGTCACAACTAGCCACATGCTTAATGCATTTCTGACCTATATTCTAGTGGTCCTTCTTCAGAAGCATGGTTGGTAATGTACAAATCCGTGTATCTATACTAAAACATACTCAATTAAGAAAGGCTCCTTCCGTTTCCGGTGTTCCTGGGTGCCAAAACTTGACCGGACGGTAACATAAAATGTTACTTTCTTGTGTTCCCCGCATCAGGAAGAAGCGAAAGTCACATGTTGCGTTGCAATACATTCCATAGGGCAGAAGTCCCGGTGATCATGACATACGAGCTTCACAGGGGACTTGTTTTATCACCATGGATATGGACAACGCTTCTTAAAACAGTAATCTCCAGACTATTAAACAGGCATTAACCAGCATCACAGGGAATGGAGAGCCTCAAAAGATAAAAACAAAGAAATACATTAGAAAAATGGATATGCATTATAAATTCATAAATATATATCTTAAAAAGGATAAGACCTTAAGAGGGATGTGCAAAAACTAACCAATTCACAGGAAGTCTTTCAGCTCAGAGTCCCCATTAAGACCTCGGAGCACCAGTGTTTTTAACTGAAAAATCCATCGCATCTCAGCCTTAGAGAGTCTTGCTTCCAAAACCCTCGATCTCCAAGTGGATTTTACTTGCTGGATGCCCCAAAAGGACTTAATGTGGCATTCCTTTGAGCCGTGTTTCTCCTTAAAGTGAGAGGAAAAGGTGTGGGAATCTAAACCCTTTTCAACATTATAGACATGCTCAGCTAGTCGAGTCTTCAGACTCCTGGTAATTTTTCCTATATTGACCAAATCACAAGTACATTGTATTGCATAAACAACGGTCTTTGAACAACAGGTGATAAAGTATCTTATAGGATAAACTTTACCATTCATTGAGAATTCTTTCCTCTTTGAAGGGTTAATCCTCGTTGTCTTACACATAAGACAAAGTCCACATCAATGGAAGTCCTGAATTCTCAAACTAGTCCATTTATCATCCTCAATACAACTACGAACTAGTTTATTTTTTAAATTCAGGGCTCTCCTATAGATAAAAGATGTTCTCTCTGGGAGTACTTTACCGATCACAGGATCTTTTAACAATAGGGGCCAATTCTTCCTAATACAGCTCTCAATATCCCTATAATTGGAGTTATACCTGCTGATAAATGCCCAATTAGATCTATCATTTTTATTGCTTGAGTGATCAGTTTTAGCTTGAAGCAATTCTGTTCTCTCTTATCAGCAGGTATAGAAATTGGAATGAAATTTATGATATGTGATTTTCCCAACACTTAAATGTGAGTGGAATGAATTAATAAAGTGAGGATCTGATTTCCCAAAAGTGCTGCACTAAAATCTTTTTTTTCTGAGGTGAAAGATCATTTGGATTGGAGCTGTGTTCCTCTAAGGAAGGACCGATACTGCTGGCACCACAGCATTAAGGACACTGAGGGCACCCTGCACTGCCGACACTGCTGGCACCACATCACTGAGTAAATTTATGACACCCCTGCATGCCGACACTACCACTCTAAGGACACTGCTGGCACCCCTGCACTACCGACACTGCTGGCACCATAGCATTGAGGACACTGCTGGCACCCTGCACTGCCGATACTGGTGACACCACCTCACTGAGGACACCAATGACACCCCTGCACTGCTGACACTACTGCTCTAAGGACATCACTGGCATCCTTGCACTACTGACACTGTCTGCACCACAGCACTGAGGACACCAATGGCACCCTTGCACTACAGACACTGTCGGCACCACAGCATTGAGGACACTGCTGGCACATGACACTGCCGACACTGCCAGCACCACTGCACTGAGGACACCACTGACACCTCTGTACTGCTGACACTGCTGGCACCACTGTACTGAGGACACAGCTTTCACTCTTGCACTGCTGACACAACCGCTCTAAGGACAATGCTTGCACCCTCTGCCCTGTTAATACTACTGCACCACCACACTGAAGACACCACTGACAACCCTGCACTGAGGACCCTCTGTCACAGAAAGTGCACTATTGGTGTATCTAACCTGCACTGTATCCAACCTGTACTGTAACCCATGCTATATCTGACCCACACTGTATCCGACCCACAGGCATGTTTCCGGCCACATCCGATCCCCCTGCATGTTAGTGTAAATGGTTGGTGTTGTGCCATTTTTCAAACAACTACAATCCATGCTGAATCGGCCCATTGAGCCATGTAGTATGAGTCAATGTGTACCAAAAGTCTGAAATGATGTATTTGGTTAAAGCGGCAAACACACTGATCTTTAACCAACAGAGTACTCTTACCACTTGTCTGGCATGGTCGCATCAGATGCGACCATGCCTGCAAGTGCTCTATCTGACCTGGTCGCACAGGATGCGACCAGTCAGATAGATAGTGTTTGCTGTGGCAGGGAAGGGAATCTTCCCTCCGCTGCTGCTGTCAGAGGGAGCGGAAGGTTCCTCTGCCTCCCTGCACTCTCCCCCTGTGTCTGCCATGCTGCCGATCACTGCTGATCGGTCAACACGGCAGGATCATCCCCCTCCAGTGGCTGCAGACAGTGGCAGCCGCTGGGGAGAGTAAATGAACCCTCCCAAGCTGCCCCCAGAACCCCCTGTATACCTGCAGGCTGTCCTGACTTTCAAATTGAAAGCCGCGATAGTCACAATGTTTCTGATGTTCCGATGGTCACGATGTTCCCGATTGATGTTTCGATGTTTGTAAAAAGGATATTTAAAAAAAAAAAATCCCTTTTTTTAACTAAAATCATTTGGGATAGGGTTAAAGTCATGTTCTTCACTTAATTTCCTCATAACCCCCCCCCCCCCCCCCCGACAATTTCAGAGTGGTTTTAAGCTAAATAAATCATCAGTTAAGTGGTTAAATAAATCCTACATCATTTTATTCCCTAAACATGTGAGTCTTGTGCATTAAAAATTACCTTCTTATGTATTCTGGACTGCAACCAACTAAGCACAAGCATGGTTATGAATAGAAGGAGAGTGTTAGCATTGTAAAATGTATATGGCCACTCTATAAATAATGTGTTAAGTCTACTACTTACCTTTTTTGTGTAATTCCAGGTCCATCACGTCAGCTTACATGGAGCCATTTGTCATTGGAGGACAACCCAGAACTTCATCTTGAGCCAGTCAATCCAATAGAACCTGAGGATGATAACACACATCTAGTAATGCAGTACACACCTCCGTATCTGAGAGGGAATCCAGGTCCACCCTTGCATGGTACGTATGTGGAGCACAAAGCCTCATTGGGACCTGGATCTGGTGCTGGTCTTGCACCCTACTCCTGTGCAGTGCCTCCAGACATGCCAAGCCACACACAGATTGCTCCAAGCCTAACTGCAAAAACGCAATTGCAAACACGCTCACAGGTGACATTGAAGAAGGTGGGATATATATATATATAGGGGTATTGATGATTATGGGATTCTCCTGTGTTAATTTGGGTCATATGTGTTATTTTCATGATTTGTATGAGAAAATTCACCTCTCTGAACCTGGTCTTTTTTCTGTGATTTTTTTGTAAGGTTTGGAATGCGATTTGAAAAAAAACACCCTAATACTGTTGCAATTTCTATGGTTTTGAATCGGAAAACATCTGGATTCGATGAACCATTGCGATTTTGGTAGAGGTAGAAAACATGTGAATTGGTACTTCGCCGCACCCTATTATATTTGCAATTTGTGAAAAATGTGTGAATTTATGCAAAACATTGCAAGTTCTCAAAAAAAGCAACCTATTACATCTGTCTCATAGAGCCTGATTCTGGTTTGGATACAATGCCAATGTCAGATGCACAGTAGTTGATAGATTTTTCCTTTGGCTCATGTGTCGGTCTTAATTGATCGTGCAAGTGTCCAGAGCTTATGGACACAGATTTGCAGTTGCGATTGTATTGTATGTGGTTAAAAGTAATACTGTAGGGTGCGAGTAGCTGGAGGTGTAGGAGTTTGTGCAATAATGCCTCGTTTTTCTTTGTAAATGAATGGTGCTTTAAAAATATGGCTTCTCCCACCCATGCTCTCTGAAATGTCTTGAAAATGCATTGCATGTATAGTACTTGGGTGGAGACTGGCAAGTGACTGGGAGGTGGCTATGCAGACATCCAAAGATGATCAGCCTTATGGGTGTTTTAAGGTAGTATGGTTGGTGTGTTACTGAAGTGGTTGCAAACTCAGACGCATAATTATTCACATTGGTGGCCATACTCTGATGGACAATCTCCACATATAGTAGAAGGAGGCTGGGGCTATTTTTGATTGTGCAACTAATAATTGCACCAAGAGGTATTTGAGCAACTAAAGTCATTCAAACTGGATGACTCTTTCCTTGCACATGTAGACACATGGCTGTGCACTAAGGAAGGGCTTGTAGCTGTATTTGCATAAAGTCGCAGATGCACACATGACCACTGCAGCATGCAACTCAGAATCAAGTCCATAATACATATCTGGACAGTGTTAATAATAGGTAATTAAGTTACAAATACCATACAAGAGTATATTCAAGCAAGACAAACAAAAAAAGTATTTACAGTATTAAGTTGAAATCAGTATACACATCCATTATCCTCTCCTTGGAAAGATGTAAGGGATGCAGTCCCCATGTTGTCTTTAAAATATCGATAGTCATAATGTTGACAGAAGAATGCCAACAGTAATAATTTCAACATTGTTTTAATACATAATAATGCTGACATGTTGCAGAATGTTGACATGAGGGTCAAACTGCAAGGGAAGGGTGTTTGGAATGGTCAAGATTTAGTTGTGAGGGGTAATCTCAGGTTTAGGATAAGGATAAGTAGTAGGTAAAGGGGATAGCATACAGGAACTCTGCATCACCTCGCATTGCCAAGATAATATTTCATCAGTGTCGATATGCGATGAACATTAAGACAATGTCCATTTTCTCATGTCATCATGATGAATGCAGACATTATGCATGTTCACAAAACATACAGCACCCAATTTAATAATGTAAGTAGACTGCAGCAGTTGCAATAATAGTATTAGCATAAGTTGGAGACATTTTGATGCATTCAGCCATTCTGCTCCTGAGGTTTAGTACTATCTCCAAAGGATTCTATCTTGTGGTCAGCATGGATTTAATTTTTAGGTCAGCATGGCTTACAGTAGTTTGACTGCACTAACACAACTCCTCAAGTTACTGTCTCATCCCAGTTAGCTCAAGTTTTCCAAAAAGCATATTGTTTCTCAGTCAGAATGACACCGGATGTGTACAAATTGTTGGTACACATGTACATTTAAAAGAAATGTAATAGTGAAAATAGAGTTTTCATTCTACTCAGCATGAGCCCCTAAATCTTGATTAAGATTTCCTAGATAGATTCAGCACTCTGAGTGGTTAAATTAACCTTATTTTTTAAGTGTTCTCTTCTGTGATTTGGGGAAGTACTTAGTTTACTATTAGAGCATTTTAAATTTAATTATGCAAACATATTCATTACAGAATGATGTGAATTCCTTCAATTATATTTATGCTTAATCTAGTTTGGATCTTAAACTGATTGACAGCATCTTTGTAATTTAAAAAGTGGGAGAGAAATATATTAAACTTGAAGAGACTAGTGACTGGATTTTAAATCTCTCCACTTAATTACATTATTTTACAACCTGTGTAGCTGACTTCATGAAATTAAAAATGATTTTGAACCTCAGATGTTATGGTCAAGGTGGATGGGGAAAAAATCATCTAGTGAGAACAATGTTTTAAAAAAAAATCTATCCCAATTTCCTTATTTTTAGTTTGTTTGTATACTGTAGCTCTATGGAATATGAGTTTATGTAAAATACATCCTGAAATGGCAGGAGCATCTGTCTCATTAAAATATTATTAGGTTTGCAAATAAAACCGAAATATAAGTAAAAAATATCATGTGTTCTCCAATGATCCTTTTGTCCAAGACGAAAAATATCTAATCCAAGAAAAAGTCTCATACTGCAGCTACCCAAAAATAGAAAAAGGTGAAAAATAATGAGTTCCTGGGGGATACAGTATGTTTAAGTATTGAGTTAAACTTACAATACTCTATGACTCATGTAAAGTGATATGATATGAGATTATTCATTGCTAATGATGAAAAAAAAATATAAGTGAAGAGTAAGATGTGATGTTGGCCCTCATTCCGAGTTGATCGCTAGCTGCCGTTGTTTGCTGTATAGCGATCATGTAAAAAAATGGCAAATACGCGCATGCACCGCAATGCGCACGTGTGGCGTACAGGTACAAAGAGCATCGTGATTTTTCACGGGTTCTAGCGACGCTTTCAGGAGATTGACAAGAAGTGGGAGTTTCTGGGTGTCAACTGACCGTTTTCTGAGAGTGTTTGGAAAAATGCAGGCATGCCCGGGCGTTTGCTGGGCGGGTATCTGACATCATTACCGTGTCATTCGTCGCAGCATTCATCGCACAGAATAGTAACTACAGGGCTGGTCTTGTTTTGCACAAAATATGTTTGCAGCCGCTCTGCTGCACCGGCGTTTGCACTCCTGCAAAGTGAAAATACACTCCCACATGGGTGGCGACTACGCGTTTGCACGGCTGCTAAAAGTAGCTAGCAAGCGATTAACTCGGAATGAGGGCCTTTGTGAGAGAATCTGCAACACAATAACAAGAGCTGATGAAATGGAAAATGTGTATTATTAATCTCTAACAATTAATCATGTTTTAGAAAAATGCTGGGAAAATTACCAGGCATTTGTAATATTTCACCACTGCTGGAAATATTAATGCACATATTAGTAAACATTGGCAATCCGTGTCATGTGAAGAGTAGTACTGTTAGAAGTATGTAATTGTTGCAGATAGAAATAATATTAATTTATGTTTAATACTGACCTTCTTATTGTCCTTTACTATTGCTTGGTATATTACTTTGTATATTCACCCACATACAATGACTGGATAGTCCAGGCCCAATCATTCCTCAAACCACCATATTCAGGCAGTCCATTTAGTACTCACTACTCCATCATCCCTTGGGTACTGTCTTAGGACCTAATTCAGACCAGATCGCTCCTCTGCAAATTTGCAGAGGTTTGCGATCAGATAGTCACCGCCCAGACACGGTGAAATCCCGCCCCGTGCAAGTATCTATATGCCGTGCGAAAAGCTTTGCAAATGCCGGTCTGCTGCAAATCCATTCGCAAATCACTCACCATCTAATGTTTTTTTTCAGTCTGTGCATAGCCCAGGACTTACTCCTACAGTGCGAAAGAAACAGGCTGATCAGGCAGGAGCTGACATCACACATCCTCCCTAAAAACACTTGGAAACGCATGTGTTTATCCTGACACTCCCAGAATGGCCAATTGGCCAGTTACCACTTCCAAATGTCCGCTTCCTGTAAATCAACCTGCATTCGCCTAGCAAACCTGCGTTCGGCAATCGGCCACCTTGCAAATTCACACAACAGCAATTTTGTCATCATGGTCAACAACTGCAGCCACTGGTGGCTGACTTATACAAACATCATTAACATCTTCAGTGTCAGATAGTAGAAGTACACACATATCCCCCTCATCCTGTTCAACTTCCACACACGAATTCTCAGTTTCTATTATGTACTCCTCATCAACACCCTCTTTACTTGTACTGCTCCCCACATGTCCAGATGGTTCAGAAGGTGGAAGGAGGTGAAAGGCTTCTCTATGAGGACAGCGTGAGAAATGTCAGGCTCACACATAGCTGTTGTGGACACCCCAAAACATTCCTCAAGAATGTCTAAAGATTCTGATTCTGAATGTACAGTTTGTCTTACTGCCTCTGCAGCTAACTTTCCTTTTCATGTTTTTTTCTTTACCACTGTAAAATTAATTGATTTTACATGCCCTGACTTAAGTCCTCTATGCTGCTGGGCATCTACCTTACTAGATGATGCTGAAGGACTTGTATTGTCCTGATTGGTGGCAGAACCTGCACCACTAGTTTGTGCTTCCTGCTCTCCTCTCATTTGTTCGTCCTCTATATCTATCCACAAACAATGGGTACAACATACAGTGCTGGCCCTAGCCAATTTGATGCCCTAGGCAAGATTCTGTCAGGTGCCCTCTCAAGGATATAGATGGGAAGAGGGAGTCAGGGAGATAGTGGGTGACTGGGGAGGGAGGGGTAAAAGGGAAATATTGGGTGACTGGCAAGGAAAAGGGAGAGAGTGGGTGACGGAGATAGTGGGTGGCAGGAAGACACTGCGTGACAGAGAGAGGGTTAGGACAGAGGGAAAAGGGACTGGACAGAATAGAAGGGACAGAAAAAAGGGGGGACAGGACAATGGGGACAGGACCAGGACAGAGGTGACAGGGAAGGTAAGAGGTGACAGGGACAGTACAGTGATGGCAGAACAAAAGGCAAGGCAGGACAGAGGTGACAGGAACAGTACAGAAGTAACAGGGCCAGGATAGAGGTGGCATGGACAGGGGCTAGAAAACACATGTCAGGACCAGGACAGATGGAGTAAGGACAGGACAGAACACAGGAGACAGGGGAGAGGAGTGACAGGAACAGGACAGAGGTGACAGGGCAAGGTCAGAGATGATAGGGACAAGACAGATGGGACAGGAGAAAGGAGTGATAGCACTGGGACAGAGGGGGCAGGAATATGACAGTGGGGACTGGGACATTACAGTGTGGACAGGACAGAGGGTACAGGACAGTGACAGGATAAAGGTCATACAGTAGGACCAAGACAGGGGGGACAGGACAGAGAGAACTGGAGAGAGGGGTGACAGGTACAGGACAGAGGGGACAGGGACAGGAGAGAGATATGGAGGATGCTACGGGCACCTACTGCATATGGGAAGTGGCAGAGAGGTCGAAAACTATACACAGCATGACTGTAGTTTAGGATTGCAGTTTGCAAGTGAGTGCCAAGTTCACTACATGGAGATATATATATATATATATATGTGTACACACACACATAGTGACCCTGATCTACCAGACAAGGCGGCACTCCGCGTTCTTACTTTTTGCACTTTACCAAGACCATGGAGTGCTGCCCTGTCTCTGGGATCAGGGACAAAGTATATTTATTGTTAGTCCTTAGGAGCGCGCCCTAGCAAGTGTTTGATAATACAAGTGTCTTTCTACTCGTATGTGTGTGAGTGTGTGTATATACTGTGTGTGTATATATATATATATATATATTTACTGTATATATATACTATACACACACACACACACACACACACATATATATATATATATATATATATATATATATATTAGAGATGAGCGAGTTCGGTTCCTCGGAATCCAAACCCCCCCGAACTTCCCCCATTTTACACGGGTCCGAGGCAGACTCGGATCCTCCCGCCTTGCTCGGTTAACCCGAGCGCGCCTAAACGTCATCATCCCGCTGTCGGATTCTCGCGAGATTCGTATTCTATATAAGGAGCCGCGCATCGCCGCCATTTTCACTTGTGCATAGGAGATGATAGGGAGAGGACGTGTGCAGCGTTCTCTCAGTTGTGTTCAGTGTGCTGCAAATATCTGTGCTCAGTGTGCTGCAAATATCTGTGCTCAGTGTGCTTGCAAATATCTGTGCTCAGTGTGCTGAAAATATCTACGTTCTCTGCCTGAAAAACTCTCCATATCTGTGCTCAGTGTGCTGCAAATATCTGTGCTCAGTGTGCTTTATTGTGGGGACTGGGGACCACCAGTATTATATAGTAGGAGGACAGTGCAGAGTTTTGCTGACCAGTGACCACCAGTATTATACGTTCTCTGCCTGAAAAACGGTCCATATCTGTGCTGCATTGTAGTATATAGTAGGAGTACAGTGCAGAATTTTGCTGACCAGTGACCACCAGTATTATATCAGTACGGTACAGTAGTCCACTGCTCTACCTACCTCTGTGTTGTCAAGCATACTATCCATCCATACCTGCGGTGCATTTTAGTTGTTGTGTGCAGTAGTAGGAGGACAGTGCATAATTTTGCTGACCACCAGTATATAATATATAGCAGTACGGTACAGTAGTCCACTGCTCTTCCTACCTCTGTGTCGTCAAGTATACTATCCATAAATACCTGTGGTGCATTTTAGTTGTTGTGCGCAGTAGTAGGAGGACAGTGCATAATTTTGCTGACCACCAGTATATAATATATAGCAGTACGGTACAGTAGTCCACTGCTCTACCTACCTCTGTGTCGTCAAGTATACTATCCATCCATACCTTTGGTGCATTTTAGTTGTTGTGCGCAGTAGTAGGAAGACAGTGCATAATTTTGCTGACCACCAGTATATAATATATAGCAGTATGGTACAGTAGTCCACTGCTCTACCTACCTCTGTGTTGTCAAGTATACTATCCATCCATACCTGTGGTGCATTTTAGTTGTTGTGCGCAGTAGTATGAGGACAGTGCATAATTTTGCTGACCACCAGTATATAATATATAGCAGTACGGTACAGTAGTCACTGCTCTACCTACCTCTGTGTCGTCAAGTATACTATCCATCCAGCGACCTTGGTGCACCTATTTTTTTCTTTGCATCATGTGCTGTTTGGGGACTATTTTTTGAAGTGCCATCCTGTCTGACACTGCAGTGCCACTTCTAGATGGGCCAGTTGTTTGTGTTGGCCTCTTGGGTCGCTTAGCTTAACCATCCAGCGACCTTGGTGCACCTCTTTTTTTCTTTGCATCATGTGCTGTTTGGGGACTATTTTTTAAATCTGCCATCCTGTCTGACACTGCAGTGCCACTCCTAGAAGGGCCAGGTGTTTGTGTCGGCCACTTGGGTCGCTTAGCTTAACCATGCAGCGACCTTGGTGCACCTTTTTTTTATTCTGCATCATGTGCTGTTAGGGGACTATTTTTTAAATCTGCAATCCTGTCTGACACTGCAGTGTCACTCCTAGATGGGCCAGGTGTTTGTGTCGGCACCTCGGGTCGCTTAGCTTAGCCACACAGCTACCTCATTGCACCTCTTTTTTTCTTTGCATCATGTGCTGTTTGGGGACTATTTTTAAAATCTGCCATCCTGTCTGACACTGCAGTGCCACTCCTAGATGGGCCAGTTGTTTGTGTCGGCCACTTGGGTCGCTTAGCTTAACCATCCAGCGACCTTGGTGCACCTCTTTTTTTCTTTGCATCATGTGCTGTTAGGGGACTATTTTTTAAATCTGCCATCCTTTCTGACACTGCAGTGCCACTCCTAGATGGGCCAGGTGTTTGTGTCGGCCACTCGGGTCGCTTAGCTTAGCCACACAGCTACCTTATTGCACCTCTTTTTTTCTTTGCATCATGTGCTGTTTGGGGACTATTTTTTGAAGTGCCATCCTGTCTGACACTGCAGTGCCACTCCTAGATGGGCCAGGTGTTTATGTCGGCCACTTGGGTCACTTAGCTTCTTCATTCAGCGACTTCGGTGCAAATTTTAGGACTAAAAATAATATTGTGAGGTGTGATGTGTTCAGAATAGACTGGAAATGAGTGGAAATTATGGTTATTGAGGTTAATAATACTATGGGATCAAAATTACCCCCAAATTCAATGATTTAAGCTGTTTTTGAGGGTTTTTTTGTAAAAAAAAACACCCGAATCCAAAACACACCCGAATCCGACAATAAAATTTCAGGGAGGTTTTGCCAAAACGCGTACGAATCCAAAACACGGCCGCGGAACCGAATCCAAAACCAAAACACAAAACCCGAAAAATGTCCAGTGCACATCACTAATATATATACACGCAGCCCACCAAAATTACAAGTGGACTCTGACACTAAATCAATTAAACTGCTTACTGCTTTCTGTTTTAAACAAATATAGTACTGGCCTAGCCACCCCTTCACTTTTTAAGCTGCTGCTCTGCATTGCATTGATGATGTAAAAGAGCAGTGGCTTGGTCACAGTGGTAGCGTAGCTGTGGCCAGAGTCAGCCTGACTCTGCAAAAGAGCATGGGACGAGGAGCTGCTGTGGTTGGGCATGTACAGCAGCCCTTCTCCCGGTGCACCTGCCATCTTGTTAGGGGCAGTGGGCTGCAATGCCCAAGCTGCCGTTCAACAGCTCTGTAGTCCATACTCCATAGCTGCAGGTACACTCTCTGGTGCTACGGCAGGCGGCTCTGCTTACATAAGAGCAGAGCTACTGGTGGGAACCAAACATCACCAACACCAATGGTTACTGAGCAGTCCACTTGGTGAAGGCAGATGCCCTAGGCAATTGACTAGTCTGCCTATAGCTAGGGCCGGCTCTGACAACACACACCACAATTTGTACAAAAAATGTCAGAAATAGTAATCAAACACTGCGGTTTAATTTCACCAAAGGTTTGCAAAAATATGTTTATGAGTACAAAATAATAATCAAACATTGCAGTTTAATTTCACCAATAGTGTCGCACAATTCGTGGGGTGGTCTTCAGTATGCCGACTGATGGTCAGTATGCCGACTGATGGGATCCCGACAGCCGGCATACCGACACTTATTCTCCCTCCTGGGGGTCCACGACCCCCCTGGAGGGAGAATAAAATATTGTGGCGCGCGTAGCACGCCACCGTGCCCGTAGCGTGGCGAGCGCAGCGAGCCTACAAGGGGCTCATTTGCGCTCGCCACACTGTCGGTAAGCTGGCGGTCAGGCTCCCGGCGCCTGTATGCTGGTCGCCGGGAGCCCGACCGCATGCATACCATAGTGAACCCAATTCGTGTATGAGTCATAAATAGTAATTGAACACTGCAGTTGACCTTTACCAACAGTGTTGCACAATACGTGTATGAGAAGGAAATAAAATGTATTACTGTAGTACCACCTTCACCCACAGCGTCACACAATACATGTGTGCATCAGACATAGTAATCAAACACTGCGGTTGACCTTCACCAACAGTGTCACACAATATGTGTATGAGTAGGAAATAAAATATATTACTGTGGTACCACATTCACCCACAGCATCGCACAATACATGTACGAATACAAAATAATATACTGCGGTCTGACTGTCAGTGTCACAGTACTTATGAAAATTAAATAAAAATTATATAATACACTGGGGTACTACACAAACAAAAAAACATATTTTCTTTTATAATTATATTTTTAGACTTTATGTTTTTAACTTTTAATATTTAAATTTTACACTGGGGCGGAGCCCCTGGATGGACGCACAGATTACCCTTTTTAGATACAACAGACAGAGCACCCCACCTGGATTGATACAGTAAACAGAGCACCCCTTTTGGATACAGCAGGCAGAGCACCCGTGGATTGATACAGCAGACAGAGCACCCCTTTCAGATACAGCAGACAGAGCACCCTTGACTGATTCAGTAAATAGAGCACTCCTTTCAGATACAGCAGACAGAGCACCCCTTATAGATATGGGAGACAGAGTACCCCTGGACTCATACAGCAGACAGAGACTCGGATCGTACTCGAATTCCAAACTTCGGGTGTGTCCGGTTCTCAGAGAACCAGACCCGCTCATCTCTATTGATGGGTAGTATTAATGTCTGTTAAGATCTGATTAAATGTGGGTATGTCTTTAAACACCAATGCAGTTGGAAGCTGGAGAGGTTGTTAAATGGACTAGCATATCCAGTGCATACATGTGTTAACAACCTACTGCTCTACATTTTCAATTTTGTTCTCATTGTCTCCTTTACCAAAATGATCCTAGTCCCTTTCTATTAGGTGGCTGAGAAGGATCTGTTTTGTGCCAGATCCGGTTCAAGCCCGCTCTGCGCCCCGGGCAGGAAACGGGGCATGGCTTAATACAGGGGGAGTGGTCAGTTACGCCCCCTGTACATTAGTAGCGCCGCTTGAATGCTGAGCGGTGCGCGATGACGTCATCGTGCACCGCACAGCAAAAGGTCCTCTACACGAAGGGAAACTAGACGCGTAGCATCTAGTTCCCTTCGTGGAGAGGACCTTTGCTGTGCGGTGCGCGATGACGTAATCGCGCACCGCTCAGCAAAGGTACTCTCCACAAAGGGAAACTAGACGCTACGCGTCTGGTTCCCCTTCACAGGAGGCACAGACGGGGGACACAGCGGGCAGCGGAGGGCACAGCAGTGGCGGATCTTGCCGTGGTGCGGCGCCCTCCGGATGGCGCCAGCGCCCTCCGGAAGGCAGCGCCCCGAGCAAAAGTCCTGCTTGCCCGTGGCAAGATCCGCTACTGCTTTGTGCATGCAGGATTGTGTGTTGTAAGTAATAAACATATCCACAAGCTCCAAGTGGAATTTCTATAGAATCAGCATGGAAATGTACAATACAATCTAAATGGCCTGGGATGCAGTGGAGTATCTGAGTCTTCCTATTGCTTCTAAACCTGACTTTGGGCCTGATTCTGAGTTGCAAATAAAGAAAACTGTGCACTTTGGTAAAACCATATTGCACAGCAGGTGGGGCAGATGTATAATGTGCAGAGAGATTTAGATTTGAGAGATGCATGTTCAAACTGAAATCTAAACTGCAATGTAAAAAAAAAGCTTTTCAGCATTTGTGGGCTGCATGCAAAAGCTGCCAGTATTTACCCTGCATGCAAAAACAATGTATGTATTTGCACCCTTTGCAACATGGTCATAGGCGTGCGCAGCACATTTTATTAGGGGGTGCACCGTCGGAGGGGTGTGACTAGCACCGCCTTTTGGATGTATCTAGCACCATCTATTGATAGTCATCGCAATATAAAATATCCACCATTGTACCAATCCTAATAAAGCAGATACATTGTCAGATGTAGTGGAGTGCACCAAACAAACACCCCTGATGGCACTCTTTTTTCCCTGCAAGCTGCAACAGCTTACTTACAAGTCAGTCACTCACTGACACTGACAGGCGCAGACTAGTACTGCTGCTGCTGGAAAAACAAGTGACGTGTCAATGCTGCTGCCAAACGCCTGCCAGTATTGAATTTGTCTTCCTAAGAGGAACGCTGGCTGCATGCTGATCCTCATCAGTGGCTGGTTTTGGCATAGCATAGAAGGATAGAGGTGGGCGTGTGGCAGGTGTGATGGGTGGGCGTGCAAGCAGCATGACGTAATCACATCACGCTGTTTTTGTACATGGGGGTGGAGCCGGGAGTTTGAAAGCCGGTGGCAGTGGCACCCTTGATTAACCCAGGCGTCCGTTCAGTAATGCAGTCCTGGCAGGGTGCAGCGCAGAGGGGACAGTAATCGGCCTGCTCGGCTGCATCAGGCATGTGAGATAGGGGTGTCGGACATTAGGGGGTGCCTGTGCGCAACAGGCACCCCCCCTGCGCACACCTATGAACATGGTTTGTCCAGATGCACAGGGTCAGATGTATTAAGCCTGGTGAAGCGATAAAGCAGTGATAAAAAATTGATAAGCGCAAGGTGATAACACACCAGCCAGTCAGCTCCTGTCAATTTACATATTGGAGCTGATTGGTGCGTTATCACCTTGCACTTATCACTGCTTTATCACTTCTCCAGGGTTAATACATCTGCCCCACTGTTACTTGCTCCTTTTTATTTTATTACCAACTCAAGATCAGGCCCTCTGTTACTACTTTTTACAGTAAGGACTTAGAAGTGTAAGACGTGCCAAAATCTGCATACAGAGTATGCATTTTTTTGTTGTTGTGGCAAGCAAAGTGCAGAAATGCATTTTTTACACAATGAAAGGATGTACAATCAGCTCTTCATGAGTCTGTGTTTTTATTTGTTCACTACGTTTGCCAATTTTAACTTCTTTCTAAAATATAGAAGACATCTGGAACATTGTTTTCCTGTTTAGTGTAGCAGAAATAAAGTAATATTTTGTTCTCAAACATCACATCACGTTTATGGAACGCTGATGTATGTCTTAGCTTATGATGTGCCAAAGTGAATCATTTTCCTGACAGAAAGATGGTAACAAAAATATAAGTGAACATGCTGCAGGGTAAATACATAAAAGGGGCATGCGGTATTGTAAAACTGATGTATGTTGGAGGGTTTACCAAGAATACACATAATGTGATGAAATGTGTAGGGAACAGCCTTAGGTACATCCTAGAAATCAAACTGTCATCTACAATGCATGCAATCCAGACATCTGAGTGGACAAATAGATAATACTTTCACTTTTCTTTCTCAGGGACATAAAATCCAATATTTAAGAGTGACTGCACATTTTATTTATTTATATATGTGGTCAGTTCATTCTATCCCCATTTCTTCATTGTTTTCTCACTAACAAAACTCAAAGAAAGATGAGCAGCGCCCCTAAAGCTATAGTTTCCATATAATATTGCTGTATGCTAACTGATTATCTGCCACTTGAATAGCTTTTTTATGATTCTTTATTGTTTGTTGAATTGTTTTAAGGAAATTGTATAAATTAGTTCCAGGTTCTGGTGTGAGAGCATTCATTTCACCTAGTTCTTTATAGGGTCACAAATGAATCTGGGATCATCTGATCTACAACAAACGGGCCTGTCAATCAACTGGATAAAAAACTGGATAAAAAAAAAGAAACTTCTAAATGGAAATATTTTAATGTCTAGAACTAGAATGTGTAAACCCGGAGCAAGCTATATCAAGTGAGAAGCAACCTGAGTGGAAAGCTGGACAATTGAGAAATAGGAATTCAGTGACATAACAATGTGGGCAATTCAGACCAGATCATAGTTGTGCAAAAAATGCACATCTACAATCAAATTACCTGACATGCGGGGGGAACGCCCAGCACAGGGCAAGTCCATCCCGCTTGCTGGGTCCTGCCCCCCCCACAGACATGCAAAATCATCGGCAATG
The DNA here is from genome assembly GCF_028390025.1 of Pseudophryne corroboree. Lineage (NCBI taxonomy): Eukaryota > Metazoa > Chordata > Amphibia > Anura > Myobatrachidae > Pseudophryne > Pseudophryne corroboree. Next base: position 774,198,630 of record NC_086445.1, read on the forward strand.
CTTTCACATGTTTCGAGTAGCCCTCTGCCTACACAGCCTAGCCATGTTTTTTATTGCATCGGCTGCATGGGACTTTACCCAGCCACTGCAACCTACCCCAGCAATGGTCTGGAAACGCCTCCATTGTCTGGACTGTGCCCCTTAAATGAAGTGTTGACTATAACAAAACGCGGCATCGAAGCCACGTTCCTGACCCCCTCCAGGCCTTAAACTGCGCTCTGCAAATAACACAGTTTAGGACCTTGCACATGCGCATACCGGTGTATGCGCATGCGCAGATATGCTAGAATAGCTTCATAGCAATTTTCTCACATCAGCGATGGGGTCTGAATTATGCCCGATATTAATAGCATCCCTTGTTGCTCCTATATGGTCTGTTGGTATAGAGGCCATTATTTTATTTCTATATTTTCTAATAATATATTAGCCTTTTAATAATTGAGTCCAATTACCATTTCAGGATTTTCTGCACTGTCAGCTATAAATTTCTATTCTTGCTACCCCAAAATCTATGTACATTTTTGTTAATTGATGAAGAGTACTTTTTATTTATTTTGAATGTTGACAATAGAGATTCTCTAAATGTCCTACAAATATCCATTTTGTATAGTATCTATATGATTTAGTGGAGATTGAGGAGCAGTAATAGAATTCAAAAGAGTGTGGGATACATTTTATTATGAAGTAATGTAATTCCATTACAACTGATCAGGTATCCCTACATTTTAGTTATTTTAATATGAAACTAAGTTTCAATCATGACACCTAAAACCCCAAAATTGTCTTATATTTAATAACACATATAATAAATGTATGTAACTGACACATCAAAAAAGATCACTAATCCTTTTTACAAGTTGAGAGATATAAAATACTTACCCATAAGCTTCAAAGTAACTGTCATTTTACATGCTGTAGGGGATTTCAGTTGGTCCCAAAACATACTGAGATTTTTAGCCGATTGTTAGTTTTGTATAATTCCGTTATAGTTAGTGATGAGCGGGTTCGGATTCTCGGAAACCGAACCCCCCCGAACTTCACCCTTTTTACACGGGTCCGAGCCATACTCGGATTCTCCCGTATGGCTCGGGTAACCCGAGCGCGCCCGAACGTCATCATCCCGCTGTCGGATTCTAGCGAGATTCGGATTCTATATAAGCAGCCGCGCGTCACCGCCATTTTCACTCGTGCATTGGAAATGTTAGGGAGAGGACGTGGCTGGCGTCCTCTCCGTTATTGTTGAACTTGATTGTGCTGTGCACTATTGCTTAATTGTGGGGAGGGCTGGGGAGCAGATGTATAATATAGGATGAGTACAGTGCAGAGTTTTGCTGATCAGTGACCACCAGTAATCCGTTCTCTGCCTGAAAAAAACGCTCCATATCTGTGCTCAGTGTGCTGCATATATCTGTGCTCACACTGCTTAATTGTGGGGACTGGGGAGCAGCTGTATTATATAGCAGGAGTACAGTGCAGAGTTTTGCTGACAGTGACCACCAGTATACGTTGTCTGCCTGAAAAACACTCCATATCTGTGCTCAGTGTGCTGCTTTATTGTGGGGACTGGGGACCACCAGTATAATATTATATAGGAGGAGTACAGTGCAGAGTTTTGCTGACCAGTGACCACCAGTATATAATATATAGCATAACGGTACAGTAGGCCACTGCTGTACCTACCTCTGTGTCGTCATTAAGTATACTATCCATCTACATTCTATAACTGTGGTGCATTTTAGTTTTGCAGTTTGCTGACACAGTGACCACCAGTATACTATATATAATAGCAGTACGGTACGGAAGGCCACTGCTGTACCTACCTCTGTGTCGTCATTAAGTATACTATCCATCTGCATTCTATACCTGTGGTGCATTTTAGTTTTGCAGTTTGCTGACACAGTGACCACCAGTATACTATATATAATAGCAGTACGGTACGGAAGGCCACTGCTGTACCTACCTCTGTGTCGTCATTAAGTATACTATCCATCGACATTCTATACCTGTGGTGCATTTTAGTTTTGCAGTTTGCTGACACAGTGACCACCAGTATACTATATATAATAGCAGTACGGTTCGGGAGGCCACTGCTGTACCTACCTCTGTGTCGTCATTAAGTATACTATCCATCTACATTCTATACCTGTGGTGCATTTTAGTTTTGCAGTTTGCTGACATAGTGACCACCAGTATACTATATATAGCAGTACGGAAGGCCACTGCTGTACCTACCTCTGTGTCGTCATAAAGTATACTATCCATCTACATTCTATACCTGTGGTGCATTTTAGTTTTGCAGTTTGCTGACACAGTGACCACCAGTATACTATATATAATAGCAGTACGGTACGGAAGGCCACTGCTGTACCTACCTCTGTGTCGTCATTAGGTATACTATGCATCTACATTCTATACCTGTGGTGCATTTTAGTTTTGCAGTTTGCTGACACAGTGACCACCAGTATACTATATATAGCAGTACGGAAGGCCACTGCTGTACCTACCTCTGTGTCGTCATTAAGTATACTATCCATCTACATTCTATACCTGTGGTGCATTTTAGTTTTGCAGTTTGCTGACACAGTGACCACCAGTATACTATATATAGCAGTACGGAAGGCCACTGCTGTACCTACCTCTGTGTCGTCATTAAGTATACTATCCATCTACATTCTATACCTGTGGTGCATTTTAGTTTTGCAGTTTGCTGACACAGTGACCACCAGTATACTATATATAGCAGTACAGAAGGCCACTGCTGTACCTACCTCTGTGTCGTCATTAAGTATACTATCCATCTAAATTCTATACCTGTGGTGCATTTTAGTTTTGCAGTTTGCTGACACAGTGACCACCAGTATACTATATATAGCAGTACAGAAGGCCACTGCTGTACCTACCTCTGTGTCGTCATTAAGTATACTATCCATCTACATTCTATACCTGTGGTGCATTTTAGTTTTGCAGTTTGCTGACACAGTGACCACCAGTATACTATATATAGCAGTACGGAAGGCCACTGCTGTACCTACCTCTGTGTCGTCATTAAGTATACTATCCATCTACATTCTATACCTGTGGTGCATTTTAGTTTTGCAGTTTGCTGACACAGTGACCACCAGTATACTATATATAGCAGTACGGAAGGCCACTGCTGTACCTACCTCTGTGTCGTCATTAAGTATACTATCCATCTACATTCTATACCTGTGGTGCATTTTAGTTTTGCAATTTGCTGACACAGTGACCACCAGTATACTATATATAGCATTACGGAAGGCCACTGCTGTACCTACCTCTGTGTCGTCATTAAGTATACTATCCATCTACATTCTATACCTGTGGTGCATTTTAGTTTTGCAGTTTGCTGACACAGTGACCACCAGTATACTATATATAGCAGTACGGAAGGCCACTGCTGTACCTACCTCTGTGTCATCATTAAGTATACTATCCATCTACATTCTATACCTGTGGTGCATTTTAGTTTTGCAGTTTGCTGACACAGTGACCACCAGTATACTATATATAGCAGTACGGAAGGCCACTGCTGTACCTACCTCTGTGTCGTCATTAAGTATACTATCCATCTACATTCTATACCTGTGGTGCATTTTAGTTTTGCAGTTTGCTGACACAGTGACCACCAGTATACTATATATAGCAGTACGGAAGGCCACTGCTGTACCTACCTCTGTGTCGTCATTAAGTATACTATCCATCTACATTCTATACCTGTGGTGCATTTTAGTTTTGCAGTTTGCTGAAACAGTGACCACCAGTATACTATATATAGCAGTACGGAAGGCCACTGCTGTACCTACCTCTGTGTCGTCATTAAGTATACTATCCATCTACATTCTATACCTGTGGTGCATTTTAGTTTTGCAGTTTGCTGACACAGTGACCACCAGTATACTATATATAGCAGTACGGAAGGCCACTGCTGTACCTACCTCTGTGTCGTCATTAAGTATACTATCCATCTACATTCTATACCTGTGGTGCGCCTCTTTTTTCTTTGCATCATGTGCTGTTTGGGGACTATTTTTTTGAAGTGCCATCCTGCCTGACACTGCAGTGCCACTCCTAGATGGGCCAGGTGTTTGTGTCGGCCACTTGTGTCGTTTAGCTTAGTCACACAGCGACTTGGTGCGCCTCTTTTTTTATTTGCATCATGTGCTGTTTGGGGACTATTTTTTTGAAGTGCCATCCTGCCTGGCACTGCAGTGCCACTCCTAGATGGGCCAGGTGTTTGTGTCGGCCACTTGTGTCGCTTAGCTTAGTCACACAGCGACCTTGGTGCGCCTCTTTTTTTCTTTGCATCATGTGCTGTTTGGGGACTATTTTTTTGAAGTGCCATCCTGTCTGACACTGCAGTGCCACTCCTAGATGGGCCAGGTGTTTGTGTCGGCCACTTGTGTCGCTTAGCTTAGTCACACAGCGACCTTGGTGCGCCTTTTTTTTTCTTTGCATCATGTGCTGTTTGGGGACTATTTTTTTGAAGTGCCATCCTGCCTGACACTGCAGTGCCACTCCTAGATGGGCCAGGTGTTTGTGTCGGCAACTTGTGTCGCTTAGCTTAGTAACACAGCGATCTTGGTGCGCCTCTTTTTTTCTTTGCATCATGTGCTGTTTGGGGACTATTTTTTTGAAGTGCCATATTGCCTGACACTGCAGTGCCACTCCTATATGGGCCAGGTGTTTGTGTCGGCCACTTGTGTTGCTTAGCTTAGCCTTCCAGCGACCTCGGTGCTAATTTTAGGACTAAAAATAATATTGTGAGGTGTGAGGTATTCAGAATAGACTGGAAATGAGTGGAAATTATGGTTATTGAGGTTAATAAAACTATGGGATCAAAATGACCCCCAAAATCAATGATTTAAGCTGTTTTTTAGTTTTTTTTTGTAAAAAACACCCGAATCCAAAACACACCCGAATCCGACAAATAATTTTCAGTGAGGTTTTGCCAAAACGCGTCCGAATCCAAAACACGGCCGCGGAACCGAATCCAAAACCAAAACACAAAACCCGAAAAATGTCCGGTGCACATCACTAGTTATAGTCATTTTTTTCTCCAAAAAAGACCCATTTTTGGGTAAAAACACCTGATTCAGAATAAGTTCTCAGACCCGTGTGTCTTCATGGACTCGATTGTAAAAATGGGTAATTTTATCAGAGATTTTGTTCAGCCTATGTCAGGCAGGTAAAAAGAAAACTTGATAAAGGCTGACAATGGAGACAATTGAATAGCCCAGGGGTGGGGTGGAGTGGGGTATGGGGTGGTCACTTACCCACAATAAATTACAGCAGCTATTTTATTTCCTCACCTGTGTTTGACAAATGTTAGTTAGGAGCTGATTGGATGGTACCTTATCTCTCTATGCTTTGGTCATTCCGAGTTGATCGCTCGCTGACAATTTTTGCAGCGCAGTGATTAGGTAAAACAATAGCAAAACTGCAAATGCATATGCACCGAAATGCACAGGCGTGTCGTTTGAGTACAAAGAGGATTGGTGCTGGGTGATGGGTTTAGCAAAGATTCCATTCACACAGCCAAATGCAAGGTGATTGACAGAAAGGGGGCATTTATGGGTGTCAACTGACCGTTTTCTGGGAGTATTTGGAAAAACGCAGGCGTGTCCAGGCGTTTGCTGGGCAGGTGTCTGATGTCAATTCCAGCACCAAAAAGACTGAAGTGATCACAAGAGCTGAGTAAGTCCAGAGCTACTCTGAAACTGCACAAAATGTTTTTGCTGCATTCGGCAGCAAAGGCGTTCGCATACTTGCAAAACAAAAATACATTCCCCCATGGGCGGCGACTATGCATTTGCACGGCTGCTAAAAGTAGCTAGTGAGCGAACGACTTGGAATGACCCCCTATGTCACATGATACATTCTCTGAACTTTGAATAATTGTGGCCTTGTAATTAGTATTTAATAATAGCCCTTTCTATTGTTAAAAATTGCTATAAATAGTTTCATACATTTATAAATGTATTATTTTATTTTTTTGGTTTCAATTTCGAAGTAAAGCATGTAGTCCATGGAATGAGCCACAAGTGTGTCTGTATGGAAAAACATTTGAAAGAGAATAATTTCTACTGCCACCGGAGCATCTATCATACAACATCACTAAGCGGAAAAGCACAGTTCTGCCACTCTTTTTGTTTAATGTTACATTTTTAATGTCCTCCAAGCACATATTATTTAACTTCTCTTTTTAATCTCAGTTCCTTTATTTTATTTAGGGATTAAGCACCGAATAGACCTGCTTATCAGAATGCTCAATCCCAACACATTTTATTCTTGATACTGCCTTTTTGTTTCTTTAATTTTGTAAAGTTCCGTGTACACTGTACAGGGGCGGATTGGTGTGCCGGGACGCCGGAACGGATTCCGTTTGGCTGGTCCGGCATTCCCTCATTGGCTTGCTGTCACCCCCTATGCTGGCCGCCAGTGCCACCAGCTGCAGCCGGGATCACGGCAGCCGGGAATGCATTAAGTGAAGCTTCTGCGCATGCGCAGAAGCCCAGTGAAGCATTTAAAAAATGACCGCCGTTGTAGCTGCTGCGCACGCGCAGTTGCTCCGACGGTGGCCATGTTTTAAATGCTTCACAGAGCTTCTGCGCATGCGCAGAAGCTTCACTTAATGCATTCCCGGCTGCCGTGATCGCGGCTGCAGCTGGTGGCTGGTGGCAGCCTGCATATGGGGTGACAGCCAGCCAATGAGGGCTGTGTTGTATATGTGATTTAAGATTAACTATAAACGTATGTTTGCTGCAGAGTGACGACCAGCCAATGAGGGGTAACATTACTAACGGCTCTGCCTCCCGCCAGCGGCATCACGTGTTCCTCCTCCCCTTCAGCCCCTCCATCACACTGTACAAAGGAGCGGCTGCTGATAAAATTTGGATGCGGCAACCAGCTACTTCTAACTACATCACACCCCAGTTGTGTGACAGTCAGTAAGCACTGTCTACTCTACTCTACTACATTTAATAATTATATAGTGTGCCTGCCTGCTGTATCATATATATTTTATGTATTAGTATAACATGCTCTACCTGGTGTATAACATGCTCTACCTCAGAGGTTCTCAAACTTGGTCCTCGGGGGCACACACAGTGCATGTTTTGCAGGTAACCCAGCAGGTGCACAGGTGTATTAATTACTCACTGACACATTTTAAAAGGTCCACAGGTGGAGTTAATTATTTCACTTGCGATTCTGTGAGGAGACCTGCAAAACATGCACTGTGTGTGCCCCCGAGGACCGAGTTTGAGAACCTCTGCTCTACCTGGTGCAATGTGTGTAAAGTGCTCTGCCTGGTGCAATATGTATAATGTGCTTTACCTGGTGCAATGTGAATAATGTGCTCTACCTGGTGCAATGCGTATAACGTGCTCTACCTGGTGCAATGTGTGTAACGTGCTCTTCCTGGTGCAATATGTATAATATGCTTTCCCTGGTGCAATGTGTATAATGTGCTTTACCTGGTCCAATGTGTATTATGTGCTCTGTCTGGCGCAAAGTGTATAACATGCTCTACCTGGTGAAATGTGTATAATGTGCTTTACCTGGTGCAATGTGTATAATGTGCTCTGCCTGGCGCAAAGTGTACAATGTGCTTTACCTGGTGCAATGTGTATAATGTGCTCTGCCTGGCGCTGTCAGGAAGGTCTGTATTTTTGTGTTGCTTTGCATTATGTCTCCTTCCTGCCTCTAGCGGTCTCACTTTCTTTTAGAGGTCTGAATTGCAGTTGCATACTCTGTCTCTGCAGGTTAATTACCCAATTGTGAGAAGCGGTTGCCAACACCTTGTACTTCTATTTAGGTCCAGCGCACTAGCATTCATGTCCATATCATTGTTCATTGTGGATTGTGACTAGGCTTTCTCCAGTTATCCTGTCCTGCTTCAGCCATACCTGTATCTCGGAAACATGAGTACATGTCTTTAGGTGTTCCCACAGATTGCTCAGCAAGTTTGGCTTCTACAAATTTACCAATACAAGAAAATAAGGGGTCATTACTGCCAATGGGTTGTGACTCTGATTCTGAGAGCGAGCTTCTGGAGGATCCAAGACTTATAATTGACGGACCTGTACTGCCGAGTAGTGTCTTTGTGATATCCTCAGATAGATCTAGGCAACCCAAAAAGAGGAGAAGGAAAAAGAAGAGAAGATGAAATTATAGGCGTCTGGAATCTGCCTGTTTAAGGGGGGATAATGACAGGAAGGTCTGTATTTTTGTGTTGCTTTGCATTATGTCTCCTTCCTGCCTCTAGGAGTCTCACTTTCTGTCAGAGGTCTGAATTGCAGTTGCACACTCTGTCTCTGCAGGTTAATTACCCAATTGTGAGCAGCTGCGGCCAACACCTCTGCCCTTGCCTTTGGGCATAAGGTCCCTACTGCCCTTGCCTTCGGGCATGAGGTCTCTACTGCCCTTGCCTTCGGGCATGAGGTCTCTACTGCCCTTGCCTTTAGGCATAAGGTCTCTACTGTCCTTGCCTTTGGGCATGAGGAGAGTGTTGTTGTATTGGCTATTATCCCATACAATATGATTTCTTTCAGCATTAGAGGGGCTCTGCCAGTCCAGTCTCAGGAGGGGGCTCTGCTAGTCCAGCCCCACGAAGGGGCTCTGCCATTCCAGCCCCAGGAGGGGGTTCTGCCTGTCCAGTCCCAGGCAGGGGTTCTGCCTGTATAGCCCCAGGAGTCGGCTCTGCCTGTCCAGCCTCAGGAGGGGGTTCTGCTTGTCCAGCTCCAGCAGGAGGTCCTAGAGGTTCCTGCCCAGTCGGGGTCATCTGAGGTTCCTGCCCAGTCAGGGCCATCTGAGGTTCCTGCCCAGTCGGGGCCATATGAGGTTCCTGCCCAGCCAGGGCTATCTGAGGTTTCTGCCCAGCCGGGGGCATCTGAGGTTTCTGCCCAGCCAGGCCATCTGAGGTTTCTGCAAAGCCGGGGCCATCTGAGGTTTCTGCACAGCTGGGGCCATCTGAGATCTTGTAGATCTGGAAGATCCAGTTTTACAAGATTT